>NC_052155.1:74915070-75236967 GCF_902713615.1 Scyliorhinus canicula
ATCCCATTGGAATGTTTCAGAGCTTCAAGGTGTCATGTGAGAGTCCATTTAAGAAAAGTATATTTTATCAAATGGCTGCAGTGATGTCATTGTGTGGGTGGAGCTAGAATGTGATTCTGCTTTTTATTTTCCTTTTGACCTGGAAGCTCTTTCTGGCTCTGTGTTTTCGTTTCACTTTCAGTTGGAGAGCTGCATTCAAACCACGCAGATGTATACTGATCCTTCTCTCTGTATGTTAAACAAGATGTTGAGATTACTCGATAATTTAAAAGTGATAACTGTTCCCTGTAGAGAATACAGACCTACTGTCTTTGTTAAAAATGTTTTGGCTTATGGATGTTGTTAGGAAAGTTACAAAGGGTTACCTATAGAATACTGTATCTTTTTTTGGCGGAGGGTTATCAGTGTTGGTAGTTGGTAAGATGTTTACTGTGGGTTTAGAGAAGTTAAACCTAATGTCTTTCAGTAAAATGTTTTTTTTGCCTTATGGATGTTGTAAGGAAAGATTAAGAGTTACTTATAGAGTACTGTATTATTTGGGGGATTTATTGGTGTTGATAGTTGTTAAGATGTTTACTGTGGGTTGATAAAGTTTTAACTGGTTTCATAAATAAACATTGTTTTAATTTATAAGTACTTTAACTCTCTGTTGCACTACACCTGCAAGGTAGGCCCATGTGCCCCATAACCACAATCTATTAAAAGTTGTGGGTCAGGTGAACTCCATGGTACACTCTGGGGTTCTCTAAACCCTGGCCATTAACAAATTGGGGGCTCGCCCAGGATAAAAGTCTATCTATTGGATTGGATTAGTGAACTTAAAGACAGTGAGGGGTGAGCATATTGTGGGTGCTTTTCAGGTGTGGTATTCCAGTTTAAGTAGGGAGCGTGTTGTGAACAATGGCTCTTTCAGAGGCTCTGAAGTTTTTGAGGGTGGAGACACTCACATGCAGTACCTTACGAACAGAGACTAAAAACAGGCTTTTAGATTTGGCAAAATAATTACAGTTAACATTACCTGACAGAATACAAAAAGATGAGATACTTACAGCGGCAGCTGAGCATTTAAAATTGCCTGAGATACAGTCGGACTCATTGGAAATGGCAAAAATTCAGTTACAAATCAAGCAACTTGAACATGAAAAAGAATTAAAGCAGCTTGAATATGAGATGAGAGAAAAGGAGAGAGAAGATATGAAAAAGAAAGAACAGCCCTGGCAGAACAAAAAGAAAGAGAAAGGGAGGTACAGTCAGGGAAAAAAGAAAAAGAGAGAAAAAGAGATGGAGAAGAAAAAGAAAATGAGAGAGAGGAAAGTGATAAAGAGAGAGAGTTTGAAATTCAGAAAATGGCCATGAAACATGACAGTCAGTTAAAATTGGTGGATGTAAAGGGAAATGAGGAGAGTGATGAGGATAATGAGTTTGAACGTCATAGTCAAACGGTTGGTGGAGATCTATTTAAATATGTCTAAGCATTGCTACGGTTTGATTAGAAAGACGTAGAAGCCTTTTTCATTTCATTTGAGAAGGTAGCTAAACAAATGAAATGGTCACAGGACATATGGGTATTACAGATTCAAACAAAGCTTGTTGGTAGGGCTAGTGAAGTGTTTGCATCAATATTAGAGTAAGTGAAAAACTCCATCTTGGGTGCACATGAACTAGTGCCTAAAGCCTACAGACAAAGATTTAGAAATTTAAGGGAAGAACCTGGTCAAATATATATGGAGTTTGAAAGGATCAAACAGAGTAATTTTGATAGATGGATAAGGGCTTTGAAAATAGACCAAACGTATGAAGCTCTCAGAGAAAATATACTTTTGAAGGAGTTTAATAATTCAATTCCTGATATAGTGAGAACTCATGTGGAAGAGCAGAGGGTTAAAACTGTGAGGTTAGCAGCAGAAATGGCAGATAATTATAAATTAGTTCATAAATCAAAGATTGGTTTCCAACATGTTTCAACATGTGAGGGATAGAAACTGGGGAAAAGAGAAATACTCAAGTGGCAGAGGTAAAGGAGATCTGATGGGAGATAATAAGGAGAATATACCTCAGATTAAAAAGGAAATCCAGGAGGGTGGAAGAGAAATGAAAAGTTTCAAATGTTTTCACTGTAATAAACTAGGCCATGTAAAGTCACAGTGTTGGTAGTTGAAGAAAATCACTGGGAAGGCTGATGTTATAAAACAGGATAAGTCAGTGGAGTTTGTTGAAGTGGAAAATGAAAGCCCAAGTGAAGTGAAGGAGTGCAAAAGATTGTACAGCCTGATCATGACGTGATTGATAAGAAGGTGCAGATCTCTTTAAATAATTTACTTATGTGGGTAAAGTTTACTCATGTGTACCAGGAGGAGTAGATAAAGAAGTCACAATTTTAAGAGATACAGGAGCTAGTCAATCTTTGATGGTAAGAGATGAGGAGTTACGTAGTTTGGGAGGAATATTGCCAGAAAAGTTGGTAATATGTGGAATTCAGAGTGAGAAGAGTTGTGTTCCATTATATACGGTAAGGTTGGAAAGTCCAGTGAAGAGTGGTGAAGTGGAAGTAGGAGTAATAGAGAAACTATCTTGTCCAGGAATACAGTTTATCTTAGGTAATGATACAGTTGGATCGCAGGTGAGTGTGATGCCTACTGTGGTTGGTAAGCCAGTGGAAAATCAAACAACTGAAGTGTTGAAGGATGAATATCCTGGGATTTTTCCGGATTGTGTAGTAACAAGGTCGCAAAGTCACAAGAGGAGAAATCAAAGAGTGAAGATAAAATTGAGGTTCAATTTTAAGAAATGATTTTTGATCAGATGCATGGAAAAGAACAAAAACAGGTGGAGGATAAGGTGGATATTTTTAGTTCAGGAAAATTGGCGGAGTTACAACAGAAAGATACAGAAATAAAACGGATGTATCAGAAAGCATATATGGAGGAGGAATCTGAGTGTATACCAGAATATTATTGCCGTAAAAGTGATGTCTTGATGAGAAAATGGAGACCTTTACATGTGCAGGTGGATGAAAAGTGGGCAGAAGTTCATGAAGTGGTATTGCCATTGGGATATAGAAAGGAGGTGTTACTAATAGCACATGAGGTACCAGTGGGAAGTCATTTGGGAGTAAGGGAAAATCAAGTTAAATACAAAAACATTTTTATTGGCCTGGACTACATAAAGATGTAGTTAAATTTTGTCAATCATGTCACACGTGTCAAGTGATAGGGAAACCTCAAGCAGTGATAAAACCAGCACCATTAATACCCATTACAGCATTTGAGGAATCTTTTACAAAGGTCCTAATTGATTGCGTAGGACCGCTTCCTAAAATGAAAAGTTGGAATTAATATCTTTTGACAATAATGGATGTGTCAACCACGTTTCCAGAGGCCATTCCAGTACACAATATTACAGCTAGAAGGATTGTGGAGGAGTTACTTAAATAATTTATTAGATATGGTCTACCCACAGAAATACAATCGAATCAAGGATCAAATTTTACTTCAAGGTTATTCAAAGAAGCTATGGATAGCTTCGGAATAAAACAATTTAAATCAACTGTGTACCATCCAGAACCGCAGGGAGCGTTAGAAAGGTGGCATCAGACATTAAAGACAATGTTGAGGGCTTATTGTCAAGATTATCCAGAGGATTGGGATAAAGGAATTCCATTCGTACTATTTGCAATTAGGGATGCACCTAACGAGTCAACCAAATTCAGTTTTTTTGAACTAATATTTGGTAATGAGGTGAGAGGACCATTTAGATTCGTTAAGGAAAAATTGGTGAGTGAGCAGTCGGAACTTACATTATTGGATTACGCGTCAAACTTTAGGAAATGATTAAATAGAGGAGGGGAATTGGCAGGACAGCATTTAAAAGTTGCACAAAATGTGATGAAACAGGTAGTGGGCAAGAAAGCAAAAGTTATGTAGTTTTGCCAGTGGAGATAAAGTTTTAGTATTGTTACCAGTTGTAGGTGAACCTGGAAAAGCAAGGTTTTGTGGACCTTATCAGATTGAAAGGAAATTAAGTGAGGTGAATTATGTGGTAAGAACGCCAGATAGAAGGAAAACTCACCGAGTGTGTCATGTGAATGTGCTTAAAACGTACTTTGAAAGGGAAGGAGGGCAAACGGAGGAGGTTTTAATAATTCTATCGCAAAGTGAAGAACCAAATCCAGATGACTTGAATTTGACATCGCTCAAATTAAATTGGAAAACGAGGATGTTCTTAAAATTTGGCATGAATTGTTGAGTTACCTTCCAGAGGAAAAACAAAGTGACCTGAAAGAGTTATGAGGGCAAGTTTGTGGAGTTAAGTTGGGAAGTACTAAAATGGCTATACATGATTTAGATGTGGGAAATGTTGTTCCAATTAAAGAACATCCATATAGACTTAACCCTTTAAAATTGGCACAGGTTAATAAAGAAATTGCAAGTATGCGTAAAAATGGCATAATTGAAGTGGGTTTCAGCCAATGGAGCTCACCCAGAGTGATGGTCCCGAAACCGGACGGTACCCAACATTTGTGTGTGGACTATAGTAAAGTTAATGCAGTTACAAGAATGGACTCTTATCCGATCCCACATTTGGAGGATTGCATTGAGAAAGTGGGACAATCATCTTTTATTTCCAAACTGGATTTACTTAAAGGTTACTGGCAGGCACCTTTATCCAAAAGGGCGATGGAGATTTCAACTTTTGTGACTCCAGATGTTATGTACTAATTCAAAGTTATGCCATTTGGCATGAAAAATGCCGCAGCCACATTTCAACGGTTAATGAACAAAGTTGTTTCAGGATTACCCAATTGTGCGGTATACATCGACGATCTGGTAATTTTCAGCCAGACATGGGAAGAACATTTAAAACATCTGATGAAGTTATTCAATCGACTTCAGGAAGCGGGTTTGGTGGTAAACCTAGCCAAAAGTGAATTTGGAAAAGCCCAATCACTTTCCTTGGCCATGCAATCGGACAGGTTTGAATGGTCCCACGGGATGTGATAACAAAAGTTATTGGGGAGTTTCCCCAATACCCTTGACACAAAGGGAAATAATGCGATTTCTTGGCATGAGTGGATTTTACCGGAAATTTGTGCCGAATTTTAGCAGTGTGGTCGCTGCACTGACGGACTTGTTAAAGAAGCGGAGCAAATTTCAGTGGACAGCGGAGTGTCAACAGGCATTTGACTGCCTGAAGGCTGTGTTAACCAATGCTCCTGTGTTGGAGAATTACAAGGGGCTCATGACCAGATTGAATTAAAGTATCTGATCTTAAAGAGAACTGCCGAGGTGTAGAGAAATGGATGGATTGTGCAGAGACCTTCTTGTCCAAAGAGACTGTCAATCAATAAGGATTCGAGTTGCAAGAAGAAGAACTAAAATGGATTATGTTATTATAAATGTTGGCATGTTTTGTTTTATTAAACAACAAAAAGTATATTTACTGTCACTGGAAAAGGAAAAGGTGAAGAATGAAACCATCTTGAAGTTGATGGTTTACTTGTTTTTCTTGGGGGGAGGTGTCATGTGAACGTCTCTTTAGGAAAAGTGTGTTTTATCAAATGGCTGCAGTGATGTCATTATGTGGGTGGAGCTGGAATGTTATTCTGCTTTATACTTTTGTTTTGAGCTGGATGTTCCTTTTGGCTCTGTGTTTTAGTTTTGCTTTCAGTTGGAGAGTTGCATTCAAACCCTCTCTCTGTATGTTAAACAAGGTGTTTAGAGTACTCAATAATTTAAAAGTGATCATTGTTCTCTGTAGAGAATTCAAACCTACTGCCTTTGTTAAAAAGTGTTTTGGCTTCTGGATGTTGTAAGGAAAGTTACTAAGGGTTACCTATAGAGTACAGCATATTTATTTTGGTTATCAGTGTTGGTAATTGGTAAGATGTTTACTGTGGGTTTATAAAATGTTAACTGGATTGATAAAATAAACATTGTTTTGTTTTAACAATACTTTAGATCTCTGTTGCATCACACCTGTAAAGTGGGCCCTTGTGCTCCCCATAACCAAAATCTATTAAACATTGTGGTCAGGTGAACTCCATGATATACTTTGGTGTTCTCTAAACCTTGGCCCATAACAAAGGTTAGGTTTTGGTCTCAGTTTGTCTCCTTGCTGTTCAGAGGAAAAATCGCTGTCTTCTCGCCTCTTTGTTTCCTTCAGAAAGGCTGTGATTCTGAACTGGCAGGGTGTCTGGATGAATCTATGAATGGGAGAGTCATTATAGGCTGTGCAAGCCGGGGCAAACCAACCAACTCTCTCTGCGGAAAAGGCTGATGTAAACTGACAAACTCTCTCTCCCGAAAAGGCAAAGGCCTGGAAATAAACCCAAAACTGAAGGCAGAGCCTGATATGAAGTAAAGGGGCCTCTTCAGGAAAAGTTGTGAGTAATACCTTTCTAAACTGCAGGGAAGACCTTATTTGCTGCTGCACTATATATTTGTATGCTCTGTCTGTTCCTGTCATTCTCTGGTTATCATTACCCACATTACTATTCTGTACAATTACATGCTCTTTCCTTTAACTTTCCAATGTCACCTGTTCTGAACCCTCCCCTGACTATTTTGTTTAAAGCCACCTCAACTGTTCTAGTTATGTGATTCACTAGAACACTGGTCCCAGCGCAGTTCAGGTGAAGGACACCCCAACTGCACAGGTCCCTCTTTCCCTAGTACTGGTGCCACACCCCATGAATGAAAAACAATGGCCGGGGATCTCTGCCCTGCTGTGCCACATTTCTGCCCGACCAGCTAGCGGGATTCTCTGTTGCACCAGCCAGTCAATGGGGTTTCCCATTGTGGGGCAGCCCCACGCCGTCGGGAACACCCGGGCACTGGCATAACAGAGAATCATGCCGGCGGAGAATCCTGCCCAATTTCTCCCACACCAAACTTTAAGCCAGATATTCAACTCTCCAATCTTAATTACCCTTTGCCAATTTGGTCATGGCCAAGGTAATGTTCCATAAATTTTTACCTTTGTCATTCTGCTTTGTAATTTAGCCCCTGGCTGCTCATACTCCTCAGCAGAACGTCTTTCTTTCTCATACGTATGTTATTGGTATCTACGTTGACCACAGCAACTGGATCCTTCCCCTTTCACTCCAAGTTCCTCTTCAGCTCTGAAGAGATATCGCTAATTCTCGCAGTGGACATGCAATGCAGCCTTCAGGCCTAATGCTCTAGGCTGCAGAGAACGCTATCTATCCCTCTAGCTATACCGTCTCCCATTACAACTACGTTCATTTTTACTTCCCCTCACCCCACTTTAATGACCCCTTGAACCACGGTGCTGTGGTCAATTTGGTAAGCCTCCTTGCAGTCTCTGCTCTCATCAATGGAGATTGCAAGGCCAACCTCAAGAGTGCACTGCCAAATTTCCACCAGCACATCTCCTGTCCCACCAGGGGCGACAACACTCTTGACCACTGCTACTCAGAAATCAAGGGCACCTACCGTTCCATCCCCCGACCGCATTTTGGGAAATCAGACCATAAGATTCAAGCGGGAGAATCCAGCTAAGAAGGTTGTGCAGTGCTGGTCCGTGGAGACAGAAGAGCTCTTACGTGACTGCTTAGAGACAATGGACTGGTCCATATTTAAGAACTCAGCGACTAACGTAGATGAGTATGCCACCACCGTCACAGACTTCACCAGCAAATGTGTGGATGACTGCATGCCAAAGAAAGCAGTACGTACGTTACCCAACCGGAAACCATGGCTCAACCACGTGATTGACTCCCTACTGAAGGACAGATCTGAGGCGTTCAAGGCAGACGGCCCTGTCCAATACAAGAAATCCAGGTATGACCTCCGCAAAGCCATCCGAGATGCCAAGAGAGAATATCAAACCAAGCTAGTGTCACGGACAGACTCTCGGCGGTTGTGGCAAGGACTAAACAACATAACGGGCTACAAAGCGAAGCCGAGCAGTATCTCTGGCAGCAGCGCACCCCTCCCCGATGAACTTAATGCATTCTATGCTCGGTTCGAGCAGGTAACCAACAATCCGCTGTCGAGTGCCCCAGCAGCCCATAATTCACCCATACCCACCATCACAGCTTCGGAAGTCAGATCGGCCTTCCTGAAAGTGAACCCACGGAAGGCGATGGGCCAGGACGGGATCCCTGGCCGTGCACACAGAGCCTGCGCAAACCAGCTGGCAGAGGTATTCACAGACATCTTTAACCTATCCTTACTCCACTCCGAGGTCCCCACCTGCTTCAAGAAGACCACCATCATACCGGTACCAAAGAAGAACCAGGAAATGTGCCTCAATGACTACCGCCCGGTTGCCCTGACATCAGTTGTACTGAAGTGCTTCGAGAGGCTGATCATGAAGCGCATCACCTCCATACTCCCGGAACGCCTTGACCCACTTCAATTCGCATACCGTCGCAACCGGTCTACATCAGACGCCATTTCCCTGGCCCTACACCCCTAGAGCATCTCAAAAACAAGGACTCCTACATCAGACTCCTATTTATTGACTACAGCTCCGCCTTCGACACCATAATCCCAGCCAAGCTCATATCAAAGCACCAAAACTTAGGACTTGGCTCTCCACTCTGCAACTGGATCCTTGACTTTCTGACCAACAGACCACAGTCAGTAAAAATGAACACCAACACCTCCTCCACAATAGTCCTCAATACCGGTGCCCCGCAAGGTTGCGTACTTAGCCCCCTACTCTACTCCCTGTACACACACGACTGCATGGCAAAACCTGGTTCCAACTCCATCTACAAGTTTGCTGACGATACGACCATAGTGGGCCGGATCTCGAATAACGACGAGTCAGAATACAGGAGGGAGATAGAGAACCTAGTGGAGTGGTGTAACAACACCAATCTCTCCCTCAATGCCAGCAAAACTAAAGAGCTGGTCATCGACTTCAGGAAGCAAAGTACTGTACACACCCCTGTCAGCATCAACGGGGCCGAGGTGGAGATGGTTAGCAGTTTCAAATTCCTAGGGGTGCACATCACCAAAAGTCTGTCCTGGTCCACTCACGGCGACGCTATCACCAAGAAGGCGCAACAGCACCTATACTTCCTCAGGAAACTAAGGAAATTTGGCATGTCCACATTAACCCTTACCAACTTTTACAGATGCACTATAGAAAGCATCCTATTGGGCTGCATCACAGCCTGGTATGGCAACTGCTCGGCCCAGGACCGCAAGGAACTTCAGAGAGTCGTGAATACCGCCCAGTCCATCACACAAACCTGCCTCCCATCCATGGACTCCATCTACACCTCCTGCTGCCGGGAGAAAGCGGGCAGCATAATCAAGGATCCCTCCCACCTGGCTTACTCACTTTTCTAACTTCTTCAATCAGGCAGGAGATACAGAAGTCTGAGAACACGCACAAACAGACTCAAAAACAGCTTCTTCCCCACTGTCACCAGACTCCTAAATGACCCTCTTATTGACTGACCTCATTAACACTACACCCTGTATGCTTCATCCGATGCCAATGCTTATGTAGTTACATTGTATATCTTGTGTTGCCCTATTATGCATTTTCTTGTATTTTCTTGAATTTTGTTTAATTCCCTTTTCTTCCATGTACTGAATGATCTGTTGCGCTGCTTGCAGAAAAATACTTTTCACTGTACCTCGGTATACGTGACAATAAACAAATCCAATTCAAACCAATCCAAGAACATCAAACCTGTTTGTATATAGGCTGAGGTTCCTTCATTCCTACCTTCTAGATTCCCCAAACTATCTCATTTAATAAGAGTGATCATAGCAGGTGACGCTGACAGAGGACAAGTTGGTACTTGATGATTAGAGGGTGAGCTTATATCTTTCCTCACCTGCAAAACCCAGTGATTTGGGTTTCACACGATCTGGATTTAATAAAGGATGCAATCTGAACACTATTGTTAACCTCTGTCCTTCGATACGTGCCACAACATCTTGTAAGTTCAGGTGAAAACGACAGAGGAAGCTGCTATCCACATCTGGGCAGTCATCCATGACTATATCACACCTGTCCACCATGAGAACTTGTCGACTGCTAGACCACCTGCACTAATAGCTTTCCTCATCTCCCCAGAAAAGAAACGACTTTTAGCCATTTTCTTTTCTTTTTCTCGGATTTCTTTGCCTATCACATTCTTCAGGACACCTCCCTTCAGAAAGCAGTTCGAAACTACAGGAGTGGAATGTTTCCTCAACTCCCTTCCAACAACAGGGGCAGCACGGTAGCATTGTGGATAGCACAATTGCTTCACAGCTCCAGGGTCCTAGGTTCGATTCCGGCTTGGGTCACTGTCTGTGCGGAGTCTGCACATCCTCCCCGTGTGTGCGTGGTTTTCCTCCGGGTGCTCCGGTTTCCTCCCACAGTCCAAAGATGTGCAGATGAGGTGGATTGGCCATGATAAATTGCCCTTAGTGTCCAAATTGCCCTGAGTGTTTGGTGGGGTGACTGGGTTATGGGGATAGGGTGGAGGTGTTGACCTTGGGTAGGGTGCTCTTTCCAAGTGCAGACTCGATGGGCCAAATGGCCTCCTTCTGCACTGTAAGTTCTACGATACCTTTTTATTGACTTGGAACTATATCACTGTCCCTTCATTGTTGCTGGGCAATGTCCCGGAATTCCCTCCCTAACATCTCTATGGATGTACCTACACCACATGGACTGCAGCCTCTTAAGAAGGCGGCTCACTACCACCTTCTCAAGGACTATTAGGAATGGCCAATGAATGCTGGCCTAGGCAGCGACACCCACATCCCATGAAAGGATAAAAAAAAGTATCTCTGGATTAAACATACCTGATAAGGAGTGCACATATTCCCCATAGGAACAAACCCCACTTACCTCATCCTAAACTGACGAGACCCAAAGGTTAGCAAGCTCTGATGTTTGCACAGGGGTGTTGCTGATGTTTATTTGGTTAAAATCAGTACAGAGCACTTAAACATGCAGAGAGCACTGACCAGCTTTGCAGGATTTTCTGGAGCCAATTAGAAAAAATCCTAGCCTCTGGTGCTAAACATATCCCATCAGAATCTATTACTGAGGGAATCTGGCTGTTCAATCATCAATAATGGTCTGTGGACTTGCCTGGCTTAAGCGTCAGATTAGTTAGTCTGCCACAAAGGTTTGGCTTAGTTACAAACGTCCAGCAGTATTACTCCCGGATGTCTGATGTAGAAAAAAAAACAACCTTGCCTTACTTCTTCTCAAGGAGAATAGTCACTAATTGCTCATTAGGCAACTGACAAGGTGCAGGAGGGCGTGGCTACAGAATCCTGAGAATGAAAAGCTAAGCAACCAGACAAGTCTTTTGGTTTGCACAAGAGGACAAAGAGGAAAAAATACTAATGCGAAAGCCAAATACTGCAGTGCTGGAAACCCAAAAAGAAAATGTTAGAAATAGGTTAATGTTTCAGCTATCTTTAAGGTAGAAGTGATTGAAGATGAAGGTAGCTTATTCTCTTTCCCACTTCTCTCTTATCTCACAATTCCCTTTGACTCACAAGGTACAAAAGGTGTAAACTTGCATTTCTTAATTTCTCTTTTCCCCTCAACATAATCAAACACTTTTGCTTTTTCCTTTCACATATTTTCACAGGAACTGCAACATGCTCAGGCAGTGAATCCAAAGCTAGAAGTTAGTGAAGATGAATGACTTGATTTCACAGTATCAGCCACAAGCTCAGATACTGTCATCTGTGAGGGGTGAGGATACCAGGCATAGTGGGCTACAACCAGGGCATAGTGGAAGAAAAGTGTATTTGCCAGTTCACTAGGGAATACATTTGCGCACTCGTTCTACCACAGCCACAACATTAGTGCTTTTGATGCTCCATCTCAAGCAAACAACTTCAACAGCTGATGTCTATTTCTAGGCGGAAAAGCTTGACATCAGCCCTCAAGATCCAGAGCTACCTGAGAGCACACCCCACTCACCCCCAGTGAAAGTCAGCAGACGTCTACCAGCCATGGTGGAGAAACCCACTAGCATTGCGTAGGAGCACCAGGTCGGGTAAAGGGACCCACAAGTCAGGCACTAAGGGAATACACAAGGGCGAATGGTTCATTTTTGTTTGTATTATTGTTGCTGGAAATGTTTTTGTTGGTTACTTTTATTGCAGGATTTTGGTCAAGATGATGCTGTGCTGGAAAATCCCATATTAATGGGAACATAGAGAATAATGGAGCCATTGCGGTGAAAGGATGATCTTCAAAGTGAAGGGAATTCTGAGTAGGCAATCTTGGATAGCCCACCTTGAGTGAAGTGGCCCTGGAAGCCTCATGCCTTTCTCCTCCTCTTCCTCTTTCTCCCCCCTCTTCTGCTCTATTGTCATGTGAGAGTACCTTTAAGAAATGAGTGTTTATACAAATATCTGTAGTGGATGTACCTTTAATAAATTGGTGTTTATCAGTGATGTCAGAGGGTGGGTGGAGCTGGGCTTTTATTTTCACTTTGGGCTCTCTGCTACAGGGTGTGTTTAGTTTTGTTTTAGATTTGGAAAAGCTGCAATCAGAGCTAGATGTGTATGAATCTCTGCAAGCTTATGAATATTCATTTGGTGATTTCAAAGTGGTAACTGTTCTCAGTAGTGAAGTTAAACCTGATGTCTTTCTGTAAAGAGGGTCCTTTTTATCTTATGGATGTTGCAAGGAAAAATTACTTAGAAAGTACTGTATTATTTGGGGTATTTATTGGTGTTGATAGTTGTTACGATGTTTACTGTGGGTTTATAAAGTGTTAACCGATTTCATAAATAAACAGTGTTTTCATTGAAAAGTACTGTAGATTTCTGTTGCATCACACCTGCAGAGTAGGGCCGTGTGCTCCCCATAACCACAATCTATTCAAAGTTGTGGGTCACGTGAACTCCATGATACACTTTGGTCCTCTCTAAACCCTGGCCCATAACACTATGGATGATTAATGGCAATGGTTGCACCATTATGACTGAAAAGTTGTGGAGAATGCATCAGACTATCAGGACCTTGGATAAACAATTCAAAGAGTATTGTTGAGCTCCTCTCGAGTGGTCCAGGCAGTGGAACCGCTGCTTGAGAATGCCAATGACTTCGCCACAATGTTTCTGGTGGTTGCATGATATTCATTGCATACTTCTTGTCCTTTCAACATCGGGTGGCAGAGGGCGAGGTCATCAATTATGTGCAGAGACTTCCCCATCTCTCTGAGCATCCACCCTCTGGTTCTTCTTGGTGGCACAAAGACAATGGGAACACCAGACTACTTCAGGATGAAGGTGTGGCAGCTGCCGCTAGCATAGCAGGCATTCGACAACATTATGGTTTGTGCATTGTTGCACGCCAACTGCCCATTAATTGAGTGGAACATCTTGTGGGTCCCTGTACCTCTCCCTATTGACATGTGGGTTCCCTAGAGCCATGAAGGTGCAATTGAAGGGTGCCTGAACTACTAGTAATTTCACTAAGCTGATATATTCAGATACTCAACCTACCTCTCAATGTTTCGAGGGAAAACAATGGAATGGCTGCGACTCATGTACAGGACTTCTGGCACCTCTGAGCTGCACATCTGTTTTTCAGGCAGCAAACAATGTAAACTTGTGCCCAATGTGGGTAAGCACTAAATCCTTTACAAGTATGGTGTCGAGAGCACTTACCATTGAAAGCACGTACATATGCAGTAGACATCATTTTGGAGATTTAAGGGGCTGCATTCTCCATTTCTGTGACTAAGTGTTGACGCTGGGGCACGATTTGTAGACTTTCATGACAGCAAAATTGGTGCAGAACCTGGACTGATTCAGCTACTGTGGAGGGGCTAGCACTTGCGCCACGTGGAACACAATTGATTCAAAATGAAAAACGGTGCAGTATTTGCCAGGTCTGTGTTTGACACCTGGGAGGCTGACAAGCTGCAGCCGCATATACACATTACAATCCCCGCACACACACACACACATCCCAGCCAATAAGATGGCACTGGTTGTGCTGGAACATGCCCATCCCATTGATGGGTCGGCCTGGGCTAAAGGGTACCTAGGAGAGTGTCCTTGGGAGACACCTATACGGCCTGTGGCCCTAATTCACAATGGGCTGTCAGCGGCGTGCGCAACTACATGGCTACCTGTCCGGTTGAGCCAATGGTGTTCTGTGTCCATTCACCCCGACCCCACAGCCCACCTTCTGGCCACCCCCACTACTCATCCTGGCCGTGGCAGAAGCCCACCAAGCCAGCGGCACAACTGTCAGCTAACTATGGCGATGTTGGACACTTTCTGTACCCCCTCTCTCTCCCTTAGCTGCTGGAGCTTTTTACTGAGTGCAAAGCTTACCAGCACACATTGAGAAGGAGATAGCAGCATTGAAGATGAACTGCGCGACTCGACTTCCGGGCGGCGAGCGAGGAGGTCGCAAGGAGAGGGGCTCCCGCAAGCGCCAGGAAGGAACCCCCCCGACAGGCCGGACGGCGGAGGAGGAGCGGGCGGCAACGGCGGAGGAGGAGCGGGCGGCAACGGCGGAGGAGGAGCGGGCGGCAACGGCGGAGGAGCGGGCGACAACGGAGGAGGAGCGGGCGGCAGCGGCGGGCGGCAGCGGAGGAGAAGCGGAGGAGGAGCGGGCGGCAGCTGAGGAGGAGCGGGCGGAAGGCGGAGGCGAGGAGCAACGGCGACAGGGAGGCCCAGCAGTGGCAGGTCCAACCCCTCTCCCCCCCCCCCCCACGCGGGCCGGGAACGGAGCGGCAGCGGCGGGCCCTCTTTCCCCCCCCCCCCCCCAAACCAGCAGCGGGGACCCACCCCCCAACCAGCAGCGGGACACCACCCCCCAACCAGCAGCGGGACACCACCCCACCCCCCCCCCAACCAGCAGCGGGGACACCAGCAGCGGGGACACCATCCCCCCCCCCCAACCAGCAGCGGGGACACCAACCCCCCCCCCCCAACCAGCAGCGGGGACACCAACCCCCCCCCCCCCCAACCAGCAGCGGGGACACCAACCCCCCCCCCCCCCCAACCAGCAGCGGGGACACCAACCCCCAACCAGCAGCGGGGACACCAACCCCCCCCCCCCCCCCCCCAACCAGCAGCGGGGACACCAACCCCCCCCCCCAACCAGCAGCGGGGACACCAACCCCCCCCCCCAACCAGCAGCGGGGACACCAACCCCCCCCCCCCCCAACCAGCAGCGGGGACACCACCCCCCCCCCCCAACCAGCAGCGGGCCCCGGCCCACTCGCCCCTCCCCCTCCCCCCAACTGCAGTGACCACCACGTGGCAAGGACAAAGGGACTCTCTCTCTCTCTCCTGGGCGAGTGGAGAGAGAAAACAAAAGAAAAAAGAGACTTATATTTCTGTTCTTTTTTTAAAATAAAAACCCAAAAGAAAACTGGTAAAGAGAAAAGGGGTGAAATAAAGGGGTAAAGGAAAGAAGGGGGGAAATAAATTTTTCATTTAAAAAAAAATATATACATATATTTTTATATATATATATATATATATATTAATAAATAAAATTAAAATAGGGTGCGGAAAAGGGGGAAAAGAAGAACAAGGAGAGAAGAAACGATGAAGGGGAAGGGGGAGAAAAAAATGCTAGAAGGGACCCAAGAGAAAGGGGGCACCGGAGGTAGACGGGGCAAAGGGCAAACCAGCTTGGGCGAACGAGTCAACACGCGAAGCAGCGGGAAGAATGTATCGCCGCATCCAAAAGAGCTGGACGGGCGGGCAACCTCTCCCCTGGGGTTAGAGGGGGGCGTGAATTGGAAGGAAGCCATTGCCGAGGTGGTGAGGGAGCAGCTGCAGGCAATCAAGGCAGAGTTAAAAGCAGACACAGAGGCCGCAGCACAGGCAGCAGTGACCAGGGCCATGTCAGGGGTGCAGCAGGCTCTGACCAGAATGGAGGAGAAAGTGGATGCCCAAGGGAAGATACTGGAAGCCCAAGGGGCAACCATTAAAGAGCTGGAGAAGGCAGCGACTGACGTGAGCGACCGGGTCATGTCCCTGGAGAGGGAAATGGCGAAACTGAGTGCAACACAGGGGAGCCTGAAGGGCAGGGTAGACGACCAGGAGATCAGCTCGAGAAGGCAAAACATTAAGATAGTGGGCCTGCCAGAGGGGATAGAGGGTAGAAATCCCACAACATTCGTGGCTGCGATGCTGGGCTCCTTAGTGGGGTGGGAAACTTTTCCCACCCCACCGGAAATGGACAGAGCTCATCGGTCACTGCGCCCGAAGCCCAAGGAAGGGGAAAAACCGAGAGCAGTTATAGCCAGACTGCACCGGTACCGGGATAGGGAGACAATCCTGCGCTGGGCCAAGGAGAATAGAGCCTGCAATTGGGACGGGCACGCCATCCGAATCTACGAGGATTTTGGAGCGGACATAGCTAAGAGACGGGCGGAGTTCAACAGAGCAAAAGCAGCTCTCTATAAGAACAAAGTACGTTTTGGTATGCTGTACCCAGCAAAACTCTGGGTCACATACCAACACAAGGAATATTTCTTTACAGCCCCTGCCGAGGCGAATAGATTCGTTGAGGAGCACGGGCTGGAAAAACGCCATGGGAAGTAGGGACGAGGGGCCCATGGCAAGGAGATACGTCATGCCGACGGGGGGGTGGGGAGGGGCGAGGCAAAGCCAGCCCCCTCCCCCCTGGCAGGAACACCCAGGAAAAACAACCCAATGCCCAAGGGCCCGCTCCAGGTGGGAGGCCAGGCCCCGGCACGAGGGAACGGGAGTACTGGAGAGGGGAGAGGGGAAGGGGGACAGCAACCTCCGAGCGGGGAGCCACCGTGCTAGCGGGAAAGCTAGCGAAGGGGGCGCGCAACAGAGCAGGGCCGCAGCGCACCCCCAACAGGGGGGAAGGCGCCAGGCAGGGGAGGGGGGGGATCACCCATCAAAGGTGGGAGAGCAAATGGGGACAGGAATGGGGGAGAGAGGGGCAATGGAGGGGTACACAGGGGTATCCCCGAAAGGGATAGAGCGGGGGGGGGGGGGGCACTCGGGGGGCGAGAGACCAGGGAGGGGAAATGCAGGGACGAAGGGACAAAAGAGGCCAGAAAGGGAATAGGGCCACAAAGTGCCACAGACAAGGGCTCGAAACAGGGAACTGCTGCAAACACCCACCCAGTACGGTCTGTGGGTGAAGGGGCCCCCCGGAGTGCAGGGGACTACCCGCGTGGCGGACACACAGTGGACGGCCATGGCGGGTGTCCCCGGGACAAGGGGGAACCCCGGAGCGCAGGGACCCGACCGCATGGGGAGAGCAGTGATAGTGGACATCCTGGACGGCCCCCTAACAAAGGGAAACCCCAGAGGGCAGGGGCGCGTCCACCGGACAAATATGGTTAACCCCACAGGAGCAAGGGGGCAGAAGCCCCCCACCAGAATAGTCACCTGGAACGTAAGGGGACTTAATGGCCCAGTGAAGAGATCTAGAGTCCTCACCCACCTTAGAAACATGAGGGCCGACATAGTCTTCCTCCAAGAGACGCACTTGAGGGAGCAGGACCAACTGCGGGTAAGAAAGGGCTGGGTGGGACAAACCTATCATTCCTGTTATGGGGCAAGGGCCAGGGGGGTGGCGATCCTGATTGGCAAGAGGACAATGTTTAGGGCGACAAAGACGGTTACGGACCCAGGGGGACGGTATGTCATGGTCAGCGGGGCCCTGGATGGGGCGCCGGTAGTCCTAGTTAACGTGTATGCGCCCAACTGGGACGACACGAGCTTCATCCAAAAGACCATGGCAGAAATCCCGGACATAGCGACGCACCGACTAATCATGGGGGGGGACTTCAACTGTGTACAGGACCCAACGACGGACAGATCAAACCCCAGAACGGGGAAAACCTCAAACATGGCAAGGGAACTCAGTCACTATATGGAGCAGATGGGAGCAGTAGACCCCTGGAGATTCGCCCACCCGGGGGAGAAAGAATTCTCTTTCTTCTCCCCAGTACACAACGTGTACACCAGAATTGACTTCTTTGTGGTGGGGAAAACGGTGCTTCCAGAGATAGACAAGGTGGAATACTCCGCAATTGTGATATCAGACCACGCTCCACACTACATGGATGTGCGGCTGGAGACGGGAAGGGCCCAGCGCCCCAAATGGAGGTTGGACGGTGCCTTACTAGCTGACAAGGCCTTCAGCGAAAGGATAGCGCGGGCCATAGCGGAGTACACTGAGATCAACCAAAACGGGGAGGTCTCACCCTCCACGTTCTGGGAAGCGCTTAAGGCCGTACTAAGAGGGGAAATCATAGCCTACAAAGCGCAAAGAGATAGGGAGGAAAGGGTGGCTAGGCAGAAGCTGGTCGACTCCATACTGGAGGTAGACCATAAATACTCCGAGGCCCCGACCGTAGAACTCCTGGCGGAGAGGAAAGAATTACAAAGGAACTTTGACCTGCTCTCCACCAGGAAAGCAGTACACCAACTCCGCCAGGCACGCGGGGCCCTATACGAACACGGAGACAAAGCCAGCCGCCTGTTGGCCCACCAGCTGAGAAAGCAGGCAGCCAGCAGAGAAATTGCGCAAATCAGAGATACCAGAGGCACGTTGGAAACAGAACCAGAGAGGATTAACAAAACCTTCAAGGCCTTCTACCAAGAGCTGTACACCTCAGAGCCCCCAACGGGGAAGGCTGGGATGAACCGGTTTCTTGACGGACTGGACATACCAGTTGTGGGAGAGGGCAGAAAACGGGATCTGGAAGCACCACTAGCACTGGGAGAGATCATGGACAGCATTAGCTCCATGCAGGCGGGGAAGGCGCCGGGACCGGATGGATTCCCGGCGGACTTCTACAAAAAATTTGCGACAGCGCTGGCCCCGCACCTGCGGGAGATGTTCACAGACTCGCTAGCTAGGGGCACATTGCCACCCACGTTAGCACAGGCCTCAATCTCGCTGATACCTAAGAAAGACAAAGACCCAACGGAATGTGGGTCATACAGACCCATATCTCTGCTGAATGCAGACGCCAAAATACTGGCCAAAATCCTAGCCAAGAGGCTAGAAGACTGTGTACCTGAGGTGGTCACAGAGGACCAGACGGGCTTTGTCAAAGGTAGACAGCTTACCGCGAACATCAGGCGACTGCTGAACGTGATAATGACCCCCTCCGGGGAGAGAACACAAGAGGTGATCGTCTCCCTGGACGCAGAAAAGGCCTTCGACAGAGTCGAGTGGAAATACCTCATAGAGGTACTGGAGCGGTTCGGGCTTGGAACAGGGTTCACCGCTTGGGTAAAGCTCCTGTACAACGCTCCCATGGCGAGTGTACAGACCAACAATACCAACTCCCAATACTTCCAGCTGCACAGGGGCACCAGACAAGGATGCCCACTGTCCCCGCTGCTGTTCGCACTAGCAATTGAACCGCTAGCAATCGCGCTCAGGGCAGCAAAAAATTGGAGGGGGATCCGAAGGGGAGGTAGAGAGCACAGAGTCTCACTCTATGCGGATGATCTGCTCCTCTATATCTCGGACCCACAAAGCAGCATGGACGGAATCATCGCGCTCCTGAAAGAGTTTGGAGCCTTCTCGGGCTACAAACTCAACATGAGCAAAAGTGAGATCTTCCCAGTACACCCGCAAGGGGGGGGGGGGGGGGGGCAGCACTAAAGGGGCTGCCGTTCAATCAAGCCCGACATAAATTCCGCTACCTGGGGATCCAAATAGCCCATGACTGGAAAGGGATCCACAAATGGAACCTCACCAGCCTGACGGAGGAAGTTAAAAAGGACCTGCAAAGATGGAACACACTCCCGCTCTCCCTCGCGGGGAGAGTTCAGACGATCAAAATGAACGTACTGCCCAGGTTCCTCTTCCTGTTTAGATCCATTCCGATCTACATCCCCAAGGCCTTTTTCAAAGCGCTGGACAAACTCATCATGGCGTTCGTATGGGGGGGTAAAAATGCTAGGATCCCAAAGAAGGTCTTACAAAAAACAAAAACCAGGGGAGGGCTAGCCCTCCCGAATCTACAATTCTACCACTGGGCAGCAACAGCCGAGCGAGTAAGGGGATGGATCCAGGAGCCAGAGGCTGAGTGGGTGCGTGCGGAGGAGGCCTCCTGCATGGGAACCTCCCTCCGGGCCCTCGCCACGGCAGCACTCCCATCCCCACCCAAAAAACACTCCAGCAGCCCAGTGGTGACAGCCACCCTCCAATCCTGGAACCAACTGCGGCAGCAACTTGGCCTGACCAAAATGTCGAACAGGGCTCCCATCTGCAACAACCATAGGTTCACACCAGCACTGACTGACGCCACCTTCAAAAGGTGGAGGCAGGACGGGGGGACACTGACAGTCAGGGACCTATACACGGACGACAGGATCGCAACACTGGACGAACTGACAGAGAAATTTCAGCTAGCTGGGGGGAACGAGCTACGGTACCTGCAGCTCAAAAACTTCCTACGAAAGGAGACAAGGACGTACCCACAACCGCCACGACAGACACTACTGGAAGACCTACTGGACGCAAGTATCCTAGAGAAAGGGAACTGTAGTGACATGTATGACCGACTGGTAGATAGGGACGACACCGTACTGGACGCAACAAGGAGGAAATGGGAGGACGACCTGGGGATGGAGATAGGGTGGGGACTCTGGAGCGAAGCACTGCATAGGGTCAACTCCACCTCCACGTGCGCAAGGCTCAGCCTGACGCAACTAAAAGTGGTACATAGAGCCCACTTAACAAGAACCCGTATGAGTAGGTTCTTCCCGGAGGTGGAAGACAGATGTGAACGGTGCCAAAGAGGCCCGGCCAACCACGCCCACATGTTCTGGTCTTGCCCCAGACTCGTGGAGTACTGGACAGCCTTCTTCGAGGTTATGTCCAAAGTGGTGGGAGTGAGGGTGGAGCCATGCCCGATAGTGGCGGTCTTCGGGGTTTCAGAACAGCCAGATCTATTCCTGGGGAGGAGGGCGGACGCCCTTGCCTTTGCCTCCCTGATCGCCCGCCGTAGAATCCTGTTTGGCTGGCGGTCGCAGCACCGCCCAGAGCTGCGGACTGGCTGTCCGACCTCTCGGAATCTCTCCAAATGGAGAAAATCAAATTTGCCATCCGAGGGTCGGACGACGGCTTCCACAGAACGTGGGAGCCATTCATGCAACTGTTCCGGGACCTATTTGTGGCCAATGTACAAGAGGAAGAATAGTCGGGGGAAGGTGGCGGGAGGGGGGGGGGGCTACAGGTTCGGTACGGGGGTTCGATGGCTAGCTAAGGCCCAAAACCAAACTAAATAAACATGTTGAGGGGGGGGGGGGGGGGCGGGCGCAGTTACCACTACGAAGATGCTTACCTGTAAATATGTATGTTAATTTTTGCGTGTTTGTTTGTTTTTTTTTTTTTGTTCTTTTTCTCTCCTAACAATTTGTAATTTGTTCAATATAAAATATGAAAACTGAATAAAAACATTTATAAAAAAAAAAAGAAGATGAACTGCGCCATCGGGAACTCAGACCATTAGAGGCGGAGAATTGCAGAGGCCCCGGGGAATACCATGTCAGGCCGGCTAATGATATGCAAATGGTGTTTACTGTACGTGTGTTCTGGACCGCATTGACGCTGATGGTGAGGTGACAGAGAATTGCGATTTGGTGTCAAATCGGCGCCTGTCGCAATTTTGGTGTCGGAACCTATTCTCTGTCCAATCATTTTTCCCGATTTTGGCATCAGCCAACGGAGAATCCCGCCCAAAATATGGGCAGCATGGTAGCACAAGTGGATAGCACTGTGGCTTCACAGCACCAGGGTCCCAGGTTTGATTCCCTGCTGGGTCACTATCTATGCAGAGTCTGTACATTCTCCTCGTGTCTGCGAGGGTTTCCTCCGGGTACTCCGGTTCCCTCCCATAGTCCAAAGACGTGCAAGTTGGGTGGATTGGCCATGATAAATTGCCCTTAGTGACCAAAAAAAGGTTAGGAGGAGTTATTGGGTTACGGGGATGGGTTACGGGAAGTGAGGGCTTAGGTGGGTCAGTGCAGACCTGATGGGCCGAATGGCCTCCTGCTGCACTGTATGTTCTACGTTCTATGTTCTATGATATTTTGTAGTGCCAAAAAAACGGGCATTACTGAGCCCAATTATTCCCTTCCTAACTCCATTTTTAGAATCCTCCAAGCCCTGTCTTTGATAAAGGGAACAATGAGTGGTGCAGACTTGTTTATGACATACCAATAGCTCTTCTCTGCCTTTCAACCAGGAATAATGGGCCAGAAATTGATTCTTCCAATTGAACAGGAAGTGCAACTCACAACCTGCCCACACTCATTCAAATTGAGGTGGGTAAGACTGACTATTTGTATACCCATCTCATCTGAATGATTTTAGCACGAGCTAGTGCACCTTCAATGCTGCTGTCTCCTTCTCAATGTGTGATGGTAAGTTTTGCACTCAGTAAAAAGCTAAAGCAGGGTTGCTGCAAACCACATAATGCAGGCAGCCTGCTTTTCTTTTTAAGGCAGGCTGTCCTTTAAAAGGAAGCTGGAATGGAAATTCTTGGAAACGGAATGCCAGGGCAAACAGAAGAATTCAGACTGATGAACCTGGCACTGGAGGTGTTGGTGGTAGAGCTGGGTAGGAGGAAAGATACCATAGCCCCCAGGGGCACTAAAGGAGATCTCTAAGACCACCTTCAAAATGTAGTGAGGAAAATGATATTTTGGAGTCTAGACCCAAGACCTGGCAGCAGTGCCACTAGAATTCTAATGACTTTAACAGGGTGGTTAACGTGCGAATGTTCTGGGGCTAGATTCTCCGTTTTAGCTACTAAGTGTTGATGACAATGGAGCTTGTGTGGCCTTTTACAACCCATATTTCTGCGTAAAACCCTCACCGATTCCGGAACCGGTGAGGGGCTAGCAGCGGCACTGGGTGAAACTCCTGGCTCCTGCACTGAAAAAGGCTGGAGAATGGCCGGGACCCTGGTTGCGCATGTGCACGGCAACGACCTGCAGCGGTCGTGCTATGCAACATGGCGGCAGCCGTGCGTGGACCCGACCCGCCATCCGTATGCCCACCGCCCAACCACTGGTCACTCCCCAACAGTACCCTCAGCCCCCGTGGAAGCCCCCATGGCCAGCGGCACGGATCCCGGCCGAGTGCGAGTTGGGTTCCCTACCGCTGAGACCACACGTGTCTCGCGCCGTAAGGAACTCAGCCCATTGGGGGTGGAGCATCACGGAGGGCTGGGTGACGACGCGTCAACGCCGTTGCAACGGTGCACAGCGTGCGACCCGATGATGCCATCTCCGAGGGGCGGAGCGTGTCTGACCGGCGTTAAACCGCCGCTGACCCTGATTTGGGCATTGGAGTCGATTCTCCGCCCAATCGTCGATTATGATATCGCTGTTGGGCAACGGAGAATTCCATCCCTAATCTTTTCCACGGGCAATGAGACCCAACAACCCAACCTTCGTTGCATTTGCTATGGGCTCACAAAATTGAAGCCACAATGTATTTCAGGACGAGCAAGTCAGTGTTCAAGAACATCAAGAAAAACATTTGGGGTGAAATTATGTCATACAGCAATGGTAAAATAATGTTTTAGGACACTCTCCAGTAATTTAATAAAGGCTTAAACAGGCTTATTTTAATTATTTAAAGCAATTCCACCTCAGTGAAATTTATTACTCACAGACCAGTTACATTGTTTAGAAATGGAACCCTAAGGCCTCCAAACCAGCAGTTGGAGCATTGAAAGGAAATGGTCCAAGTCTGCCTGTGATATGTCTCTGAGAGTTCAACCCAGCTTTAACTTGGTTGTGTACTTGAAGTGCTTAGACCCACAATGCAATAGACCAAGAGTGGGGCAGTTGTATTAGACCAGATAGCTCTTTTTTTTGGCTGGTACAGACAAAATCGCCACCTTCTGTGCCGTAAATTTGAATGATTTCATGTTATTATGCAGGCCTGTTTCATCAGCTCGCCCACTGAAATTGTTATTCTGAAAACAGCCTTGCACAAACGGAGCAGAAATTTGTCAGTTTTTTTTAAAAATGATGTAAAACTGACCATCATCTGTTTAAAGCATTTGACACTTTTAAACAAGACTTGATGTGAGCACAGTTGTGCTGTTTCTAGAACCACTCTGTGGTTAAAATGGTACTTAGAAGACTCCAGAAGTTTAATTTTTGCTGACAGAGCATTTGATGTTCATGGAATAATATACAAAGGAGTAAAGTTATCAACTAGAAAGTGCAACAACAAAAAGGACAGGTTGAGTGAATGGCATATCCCAAACCTGTCCAACAAAGGATGTACAGAAGATGTTTGATCTGAAGTCAAATATTGAGAAAAGTTCTTAATTTTGTGCAAAATCTGCATCTTCTGTAGACTGTAAGCACCGCTCAGACAACCCTTCTCTAACATTGCCTTAATTAAAAATGTAAAAGTAATTTCAAGGCTGTAATGTTTTTTAATTAAGTGAACTAAAACAAATATGCCACAGTGTTCTATTGTTGATTTGTAGGGCTTCGGAAAACGGCCGCTGAGCACACATTCTTTTGATTGGGTTATGCAAATTCTGAATCAGTGTTTCATACATGTAAATGAGTTAAGAGTATGAGTAAAATAACTCATTTTGAATGCCTGCTATGGCTATCATTTCAGCAGCCTGCGAAAAGAGTACTGAGTAACATGGTGAATGTCAATGAGAGGAGATTGGGAAGTGATGGCAATGCACCGCAGTATCACTACTGCCATAGCAAAGGAGCTTGCACTTTCAAAATAACACGTAGAATGAAGGCTACTTGAACAGAAATAGAGCCACAAAGAATGCAATTCAAGAGGTCCTGGTTACTCGGCATAGCATGAAGCTCCGAGACAATGCTGGGACTGATCTGATGCCTTTCACTCTGTTCCAGCATATGCTATTTTAAATAATTTGCACTTTTTACAAGTTTAAGTCGGAAATTAAATTATGAACTGTCATTTAATAGGCATGCTAATAAGGAGACTGAGTACTGTGAGCAAACGTAATAAGAAGGTGGCAATTGTTTTTAAACCAGAGGTTAACAAATGGTATTCATGCAGATGTTTCAGTTTTAGTATGACACTCATCAAATGCCTGTGGCATAGTACAGAGTCGAGACCAAATGTAGTATTCAGCTCACATGTGGCTGGATAGCTGGGAATAACTAGATCCAAATGGAGACCGTTAGGAGGGGTAGTGAAAGGGGAAGAGAAAGAGACAGAACAGAGAGGTTAAGGAGGAACGTGGACTGGGAGGAGGAGATAGGGCGAGGAGGAGAGATTGGGTTGAGAAAAGAGAAAGGAAGGACAGTTAGCAAAGGTGAATGGGACAGTTAGCAAAACCGGAGGTGAATGGGGCATATACTAAAAAGGAGGAGAGTGGGAGAAGGTGGATAGAGGGCATGGATGAGAAGGGGATGTGCAGATTGCAAAGGAATGGTGGAAAAGGTGATGAAGGTGAGGAAAGGGGGATGGTAAACCAATGGCTAACTTGATGTTCAGCATGTCATAATATGCACCCATGCACATCATGAGGTAAAAACAGGCAATGACAGACACCCAGGTGAGCCAATCAACATACAGGACAGAACACAACCAATTACCAGACAGAACATCAGAGGGGGGCTTCCAACTATAAAACACACAAGGCATCAGCACTCCGCCTCTTTCCACTGGTGACAACTGTAGTGACGATCAAGGTGTATATATCAGTCAGCACCTTCTACATGTAGATCAGTGCTAGCCTGGTTTAGTTAGTTAGAGTTAGTATACTTAGAGTAGTAGAGTGTCAACCCACAGCCAGCTCTGTGCGTTGTTATAGAAGTTCAATAAATCGTATTGAACCAACGCCTATGTTTGGTGTATGCTTTACAGTTTATCTGCATCCTGTTGCAGTCCGTGTTACCCCAGGGTGAATAACACGACACAGCATGAGATGGAAAATGCAAGGGGGGGAAGGTTCTTCAGTTCAAAGATTGGGAGTATAAGAGGTAAGTAATAGCAATAGAATGGAGTTTGTGTGGGGTTGCATGTGGCCCTTTGACATCCCAGTATTTAATTGGAGGAATTTGTTGTCATTCGGAACTGGACATTGGACAAATTGTTTGTGGAGAGATTCAAAAGGAACAGAATCAAGGGAGAAGGAAGTGGTTCGCATGGACAAGGAGAGCTTGGAAACAATTTGAAGAGAGTGATATGAATCTCAGACTTTTTAAGATGATTATGTTTTGGGATTGCCCCTTTAATTCAACGTAAAATGGAGGAATTAACAGCTTCATGTGACCTGCTCCTAATTTTGCCCAACAACAAGTGTAGATAGGTTGGTTGCTATGGGAACAAAGGGTCTAGGTTGATTTACTGGGAAGAAGGTGCAAGAAAATAAAGGCAACTGTAATGAATGTAGATAGACTTTCAATCTCCAAGTCTTTGGGACAGAGAAAAAGAGAGAGAAAGCTTTCATAGGTAGGAAGAGCGAGAGGGAGACAGTGGAATACAGATTGTGTGGTCAATGGAGAGGAGCATTCGGCCTTCCTGTAAACTACCAAGTAGGATGTGGGAAGGGAGGGCAGTCTCTGGTTGAAGAGATAGTTCCCATCTTCAACCTTCATTAAACCAGGGTGATCCTCCACCTTGATGGTAATCATGATGTGGATATGCCGGCACTAGACTGGGGTGAGTACAGTAAGAAGTCTTACAACACCAGGTTAAAGTCCAACATGTTTGTTTCAAACACTGGCTGATTATTTCCCCTGAGGAAGGAGCAGTGTTCCGAAAGCTAGTGTTTGAAACAAACATGCTGGACTTTAACCTGGTGTTGTAAGACTTCTTACTTGATGGTAATAGTAGAGTGGGGGAATGCTGGGCCATGCGTTTACAAATTGTGGTTGTATACAATTCTGCTGCTGCTGATTGCCCACAGTGCCTCATATGGATGCGCAGTTTTTAGTTGCAAGATCTGTTCAAGGACACGATCAAGTAGGTTTTTCCCCCTTTTTTTTAGTTCCCTCACTGCCTGCCGAAGACCAGTCTAACAGTTATGTCCTTTATGACTTGGCCAGCTTGGTCAGTAGTGATACCGAGCCACTATTGGTGATAGACATTGACATCCTCCTCCCAGAGTACATTCTGTGCCCTTGTCACCAACTCCCTTCCCACTGTATACCATTGCGCTGCTACCTCTGGTGGGTATGTATGGTGGGACAGGACACACACAGGGATGGTTATGGTGGTGTCTGCAACATTCCCTGTATGGTATGATTCCATGCATATGACATTCTGTGGCTATTGCTTGACTAGTCTGTGGAACAGCTCTTCTCATTTTGGCATAAGCCCCCAGATGTCAGTAAGGAGGAGATTGCAGGGTCGCCATGGCTGGTGCGTAGTTTTTGACCATGCTCAAAATGAAAATGGAGCTATTTTTTCTGCAGTTTAGTGTATTTGTTATCGACAAAGTATTGTTTGATAAATGTAGTTATTAGTTGGCTTGTTGCATTAAAAGTCGTAAAACTTAAAATCTTATTATGAATTCTCATTAAGTTGGCCATCCAGAATTCAAAGAGATGTTAAAAAGTTATCAGTCTCTCTGGGGATCATAACAGAAGATAGGAGAAAGCAGGTGTAGAGTTAGGATTGGGATGGTCTTGCTGGAGGTTTGACTTAGCAGGCAAAAACAATGGGGTTGTAGCAAAGACAGTTTAAATATATTGTTACAACACCATGGGCAAGTGTGTGGTAAATTCTCGCCCCACTCATCCCCGAGTCACAACACAAGTGAATTAAGCAATAATGCGGAGAGTCGTGATGGCTGCCGTGAAACACTCACCCGATTCTGCTCCCCGGTCGGGGCTAGCAGCGCGGCCCCATGAACCTCGGCATCGCAGGCTTAGCGAACTTCGCTAAGCCCGCGCGCCAAGGTTAACGGCGGCTGACGCAAATGATGACGTCAGCCGCGCATGCGCGGATTGGACGGCTCCAATCCGCGCATGCGCGGATGATGTTATCACGCATATGCGTGAAACCCGCGCATGCGCGGGCCATCATGCCCCTCAGCCTCCTCGCGGACTGATCCAGCGGGGCGGCGGAGGAACAAAGAGTGCGTGGGGTTCGGACCCACTGCCCGCGATCGGTGCCCACCGATCGCGGGCCCATGCCACCCTTGGCACGGCCGTGGTGCGGCCGTGCCAATTGGTGGCATGTTTCTCCAGAACGGCACTTTGCGGCCGTTTTCATGAACTGTGAGAGCAGGTGTGTTGGAGTTCGTGAAAACGGCCGTAAAGGCCTGGGAAATCGGCCCATCGGCTAGGGGAGAATTGCTGCTCGCCATAATATAGATAGAAAATGGCTCTGCGGACCCTCATGTTTAAGGAGAATGTTATCAATCTGAAGCCATCTGTCTACACCTCTATGTCATCCTAATTGGTTTGAGTGAGAATCAAATACATTTGGTTTGATGGTTCACTGTCAATCCTCAATGTGCAACATAAGTTTTAAATGTTTCATGTTTGAATATTTGGCAATTTGGACATTCTGAATTCTCCCTCTGTGTACCCGAACAGGCGCCAGAATGTGGCGAAAAGAGGCTTTTCACAGTAACTTCATTGCAATGTAAGCCTACTTGTGACAATAAAGATTATTCTTAGTTTAATGTTTGTGTCTGGAAGGGTAAAACTTGAAGTTAGGTTAATTCTGGACAAAGGTGTTTGTGTGTGGAGGTTGGTTAAGTTGCACTGTGTCAATTTTGGGTTTAGTGAGAGCTGTGGCATGAAGAATAATTGGAAATAACAGGGACGTTGCTCAGCAATAGGAGGTCACATTCCTTTGTTCTTAGTTTTCACTGGAATCCAGAGCGGTTGGAGACTAGGGGTGTAAACAGCTTTTAACTCTTCCAGAAGAAAGACTGGACAGAACGGAAGCTGCAAAGAGGCAGGCTTCCTAAAGTACAAATTACAGTCCAGATATCCAAGGAATTGGGACAGAAAGAGTGGCTAATATGTTTTGAGTCAAGTGAACAGAACAAAGAACAAAGAAAAGTACAGCACAGGAACAGGTACTTCGGCCCTCCAAGCCTGTGCTGACCATGCCGCCGGGTCGGAGAATCGGCGCGGCGGCGAGTGAATCATGCCACACTGCCCCGATGCTGGGATGCAATTCTCCGCAGAGCATAGAATCGGCGCCATCAGCGCCGGCGTGATCGGTGCAGCGCCAGTCGGGTCGGCACCGACTCTCCGACCCTGGCCGGCACAGGGTGGTGCGCCGATTCTCTGGCCTGGATGGGCCAAGCGGCCGTCACAAAAAAATCTGAGTCCCGCCAGCACCGTTCTAACGTCCTCTGAGCTGGCGGAACCTCGCCGTTGAACGGTCCGGGGGCGGCCTGTGGGGGGAGGAGGGAGGGTCCGACCCCGGTAGGGACCTCCGTAGTGGCCTGGCCCGCGATCGGGGCCCACCGATCGGTGGGCCGGCCTTTCTGGCTGGGGGCCTCCTTTCCTCCGCACGGCTCCTGTAGCCCTATGCCGTTTGGCGTCAGGGCCAGCGCGGGGAAGACGGCCACTGAGCATGTGCTCGTTGGCGCTGGTCAACTGCGCTTGCGCGGACCACACGGCGCCGGGTTCACGTCGGGATCGGCAGCTGGAGGGGCCTGGGCCACTCCAGCGCCATGCTAGCCCCATATGGGCCGGAGAATGGGGTCTCGGAACGGGCGCCGCCGCCGGAGTAAAACACTCCCATTTTTACGCTGGCGTCGACACTTGCCATCCGATGGGAGAATCCCGCCCCAAATCTTCTGCACTTCTGGGGTCTGTATCCCTCCATTCCCCTTACACTCAGAGGCTGAGGTATTATTCAGGGGCTGGTTTAGCTCACAAGGCTAAATCGCTGGCTTATAAAGCAGACCAAGCAGGCCAGCAGCACGGTTCGATTCCCGTACCAGCCTCCCCGGACAGGCGCCGGAATGTGGCGACTAGGGGCTTTTCACAGTAACTTCATTGAAGCCTACTCGTGACAATAAGCGATTTTCATTTCATTTCATTATTCAGAAGGATTCAGGGAAGAGGAGACAAGACGTTCTGAGTTGAAAAGACAATCGCAGTAACTAAATTAAAATGTGGGACAGCAGCCTTCAGAGGTAGATATATTTGATGCTATTTTAGTACCGTTTGTAAAATCTGGACGTAATTTTGGAATGCAATCCGCTAAGGGAAAGCATTATTATGAGCAAATATTTTAAAGCATAGAACATAGAACATAGAACATAGAACGATACAGCGCAGTACAGGCCCTTCGGCCCTCGATGTTGCACCGACATGGAAAAAATCTAAAGGCCATCTAACCTACACTATGCCCTTATCATCCATATGCTTATCCAATAAATTTTTAAATGCCCTCAATGTTGGCGAGTTCACTACTGTTGCAGGTAGGGCATTCCACGGCCTCACCACTCTTTGCGTAAAAAACCCACCCCTGACCTCTGTCCTATATCTATTACCCCTCAATTTAAGGCTATGTCCCCTCGTGCTAGCCACCTCCATCCGCGGGAGAAGGCTCTCGCTGTCCACCCTATCTAACCCTCTGATCATTTTGTATGCCTCTATTAAGTCACCTCTTAACCTTCTTCTCTCTAACGAAAACAACCTCAAGTCCATCAGCCTTTCCTCATAAGATTTTCCCTCCATACCAGGCAACATCCTGGTAAATCTCCTCTGCACCCTTTCCAAAGCTTCCACGTCCTTCCTATAATGAGGCGACCAGAACTGTACGCAATACTCCAAATGCGGCCGTACTAGAGTTTTGTACAACTGCAACATGACCTCATGGCTCCGGAACTCAATCCCTCTACCAATAAAGGCCAACACACCATAGGCCTTCTTCACAACCCTATCAACCTGGGTGGCAACTTTCAGGGATCTATGTACATGGACACCGAGATCCCTCTGCTCATCCACACTACCAAGAATTTTACCATTAGCCAAATATTCCGCATTTCTGTTATTCTTTCCAAAGTGAATCACCTCACACTTCTCCACATTAAACTCCATTTGCCACCTCTCAGCCCAGCTCTGCAGCTTATCTATGTCCCTCTGTAACCTGCAACATCCTTCCGCACTGTCTACAACTCCACCGACTTTAGTGTCGTCTGCAAATTTACTCACCCATCCTTCTGCGCCCTCCTCTAGGTCATTTATAAAAATGACAAACAGCAACGGCCCCAGAACAGATCCTTGTGGTACGCCACTCGTAACTGAACTCCATTCTGAACATTTCCCATCAACTACCACTCTCTGTCTTCTTTCAACTAGCCAATTTCTGATCCACATCTCTAAATCACCCTGAATCCCCAGCCTCCGTATTTTCTGCAATAGACGACCATGGGGAACCTTATCAAATGCTTTACTGAAATCCATATACACCACATCAACTGCTCTACCCTCGTCTACCTGTTCAGTCACCTTCTCAAAGAACTCGATAAGGTTTGTGAGGCATGACCTACCCTTCACAAAACCATGCTGACTGTCCCTAATCATATTATTCCTATCTAGATGATTATAAATTGTATCTTTTATAATCCTCTCCAAGACTTTACCCACCACAGACGTTAGGCTCACCGGCCTATAGTTACCAGGGTTATCTCTACTCCCCTTCTTGAACAAAGGGACCACATTTGCTATCCTCCAGTCCTCTGGCACTATTCCTGTAGCCAATGATGACCTAAAAATCAAAGCCAAAGGCTCCGCAATCTCTTCCCTGGCTTCCCAGAGAATCCTAGGATAAATCCCATCTGGCCCCGGGGACTTATCTATTTTCACCTTGTCCAGAATTGCCAACACTTCTTCCCTACGCACCTCAATGCCATCTATTCTAATAGCCTGGGTCTCAGCATTCTCCTCCACAATATTATCTTTTTCTTGAGTGAATACTGACGAAAAGTATTCATTTAGTATCTCGCTTATCTCCTCAGCCTCCACACACAACTTCCCACCACTGTCCTTGACTGGCCCTACTCTTACCCTAGTCATTCTTTTATTCCTGACATACCTATAGAAAGCTTTTGGGTTTTCCTTGATCCTACCTGCCAAAGACTTCTCATGTCCCCTCCTTGCTCGTCTCAGCTCTCTCTTTAGATCCTTCCTCGCTTCCTTGTAACTATCAAGCGCCCCAACTGAAACTTCACGCCTCATCTTCACATAGGCCTCCTTCTTCCTCTTAACAAGAGGAGTTTTTGGGAGTGGAGTTTGGAAACTTTCATGTGACAATCATCTGGGGGGATTCTGAGGAGACATCCACAAACACGAACTTGAGTTCAGAGCGGAGTGTGTATTTGACCACAGCCATCTTGTGTGATTTAAGGGAACGTTTTGTGTTTATGAGACCATTGTAGCTTGATATGTACTTTATTAATCTTTAAATCTGTGTGTATTCGTTAAGGTAAGGGGTGGGGGGTGGGGGTGGGGAGGCGGGAGTAAAGGAGCATTGTACAATAATCCAACTTTTAATGTTTAATAAATGTATTTTCTTATTGTTAAAACTAATTAGCGGTCATGTGACTCTGTTCCTCCACATTTTATTAAAAAAATTAAAAGTTGCAGTCTTTTATATAGATGATTTGGAGTTAGACATAGACGATTTGGAGTTGGGGACCATGTGCAATGTGTCCAAGTTTGCAGACGACACGAAGATGAGTGGTAAAGCAAAAAGTGCAGAGGATACTGGATGTCTGCAGAGGGATTTGGATAGGTTAAGTGAATGGGCTAGGGTCTTGCAGATGGAATACAATGTTGACAAATGTGAGGTTATCCATTTTGGTAAGAATAACAGCAAATGGGATTATTATTTAAATGATAAAATATTAAAACATGCTGCTGAGGGACCAGGGTGTCCAAGTCCATGAGTCGCAAAAAGTTGGTTTACAGGTGCATCAGGTGATTAAGAAGGCAAATGGAGTTTTGTCCTTCATTGCTACAGGAATGGAATTTAACACTAGGGAGGTTATGCTGCAACTGTATAAGATGTGCATGAGGCCACACCTGGGGTATTGTGTTCAGTTTTGGTCTCCTTACCTGAGAAAGGATGTACTGGCGCTGGAGGGTGTGCAGAGGAGATTCACTAGGTTAATCCCAGAGTTGAGGGGGTTGGATTACGAGGACAGGTTGAGTTGACTGGGACTGTACTCGTTGGAATTTAGAAGGATGCGGGGCGATCTTATAGAAATATATAAAATTATGAAGGGAATAGATAGGATAGATGCGGGGAGGCTGTTTCCACTGGCGGGTGAAAGCAGAACTAGGGGGCATACCCTCAAAATAAGGGGAAGTAGATTTAGGACTGAGTTTAGGAGGAACTTCTTCACCCAAAGGGTTTTGAATCTATGGAATTCCCTGCCCAGTGAAGCAGTTGAGGCTCCTTCATTAAATGTTTTCAAGATAAAGATAGATATTTTTATGAAGAATAAAGGAATAAAGGATTATGGTTTTCGGGCAGGAAAGTGGAGCTCAGATCAGCCATGATCTAATTGAATGGCGAAGCAGGCTCAAAGGGACAGATGGCCTACTCCTGCTTCTAGTTCTTATGTTCTTGTGTTATGTCTTGGAGCCATGGTTCCATTCTGGGATCTTTCTGTCCAGTTATACACAATTTTATACCCCAATGTTTATCGCCTTCACCCTTTTGGATAAAGGTACCTGTCAGTAACCTTTAAGTAAATCCAGTTTGGAAATAAAAGCTGATTGTCCCACTTTCTCAATGTAATCCTCCAAATGTGGGATAGGATAAGAGTCTGTTCTTGTAATTGCATTAACCTTTCTATAGTCCACACACAACCGTTGGATACCATCTGGTTTAGGTACCATCACTACGGGTGACCTCCATTGGCAGCAACCCACTTCAATTATGCCATTTTAAAGTATACTCTCAAACTCTTTGTTAGCCTGCGCCAATTTTAAAGGGTCTGCTATTTCTGCTGCTAATCTTGCAGTTTTAACCCTCTGCTCTTCCACGTGAGTTCTCACTACATCAGGAATTGAATTTTTGAACTCCTCCAAAAGTATAATTTCTCTGAGAGCTTCATACTCTCAAAGGGCTTTTCAAAGCCCTCATTCACCTGTCAAAATTACTCTGTTTGATCCTTTCAAACTCCATGTATGTTTAACCAAATTCTTTGTCTGTAGGCTTCAGGCGCTAGTTCATATGCACCTAAGATGGATTTTTTCACCTCATACGTCCCAGATACCTCCTCTGATAGTGATGCAAACACTTCACTAGACCTACCTCCCAGCTTTGTTTGAAACAGTAATACCCACATGTCCTGTGGCCATTTAATTTGTTCAGCTACCTTCGCAAATGAAATGAAAAAGGCTTCAACCTCCTTCTTGTCAAACCTTGGCAATGCTTGGACATATTTAAATAGATCCCCACCAAGCCTTCGACTATGACGCTCTTTCTCACTATCCTCATCACTATCATCCAACTGTACATTTCCCTTTACATCTGCCAATTTTAACTTTATGTTTCATGGCCATTTTCTGAAGTCCAAAATCTCTCTCTTTATCTTTTTCTCTCATCTGTATCTCCCTATCTCTTTATTTTTGTTCTGCTAGGGCTATTCTTTCTTTTCTCCTTCTCTCTCCTTTTCTTTTTCCCTTCTATCTCTTTCTCTTTCTGCTGTCTCTCTTTTTCCTCTTTTTCGTATTCAAGCTGCTTTAATTCTTTCTCATGTTCCAGTTGCTTAATCTGCAACTGGGTCTTTGCCATTTCTAATGAGTCAAACTGAATCTCAGGCCACTTTAAATGCTTAGCCACCACCATAATTATCTCACCTTTTTGCATTTTGTCAGGTAATGTTAACTGCAATATTTTTGCCAAATCTAACAGTCTGCTTTTAGTCTCTGTCCGTAAGGTACTGCGTGTGACCGTCTCCACCCCCAAAAACTTCTGAGCCTCTGAAAGAGCCACTGTCCACAACACACTCCCTCCTTAAACTGAAGTACCACACCTGATAAGCAACCACAATATGCTCAGCCCTCACTGTCTTTAAGTTCACTAAGCCAATCCAATAGATAGACTTTTGGCCCGGACAAGCCCCCAGTTTGTTATGGGCCAGGGTTTAGAGAACCCCAAAGTGTATCATGGAGTTCACCTGGCCCGCAACTTTTAATGGATTGTGGTATGGGGAGCAAACACCCCACTCTCCAGGCGTGGTGCAGCAGAAATGGAAAAGTATTTTTTAAAGCAAAACAATGTTTATTCTGTGAACTCAAGTTAACCTTTTTAAAACATACAGTGAATATCTTAGCAACCATTAATTCAAATACAACCCCCAAAGAATACAACACTAAGTAATCCTTTAACTTTTCCTTTTAACATCCTTACGACTTAAAAACGCCTTTTAACAGAAGCACATTAGGTTTACATTCACTACTGAGAAGAATTATAATTCTGAATTCACCAAATTATCAAGAGATAGTCTTTTGATGGTAGAGAGAACAGCAGTACACCTGCTTGGTCTAGCTTCAGCTCCAACACTGAAAACAAAATTAAAACTCTCGCTGTAGCCTGCTCAAAAACAAAAGTAAAAAGCTGACAGACAGCCCAGCTCCACCCACACTCTGACATCACTGCAGTAGAAAACACCCATTTCTTAAAGGTACTCTCACTACAGATATTTATATACACACGCATTTATAAACACCCATTTCTTTAAGGCACTCTCACATGACACCTTACATCAGGAAGAAACACAGTTGGGTAGCAATGATGATTCACCTTGCTCTAACTATTTCCAAATTAAAACAGAAAATTATCAACAGAATCTGTGTGGTTGGCATCTATCAGTGAGTAACTGGACTGTTAATTAACATGTAGCAGAAAGGGAGAACCTAATTAAAGACATAATGAAAAATTAGTTCTGAAAATCAGAGGGGAAAGAAAATGTTCTAACCCATCAAAGGGAATAGGTATTTTCCCCTGTTTCTAACTTACTCCATGGGCATCTTCACAGCTGCACTGAAAATCAAAGGACTGAGTATCGTGCTCCTTGCTGCCTCAATAACGTGTACTTCAGTGACAACCTTCAAAAGCCCCTTTCAAGGCTGAAGACTGCCTTTAAGTGGCAGGAGGTCCATGGGTTTCTCAATGGCTGGGTGCCAAAAGCAGTATGATTAAAGATGGTTTGACTGTTGTATGTAAATTAGGCTCAACAATTAAAACTGATCAGGCATCCAACTGATATCCAGGGCTTGCATCTGATGTGAGCCATCGATGAAAATCACCCCACGCTCCCTGTCTTTGTGAAAGACTTATTTCAACGTCCTGGTCTTTCAAATTTTGGTGAATGTTCTTTGGGCAGGGTTTTCCACCAAATTAGCAAAGACAGGTGGCGGGGTGGAAAAGCGGCATTGGAGCTATCGACGGCAACAGTGGCTTTCTCCATCATATAGTCCCAAACTTTGACAAAGAATCTTAAAGGTGCCATGAAGTATCGCTGGCAGAGTGGCCTCTGATTCGTCCGCCCTGCCAGTAACGTACAAACTCGAGGATTGGGCTGCCATTTTTAAAGGCCACCCGAGCACAAAGGGGTTCACCTTGGAACGCACTCCCCCACCCCACCAGCCCCCACCCACCCCCCCAGCACTGATCCCTGACACTGCCCCACCCCCCCCCCCCACCTTAACGATGCACTCCCCTGGGAAGTCTGCTCGCCAGGTGCAAACCTTGGGAAACCATTTTCATTCGATTCTGCCGTCACACCGACATAGATGGATTTTCTGAAAAGGTTTGGTAGTTCAGGGGTAGGGGCCTTATAATTTTGTGTTAATATTGTTAAATAATGTTCCTCAGGTTGAATGCTGGGAAACACATCCTGTCACTGACGCAAAATGCGGCTTTGGCCATCTCGCTCCCATTGCCAAATCCAAGCAATGCGAATGGGACCAGAAAATGCTGACCTTAATTTTACCAGAAATCCACTGTCTGCTTATTGACAAAAGCATATACCGCAGAAAAATGTGTATGTTGTATTTGCTCTTACATGCTGCTTGTTAAATAAAGTTATCCTCTTCAAATAGTTTATATTACTTTATAAAAATAGGTCTTCATCTCAATAAAGAGGACGAGAATCCCTTATTGTCAGTTGAGAAAGATAAGCTGTACATCATGTTCAGATGTGGAAGTGACTCAGTGGTAAATGTTGACATGATTTATATCATCACGCTGCGTTTTAATCAGAAGAAGAAAGGGTTGTCAGACACATCTTCATGAAGTCGGTAGTGCTTTGAAATGAATTTGAATTAAAAGATATCTGTCTTTTCTCTAATGTCCTGTTTAAGTAACTGGAGAATATACTTTGTGAACAAAGAAATAGAGTTAAATGAAATCTTAAACAAAAGTAGTAATGAAGTATTCTTCCATTCTGACTTTGAGTCTCTTGAGGCTAATCGGCAAAAAAGGAAAGTAGCAATAAAAGTATCAATATCTTGCTAATTACTTCAAAATTCACTATATTACAATAATATTATTGCCACAAGTAGGCTTACATTAACAATACAACGAAGTTGCTGTGGAAACCCCCTAGTTGCCTGTTCGGGTACACAGCACGTATTTCGGGACTAGTGAGAGGAAACTGGGGCATCCAGAGGAAACCCAGACAGACACAGGGAGAACATGCAGCCTCCGCACAGTGACCCAGCCAGGAATTGAACCTGAGACTCTGGTGCTGCGAAACGACAGTGCTAACTACTGTGCTATTCAGGAATGTTCCAAAATTCACTCGATTCGGGGTGGGTTCTGTTAGATTGGAAAATGGCTACTGTAACTCCTTCATTCAAAGGGGAAACTGTAGAGTTAGACTAACATCTGCCATGTTAGAAGCTATTATTAAAGATGTTGCTGCAGAGCACTTGATAAATTCAAGGTAATCAGGCAAAGTCAACATGGTTTTGTGAAAGGGAAATCAAGTTTAACTAATTCATAAAAGTTCTTTGAAGAAGTAACGTGCTGTGGATAAAGGGGAACCAGTCCTGGACTTAGATTTTCAGAAACCATTTGATAAGATGCCACATGAAAGATTATTGTGTAAAGTAAAACTTATGTAGGGGGCAATATATTGGCATGGATAGAAGATTGGTTACCTAGCTGGAAATTATGAGTTAGCATAAATCAATCATTTTCTGGTTGGCAAGATGCCATGAGTGGTGTGCCACAGGGACCAGTGTTGGGGCCTTAGCCTTTAACAGTTGAGATAAATGTGTTGGATGAAATCACCAAAGGTATGGTTGTTAAGTTTGCTTGTGGGAAGATCTAGAACTAGCATTCACAAATAAGGGGTCGTCCATTTAGGACAGAGGTTAGGAAATTTATTTTCTCCCAGGGGTCATGAGTCTTTGGGAATCTCTTCCTCAAAAGGCAGTGGAAATCATTGACTACTTTTAAGGCAGTTGGGTTTTTGAGCGCAAGAAAAAGTGAGATTGAGAGCAGAGCCAGGGAGATAAAGAGTGCAAGAAAGACCAAGACTGAGAGTTGAGATGGGGATATAAAAGAACGTGTGAGAAGAGTGAGACTGAGAGTGGAGCCAGTGAGATTAAAAAGTTCAAGGAAGAGAGTAACTGATAACAGAGTCATTCAGATAAAAGAGCATGAGAAAGAGCGAGACTGGGAGCAGAGTTCGGCAGATACAAAAATTGCGAGATAGAGTGAGTGAAAGCGAAGGGCAGAGGATAAAAGCATGAGAAAGACGGAGTTTGAGAATGGAGTCGGGGAGATAATAGAGCACGGGAAGAAGCAAGATTGAGATAATAGAGTGCGAGAAAGAGCAAAACTGAGAGCGGAGCTGATAAAAGAACACGAGAAGGAGTGTGACTGAGAATGGAGTCAGGGAGATAAAAAAAAGCACAAGAAAGAGCGGAATCAGGGAGATAAAAGAGTGTGACTGATAATGGAGTGAAGGAGATAAAACAGCGTGAGAAAGCAAGACTGAGAGAGGAGTCAGGGAGATAAAAAACCTCAAGAATGAGCGGAGTCAGGGAGAAAAAAGAATTAGACTGAGAGTGGGGTCAAGGAGATAAAAGAGCGTGAGAAAGAGCAAAACTGAAGTTGGCATGGGTGCAGGACACAGGATAGCGTTAGGGGCTAGGGCACAAACCTTTACAGAGATGTTCACCTGTTATGTTCAAAATAAAGACCTGTGCACAGAATTTCCAAACTGACTCCGTGTTCTTTCAGAAGGGTGTGAGGAATGGGTGGACAGAGCTGGGCTGGCTGCAGAGGGGGTGCTGGGGGGTGGGGGAGACGATCGGCGGATGTTGTAGGTGGGTACTGGTCCCCAGGTTGGACACCGTTCATCGCCTCGGTACCCCACCCCTCTCCCTCTCTATCAACCCCAACCCCACCCGCACCCCCCACCCCAACACCCCATCCCCATCTCCGCCACCCCAAGGGTTCGGTGGGACCGAATGGACGGTGGAATGTTCTCCGTGGGCAGGAGTCAGACGTTGACAAATGAAGTGGAGCACCAGAGCTCATCGCAGAGGCGTCGTCATCATCCTCTATCCCATGGACCAGACCTATTGTTAGTGCCAACCCAGGGCCTGTACCCCACAATACAGCAGGTAGGATCCATGGAGGGGGGTGTGGAGGAGGTGGTGCAGGGAAGGTGGTTATGTGAGGGGATGGTCAACCGGTTTGAGGGGGGAGGAGTTGTGGAGTTTGGGGGAGTGATGGTATTATCATGTCATTGGCCAGGTCCCCTAGTCAGTGAACCTGGAGGCGATTAGAGCGTCCCATGAGCTGGCCCACCTCTGCATCCTCCTCATCAGACGAGGCCTGACATTCATCCTACTCCTCCAGCATGTTTTGCCTTGCTGTGCAATGTTGTGGATGACACTGCAGGACACCATTAAGTGGGAGACTCTCCTAGCCCTATACAGGAGGGCCCCACCAAAGTGGTCCAGGCACCTGCAGTGTGGGGGTGGTATGGTGAGGACATGCATATGGCCAGTGTTACTCTGCACTCCCATGGGCCGAGTTAGGCTGCGCAACAAGATGGCTGACTTGCAGGCCACAGCCATGGGGGTCCGTGCCTGGACATCCTGGGAGGGGAGGATCAACCCGACCCCACTGCCCAACCCCTGGTCGCTCCCTGTTACTCCCCACCCAGCCCCCCAGCTCCCGCATACAGCCCCCAGCCAGGCATGCCAGTGGCTGGATCGGGAGCCCATGGTCACGCCTCTGGGAACATGTCCTACGTCCTCTCTCTCCGTCAGCCGCCACGGCATCGGTTTCCCAATTTTTTTAAACCACCGTCACTAATTCCAGCTGGCGGAGGTGGACAATCGCGGGAGCCCTGGAGAATACCGGTCGGACCCATTAATTATATGCCAACGGTGTTTACTGTACTTGTGGAGTAGAATGCATTGACGCAGCTATCGAGGCACCAATGCATGGTATTCCATCGGGTGCTCGGCGACGTCACAAATTTCGGCTGGCGCACGATTCTCCGCCGAATCGCATTTCGTGATTCCAGCGTCACTGGACAGAGAATCGCTCCCGTGGGGCTCATAGAGAAGTTCAAAGTATTTCATTCAGGAGCCATCTTCAGATCAATTAGGAACGAGGGAAGATTACATTCAGGTGGAGGGGAGGTAAGGCTGAAAGGAAAAGGAGTTGTACTAGAGAGAAAAGGATATGAGTGCTGGGAACAAGACACGGAGAGATGAGGAAAGGTGAAAGGTGAGAGGTGGGAAGAGGAGGAGAAGAAAAGTTTATGGGAGAGAAGTTAGTAAGAGTGAAGAGGATGGGAATAGGAAAAGGAAAATTGTGAGGGAAGTGGAAGACTCAGGAGGAGAAAAGGGTGATGGAGAAAGGATGATAGGAAAAGTACTTGAGGTATAGAAGGGAGCAGCAAACTACCTCAGTGGGGTAGGTGGTGGGTTGGGGTCCCAGATGGCCCAGTTGACTGCCCTAACATCTAGCAGGCCCTGATTAAACAGACTACAATGGAAATGAAACGGCAACAAAAGGTTCATGCTCACTCATAGTTCAGAGTCATGATGTGGAGATGCCGGCGTTGGACTGGGGTGAGCACAGTAAGAAGTCTTACAACACCAGGTTAAAGTCCAACAGGTTTGATTCAAACACGAGCTTTCGGAGCGCAGCTCCTTCCTCAGGTGAATGGCGAGGTATGTTCCAGAAACATTTATATAGACAAAGTCAGAGATGCTGGACAATGCTTGGAATGCGAGCATTTGCAGGTAATCAAATCATTACAGATCTGGGATCCTCAACCGGGATCTTGGATTCATGTCGCATTACATCCACCCCCACCATCAGGCCTGGGCTTGCAAAATCCTACCAACTGTTCGGGCTTGAGACAATTTACACCTCTTTAACCTGTGATTATCCCTCTTCCTGGATCTGTAATGATTTGATTACCTGCAAATGCTCGCATTCCAAGCATTGTCCAGCATCTCTGACTTTGTCTATATAAATGTTTCTGGAACATACCTCGCCATTCACCTGAGGAAGGAGCTGCGCTCCGAAAGCTCGTGTTTGAATCAAACCTGTTGGACTTTAACCTGGTGTTGTACGACTTCTTACCATAGTTCAGAGTGGTTACATTAAAATTACACTTGATTATGAAATTGTGGACGACACAAAATCCTCACTTATTGGAGTTTATACATGTATCCAGGTAAACCTGATGCAGAGAATTCACACTGCCAACTCTTTCCCTGGTTCAAAAGATTTAGTACTTGCTGATACATTATCTAGAGCCACAATGTACGAGGATAACAAAGTTGTTGACGTTGTACTCAGTATTGGAGCACAAGCCAACTTCATCACAGCACCAATACCTGTCACAGATGCTAAACTATAAATAATCAATGCAGAAACTCTAAGAGATACAACACTTCAATACAATATTCAAGTGATACAATATCTACGGCCTAAAGGGAAATGTGCAAACGTTTGCAACATCAAAGAAAACCTGACAATCAGACATGATGTTCTATCGAAAGGGGACCTCATTGTAATTCCATCATGTCTTAGACAAGACAAATCCAGGCATTGAGAAATGTAGAAGAAGAGTATGGCAATCGGTGTATTGGCCGGGAATCAATAACGATATAGACAACTATATTCAACAGTGTCGGATATGCCAAATGCACCAATCGGCAGAATGTAAGCAGACCTTTGTGGAAAGCAAATTAGTTAGTCAACCATGGACAAAAGTCACCATGGACATATTTTACTTTCAAGACTGTGATTATTTGATAATCATGTACTATTACTCAAATTTTCCAGAGTTTATCAAATTATCCGACTCAACAACCCATTCAGTTGACAGGACAACGAAAAATGTATTTGCCAGACATGGCATACCAGTAACTGTTGTCACATACAATAGGCCATGTTTTAGCAGCTAGGAGTGGTTACAATTTGTCAATGACTGCAACTTTACACATGTACCTTCTCGCCCACTATACCTGCAGGCAAACGGGAAAGCTGAGAAAGGGGTTGGAATTGTGAAGCAGCTTCTCAAAAAAGCTATGGAGGACAGAAAGGTCTTTGACTTACACTGTTAGCATACAGGGCTAAACCATTGTCATCAGGGCTTTCTCCAGCACAACTGTCGATGGGGCGAAGAATACATACAACGTTACCAACTCTAATAGTTCCAACCAAAGATGGACAAGTCGTACATAAAAAAAATGCAGCAACTGAAGATTGAGTAAAAGAAGTATTACGATAAAAACTTCAAACCACTATCTACACTCAAAGAAGGTGATATTGCATGCATTCGTAATTCTGAAGGTGGATGGATGGACATTGCAAAAGTACTCAATTAACTCACACCAAGATCATACGTGATCAGAACAGAATTTGGAAAGATTTTTCGTAGAAACAGAAGAGACGTCTTGAAACTCAAACAACTTGTTACATTCACAGAATCAGCTACCACGAGTCAACAACTCATATTTCTGACAAATGACTTTCCAAAAGCTATATTGTCAAATGTACCAGTAATTCAAATAACACTGTTGTAACATTAAGAAGATCTACAAGACATAGGAAACCTCCAAATAGATTAAATCTGTAAATATAACATTAGTTCTTTCATTGTTGACATGCCGTATAATACTGGAGAACTTAGGAGTGTAGTACAATGAAAATTATCACTACACAATGTCAGCAAAACTAAGGAGCTGGTCATCGACTTTAGGAAGCAAGGTGTAGTACATGCCCCTGTCTATATCAATGATGTTGAGGTAATGATGCTTGACAGTTTCAACTTTATGTTCTTATTAAGGGTTATGGTGTTCGGGCTGGAAAGTGGAGCTGAGTCCACAAAAGATCAGCCGTGATCTCATTGAATGGCGGAGCAGGCTCGAGGGGCCAGATGGCCTACTCCTGCTCCTAGTTCTTATGTTCTTATGTTCTTATGTTAGAACTTCCTCGGTATGAATATTAAGAACAATTTGTCCTCGTTCACCCATGTCAATGTTACGATTAAGAAAGCACAACAAAGCCTTTACTTCCTCAGGAAATTAAGAAAATTCGACATGCCCACAGTGACTCTTACTGATTTCCATAGATGCACCATAGAAAAACTATTTGGTTGCATCATAGCTTGGTATGGCAACTGTTCTGCCCAAGATCATAAGAATTGTTGTGAACACAGCTCAGTCCATCACTCTAGCCCGTTTTCCATCTATTGACTGTCTATATTTCTTGCTGCCTTGAGAAAGTGACCAACATAATCAAAGACCCTGCCCATGTTAGTTTTCTTTTTACTAACTTCTTCCAATGGGCACAAGATACGAAAGCTTGAGAACTCGTTCCAGCAGATTCCAAAACAGCGGGCGGGTTACTCTGTCTGTTGATGCTGGAATTGGGAAATGCGAATGAGCAAACAATTGGTTTTGACGCCAAAATCATGGCAGGTGCAGGTTTCACGCCAAATATCAATTCTCCAGAGCCTTAGCAGCTGGGTCAAAGCAATCCACTCTGCACATACAGTAAACACACCTGAAATACCATTTGTGGGCCTGACCTGGTATTCCCAGGGGCCTCCGCGATTCTCCGCCTCCACTGGAGGGAATTCCAGACGACGAGGTTTGCTTGAGTTTTTAAAAATCGGAAAACAAGCGCCATGGCTGATGAGGGAGAGACAGGAGGTAAGAGACTGGCAGGGCTGGCTGGGGTTGGGGATGGGAGGGTGTGACCGGGGAACAGGCCATGTGGCCAGGGTGACCCCCTCGGGACAGGGGCGGTGTCCAGGCATGGACCACCATTTCTGCGGCTTGCAAGGCAGCTATCTTGCTGTGCATCCCACTGACCACCCACTTTGGCCTTGGTTCTGCAGAGTGATACCGGTCGTGTGGGTCCTCCCACACCCCCAGTACCCCACCTCCACCATACCACCCAGCCCCCCCCCCCCACCTCCCGATGGTCATCACTCGCTGATGGGGCATCAAGCAGCCCGTACAAGGGCAATGCCCACAGTAGCCCCTACTGAGGGACACCAGCCAGGGGCCACTGGCATGGGCAGTGCCAGCCGACATTATCCCTGGCAGCAGAGATGGGCACCAGGGCCAGAGGCCCCCATGGTGCCAGGCACCAACAGAGTCAGGAGTGCGGGGATGGAGGGAGGGGGACATAAGAGGCAGATTCTGCAGTGCCAACCGGGACCACTATGTAGCCTGGTGGACCTGGTTGGACACGGGGGGGTATGCACCATGCTAACATGTCGGCCTTTCATCCCCTGCAGCCAATAGATATTGGAACTCAATCAGAAATGGTGGCCTTCCTCCTAGCCACCATAATCCTGGAGTATGCCCTGAGGCTGTACGAGCTGGAGCTGCTCGATTGGATTTGTTTATTGTCACATGTACCGAGCCACAGTGAAAAATATTGTTCTGCGTACAGTCAAGAGAGATCATTCCATACATGAAAAAAACCATAGGGCAAACATAAATACACAATGTAAATATATAGACACAGGCATCGGGTGAAGCATACAGGAGTGTAGTTCTGCTCAGTAGAGAAGATGTGTGAAGAGATCAGATTAGTCATTTAGGAGCCTGGTAACAGCGGGGAAGGAGCTGTTTTTGAGCCTGTTAGTACGTGTTCTCAGACTTTTATGTTTCCTGCCTTATGGAAGAAGTTGGAAGATTGAATAACTCGGGTCGAGGGGGGGGGGATGGATCTTTGATTCTGCTGCCTGCTTTCCCAAGGCAGCGGGAGATGTTGACAGGGTCAATGGATGGGAGGTGGGTTTGAGTGATGGACTGGGCTGTGTTCACGACTGTTCATTAGAAAGAGGAAGCTGCAGCAGGGGAGCGTTGCAGCAGGGGAGCCTGCTCCAGAGTGACTTGAGGCAGCCGCTGAAGATGGAGAGCCGGCTGCCCAACTGGCCGAGGAGGAGGAGGTGCAAAGGAGATGTTGTATGAGGTCTCACGTGTACTGGCATCTCCTGTTATTTGAGTACCTGCTCAGCCGGGCATGCCAATGAAGACTCCAGTTGAGCAGGGGGACACTGTGACATATTTGCCAGATCATGGCACACCTGGCACCGCGGAGGAATGGAGGAGGGCACCCACTCCTGGTGGCTGTCAAGGTGACAATCACCCTGAACCTTTACACCACAGGGTTCCTCCAGGCACCTAGTGGGGACCTGTCTGGGATCGCACAGAGCTTGGTGCACAGGTGCATCTGTGCCATCGTAGGGGCCCTATATGCCCAGTTGGCACAATATATCCATTTTAATGTGGACCGAGCCCATCAGGATGCCCGGGCAGCGCCGAGATGCCCCGGGACCAGGAGGTGATTGATGGGATGCCTGATGCCCTACGAGCACCTGCAGGCACTCAACACAAAGTGCAAGGGGTTCTGCTCGATGAACGTGCAGCTAGTGTGTGACCATCAGATGCACATCATGCACGTCTGTGCCCGATACCCGGGCAGTGTGAATGACACCTTCATTCTGGCATACTCGACAATTCCTGGTCTCTTCAAGGTGCTGGGGATTTGGCTCCCAGGCGACAGGAATCATCCGCTACGGTCGTCGTTGATGACGCCTTTCCGGAAGCCAAAGACCGATGTGGAGACCTGCTCCAACAACACCAATGCAGGACAAGGGGCGTGATTAAGTGGTGCTTCGGCCTCCTGAAGACGTAGTTCAGTTGTTTAGACCACTCCGTAGGGTCCCTCTAGTATGGCGCTGGTGGTGTCACCCACATCGTGGCAGCCTTCTGCGTCCTCCACAACATTGCACAGCAGAGTGGCGACGTGCTGGAGGAGCAGGATGAACAACAGGCCTCTTCCAACGAAGCGGATGCGGGGGAGGGGGAGGGTGGACAGGACATGGGGCGAGGCAGGCATGGGAGACCGCACAACGTGTGCACCAGGCTATCTGGATGGTGTTGGTGATGATGTTTACAGCCCCCGTAATGACGGCGGCTGACAGTCACTTCCCGGACCAGGGTACAAGGTTGCCTGCCTCTCCTCCAAAGCGTCGAGCAGGGTCTCAAGCTTGGCATCCGTAAAACGTGGTGCTGCTCTCCTCACTGCCATCTTATTGGCTGGGATGATGTGTGTGGGGAGTGAAGTGCTTATATGCAGTTGCAGCTTATCGGCCTCTTGAGTGTTAATCGTGAATTTGGTGAATCCGGCACCGTTTTTCAATGGAATCAATTTTGTTCCAAATGGTGCCGATGCTAGCCCCTTAACGGTCATTGAATCGGTCCAGGTGTGGCGCCAGTTTTTCTGTCATGGATGTCCACGAATCCTGCACCAACATCAACACTTAAGGGCAGGATTTGCCAATTGCCGATGCCGAAATCGTGTTCGGCAATTGCCCGGAGAATCCATTTTTACGCAAAAACTGGGGACATTTTTTTGGATGCTCCGCCCTCTCAAAACGGCGTAATCGCTGAGTACACTGCATGCCGTTGGGACGGCCTCAGGGCATCACTTGAGGCCCTTCCCCGATGTTCTTCCCCCATTGGGCCTACATCCCGATGGCGTCGGTTGCATGATCTCTCAGTTTTCGGGGGATCTCGCAGTGGCGACTGCAGACTGTACCAACACCGTCACAGTCGGGGGGCATTCTGCCGGCTGGCAGGGCTTCGGCGGGGGCTGGGGGCACTGATGGGGGGTGGTCGGGGGTGGGGTGGCGAGGTGACTACAGGGGAGCACTATCTGGCAGGCCGGATCCATTTGCGGCCTGCACCGTGTTGTGGCTGACGCTGGTCGCCGCCATGCACAGGTGCTGTCACGGACCCTGCAATTCTCGATCCATATCTTTAGGTAAAGTCGTGGGCTTTATGAGGCATGGCTGCAACCCTGCCCTCCCCCCCCCCCCCCCTCCCCCCCCGCCTCCACCTGGCTGAGCATCGGTGCGGGGGAAGCGGTGATTTTTTCATTGTAGAACTAGATACTTCCTCTGCAGCCTCAAAATCGGATAATCCAGCCCTCAGTCTCAGGAATGGAGAATTCCCCTTCTTGCTGCTACTAGATTCTTGAATGGCCTGTCTCTATGTTAAATTGATTTATTTATGCATTTTCCTTTTTCACAGTTGTAATTATTTTTTGTGTTTTGTATTTATGTACATATGTATAGAGTGATCTGTCAGGTCTTTACGCAGAATAATATTTCCAATGTATCTTGGTACATGTGATGGGGGTACAGTATCAATAAACAACAAACTATGATGAGTCTGATAGTGCCATGTCTTTTGTCATAATGACACTCAGTCTTCTAATAGGTGTCAAGAGCCAAGGAGTAACCTTTATTCCCAAGCAGCACTCCTTCAAATGCATCCAGTCCACAGAACCTCCCTGGCAACTTGGAGTGCCTGAGGACATAATAGTCATGGCTTCTCCCCAGGTACCTTGCATTATTTGTTGTTGGTGGTCAAGCAATATCAAGACTTTGATGGAGTGATATTCCTTCCTGTTAATAAATGGCCACGGTTGCCCTCCCAGTGCCTTGATGGTGACATGGGCTCAATTATTGATGCATTCCTGGGAAGCCATCCATTGCCACTGGCTGGTTCCATCTGACCACTAATATTTGTGGAGAATTCAATAAACTGATGAGCAAGGCATCTATGAATACAGTTATTCAGTAGTGTGCTGCAGGCTGGATTACCCCTCAGGTCAATGTGAAAGTGCAGCCAATTTTAATGCCACAGGCATTGGATAGCCACCTACACAGTTGGATGCAAACTCTTGAGCAAGCACGCCACATAAAGATGTTACAGTGTTCATAAAAGGCATCGTCTCCACAGGTACTGTCTTTTCAATATTTGCAGATATGCCATACGCACCCTATACACATGTTTGGCAGAGTATGGCCTCCAACTGCATTGGTGTGTCTGCTGTCCTCAGCAGCCCCTCGCTCCTCAGTAGGTTGGCCTGCTTCATCTATTTAGTGTGGGTTCTACCCTTGTTCTCTCTCTCCTCCTTCTTCTCCTAACTGGAGGAGCTATCTCCAAGAGAGTATACCATGCCTATGTTAGACACATCAAAAATGCTGGAGTGATGATAACTTACAGTATCAACAAGCTTACAAGCAATAAGGTAAAGTCAAAGGTTCATGCACAACTGATAAAGTCAAAGGTTCATGCACAACACAATTTGGCAATGAAATGCCAATCGAATGCTTCACCCGCTAGAGACAAAGCATAGACCCATTTCTTGCCTTTACATCAGCCCTTTCCAGAGACAGTGAAAAAAGATGGAGACTCCCACCTGGCATGCTTTATGTGCAGGGCTCGTTTTATGGCTCCAGGGATGAATTCTTAAAGTCAATTAGACTGTTAAGAATCTTAAATGGACATTGATGATCAATTTTAAAATGGCAGGCGAGATGCAGATTTTGGAGCCCACCTAACAATAGTGTTGCGCTATTGGGGACTTTGGTTTTGCGACTCGATGTTATCATGCCAGATGTTACTCTTCCGAGGGACCACAGCAATCCTGTTTTTGGAATATAAAATTCAACCCCTTGACTTTGGAAAAGAAGAATACGCAAGTAAAGGGACATGTCCCTTTTACACTTCTCACCGGGAAATGGACAATCATGGAACTTGATCCCCCACAATAACAGCAGAAATCCCAGCATACCATTTAATAAAAATAGAATTTGACGTGATCACTGAATCAGTGGCCCTGATGGCATAACATCCTGTGACTCATCATGAGTAATGCTATGGGAGATAAAAATATTAAACTTCTATATATGGTGCACACTGCTGTAAATGTAAAACTTCCTGTAACATTTCCTGACACTTTTTGTCATTTTATTTCTACCTTTCGGCTAATGTTTTAGTCACGCTTCACTGATTGGATCAAAGTAAAACAGCACCAAATTAAAACTGAGCAAGAACGGAAAATGACAGGAGAACCAGCAGTGGGCAACTACTGGGCATTAATAAAAGCAATCAACCTCAGAAAAGCTGTCCCGAGAAATTATGAATATAAGGCAATCCAATCAATTTTTGGTTACTGTTTGTTCCCTTGATACAAATGTCACTGTGTCCTATGTTGCACAATACTTCACAAGTATGCCATGAACACTGACACTTACAGGCCAGAAATGTGAAACAGAATTGCAGATAAACACCTCAGCTTGAAGGCATGTGCGGATGTTCCAATGACCATGGGGAGAGAAACACAAACAAAAAGCCATTGGCTTTTCACAGTACCTCACAGAAAACATACAGTTACTGTGTGAGTCACAAAGACAAAGAAGCTGTGAGTAAGCAGGGGAAACTTGTTTTGCTAATAACCAAGGAGGATTCTGGTGAGAGTTTGATTGCTGTTCAAAAGGAAGGGAACAAAATGAATGGGGCTCTTGAAGATTGCAGGAACAGAGAGTTTCCACGATGTGCCTTGCTAGTGGTAATCGTATCCAGAAAATCTCAGGCTAAATGGAACGATTGTTAAAAGACATTGAAAGTTTTGATCTGGGATGGCCTGGAGAAGTGAAACTGCTGGTGAGCTGGGTGGGGGGGGGGGGGGGGGGGGGGGGGGGGCTGTGGGACTGTTCCTGTAATTCTCCTTATTGGCCAGAAACGTGACAGTGCATTAGTGTTTCATCTGACGCATTTTGATTGCAGTAGTTAGTGAACATGAAATTGACCTTTTTCTTTAGTTTTGTAGATTGGTTACCTGTTAATTTGCTGTCCCAGATTTGAGGAACAGCTGATGGAGATGACGATCGCAATTCACCCAAAAAGTGGCGAAGTGCCATTTTGGCCGTGTTTGGAAGGACATTTCCTGCCGGCTTTTTGGGTGCGATCCAGACCTCTATTCACCCACACTTATGGTGCGATTTAACAGGGAAAATTCTAAGTGCCGTATCGGGCACGACTTCCCTATGGCTGATTCGGCAAGACTGCCGCCCATATCTAAAGGCACTTAGGGCTGGAAATAATTCCCAAGCTTCATTGTGACAATGGGTGTCCAGCTAGCTGCTTCAACTAGACTGGGCCTGGCTGCTCCCCGCGAACAAGGGGGAGCTGGCCATAAACACTCCCTCCAAACACACTCCAGTCAGCACACAGCCATGACACCGCGGAGACCTGCCCCTTGCTTCTGGGGATGCCAACCTGGCCAGGCTGCTGGCCTGACAGGCAAGACAGGACACCCTTTTCCAAAGAGGGGGCCGGGTAGTCCAGAAAGCAGGATGGGGGGGGGGGGGGGGCCTGAAAGGGGGTTGCTGGGGCAAGGTTGGGGCAGCCGGTCAAAATGACACTTCGATCTGCGAGAAGCCAGTACAGGAAATCAACTAAAGTGTGGCCTCGGTGGACCAAAGCTCCCCCAAGGTCTAAAAAACCAACAAAATGCCAATGAATAACAGAGCGAATCTTGGCACTGCAGCCGCTGAAAAACAGCCCACAAAACGCACTGGAAAGCTGACTTAATTTCAAATCTGCTCAATATTCCAGGTGTGGTCTCACCAAGGCCCTGTATAATTGCAGCCAGACATCCTTATTCTTATACTTGAGGACAACCAGGTGTTGTTACACATTACCCTCTCTCGATTTACAGCTTTTCAGACAATAATCTGGCTTCCTGTTTTTGCTTCCTCACATTTATCCGCATGACACTGCAGCTGCCATGAATTTGCCCACTCACTCAACTTGCCCAAATCACACTGAAGCATCTATGCATCCTCCTCACAGCTTACCCTGCCACTCAGCTTTGTGTCATCTGGAAATTTGGAGATATTACATTTAGTTACCCCATCCAAATCATTAATATATATTGTGAATAGCTGGGTTCCCAGCACCAATCCCTTTAGTACCCCACTAGTCACTGCCTGCCATTTCGAAAAAAATATTTTATTCCTACTCTATGTTTCCTATCTGCAACTAGTTTTCTATCCATCTCAACATACTACCCTGTTATGTACCTGGGAATACATCCCTGCTTGTTCTGCATCACGTGATGTGTAATGATGCCAGCAGAATGGGCTTTGTGAAGATCACCATCTTGACTGCATGAGCAGAACCCTTCATAGACCTCTCATTGTTTTTTACAAAAACCAGAGGGTGGGCACCTCCACACCTTTCCTCTTTGCTGAAACAAACAAATATAGCAGAAGAGAAAACTGGTGATGAGGATTGAGGCAGAGAAATTTCTGGGAAAAAAAGATTTTTGTTGATGATCAGTGAGGTGACATTGGGAGCAATGAAAGATTCTTGGGACCGGACACATGCACACACAGACATTGGGCAAAGCACTGCCGCAGAGTGAAGGTTTAACAAATGTTTAGACAGTAACTGTGAGTAAGGAGACCGACAGTGGGGAAGTCTTGCTTGGGTTTAAGTGAATGGGGTCTGGGCTGCAGGGATCGTGCATTTAGCGAAGACTCATGAGCTGTAGGGAACAGGGATTTTGAAGACTGCTGATTCTGCACGTGCCACTACTCCGGGGCAAAATTCAAACTACAGCCAGGAAAAATGCAAAATAATTCCCAGTTGCTTGTAAAAGGGACCATACTTTCAATTAAAAATCGGAAGGGAGAAAGTGTAGACCCTCGGAGCCGGGACCCAAAAATAGCGGGAGAAATGGGCAGCACGGTAGCATGGTGGTTAGCATAAATGCTTCACAGCTCCAGGGTCCCAGGTTCGATTCCCGGCTGGGTCACTGTCTGTGCGGAGTCTGCACGTCCTCCCCGTGTGTGCGTGGGTTTCCTCCGGGTGCTCCAGTTTCCTCCCACAGTCCAAAGATGTGCGGGTTAGGTGGATTGGCCATGCTAAATTGCCCGTAGTGTCCTAAAAAGTAAGGTTAAGGGGGGGGGTTGTTAGGTTACGGGTATAGGGTGGATACGTGGGTTTGAGTAGGGTGATCATTGCTCGGCACAACATCGAGGGCCGAAGGGCCTGTTCTGTGCTGTACTGTTTTATGTTCTATGTTCTATGTTAAATAGTAAGAAGTCTTACAACACCAGGTTAAAGTCCAACAGGTTTGTTTCAAACACGAGCTTTCGGAGCACGGCTCCTTCTTCAGGTGAATGTAATTGTAAGCTAAACTGTAATTGATTGCATTCACCTGAAGAAGGAGCCGTGCTCCGAAAGCTCGTTTTTGGATTCACCTGAAGAAGGAGCCGTGCTCCGAAAGCTCGTGTTTGAAACAAACCTGTTGGACTTTAACCTGGTGTTGTAAGACTTCTTACTGTGCTCACCCCAGTCCAACGCCGGCATCTCCACATCATGGCTATGTTAAATAGGCATCATGGATGCACTTTTTCTTTCTTTTTGAAATTTAGAGTACCAAATTATATTTTGTCCAATTAAGGGGCAATTTAGCGTGGCCAATCCACATACCCTGCACATCTTTGGGTTGTGGGGGTGAAACCCATGCAGACACAGGGAAAATGTGTAAACTCCACACAGACAGTGACCCGAGGCCGGGACCGAACCTGGGTCCTCAGCGCCACAGTTTCCATGGATACACTTAATAAGAATTATGAGACATGAAATTCATATGAGGAAAGAATTCAATAGTTTCTAGTAGCAAATCAGACATCAGAAAACCTGAAGGTGGCTCCATTACTTAGCTCAGTTGAGTGTAATATAGTTATGCTGCTACAGATTCTAGTTCATCCCAGTAAAACAAGGAGATAATTGCGGTATTGAATTAATGAAAATCTGAGAGGGACATTATTCTCCTAAACTGTAATTGATTGCAGAAAGATTTTGGTTCAAACACCATAGGCAGAAAGATGGTAAACGCATTTTACAGTTTGTGGCATCTTCAAGAGGGTTAGCAAAATATTGCGAATGTAGTACAACAATTGATGATACTCTTCCTGGTTGGTGGACTCTGCAGTGAAGCTATTCAGAGGAATCTGCTTACTGTAAGTCATTTAACTCTAAAAGCTGCCATATCTATGAAAGTTGCCACTTCTCTGGAGTTTGCAATGAGAGAAGCTTCACAGATAGAGGTTGGTGTGATGTTCCACAAAACGAATACCTCAAGCAACAAGGCTGCAAAGATGCAACCACACCACTGTTGTACACAGGTTGGACACTCAGCAGGGGAATGTTGGAGTAAAACATTTACACACAAGAATGGTGGCAAGAGGGCCACATGGACAAAGCATGTTGGGTTCAGAAAACTTCTGCACCAAAGAGGTGCAAGACGAGAAGGGAAACACTGTCAAACAATCTAGTCGTGTCTACATATTGGTGGATGAAGATCATGGGGCGGGATTCTCTGACCCCTCGCCGGGCCGGAGAATCGCCGGAGGGGTGGCGTGAAAGCCACCCCCCCCCCCCCCCCCCCCCACCCCCCACCAGCTGCTTAATTCTCCAGCGCCGGAGTTTAGGCGGGGCTGAAATCGCTCCGGTCTGCAGCCGCTGGTAGCGGTCGCCCAGGTGATTCTCCGACCCGCGATGGGCCGAGCGGCTGCCTTTTTTAGGCTGGGCTCGTTGGTGAAAATTAGACCAGGTACATACCAGCGGGAGCTGGCTCTGCGGGCGGCCTCCCCGATCCTCGGGAGGGGGGTATCTGGCCCCGGGGTGTGCCCCCACAGTGGCCTGGCCCGCGATCAGCGACCACCGAACCGCGGGCGGGCCTGTGCCATTGGGGCGCTCTTTCCCTCCGCACCGGCTGCTGTGGAACTCCGCCATGGCCAGTGCGGAGACGAACCCCCCTGCGCTTGCACTGGGATGACACCAGCACACGCTGGCGCTCCCGCGCATGCGCCAACGTGCGCCGGCCGGTAGAGGCCCTTCGGCTCCAGTTGGCGCGGCGCCAAGCCAAACCCGCCGGCGCCACTCTAGCCTCTGAAGGTGCAGAGGATTCCGCACCGTCCGGGCAGCCTGACGCCGGAGTGATTCACGCCACTCCTCGGCGCTGGGACCGCCCGCCCGCCGGGTAGGTGAGAATCCTTCCTATGATTACTCAAACGACACTGAAACTGAGCTACAGCAAGAGCTGAAGCTAGTGGCGGGGGGTCGGAGAATCGCCGGGGGGGTGGCATGAATCCACCCCCGCCAGCCTCTGAATTCTCCAACTCCCGAAAAGGCGCCAAGACGTGAATCGCGCCGCTCGCCTCGGAGAATGTGCTGCAGAGGGGCAGGCTGCCCAAATTCTCCCGTCTGATGGGCCGAAGTCCCGCAAGCGTGACCATGGGTCATGCCGACGTAAATCGAGCCACTTTATATAATGGTGTCAACCAGTGCTGATGGTTGAAGCTGGACAGCGTGGAGGTAGGTCACGGTGTGGGGTGGCCGCAGAAGAAATGACGGCGTGGCCGCAGTCGGTGTGGAGGGGGGGGGGAGGCGGTTTGGCCGGGGGTGGTGGGGTGGTGGGGGGGAGGGTGGTTGGGGGGGCTGTGAGGGGGGGTGGAGGGGGTGTGAGGGGGGTGGAGGGGGTGGAGGGGGAGGGGGTGGGGGGAGGGATGGGTGGAGCGGGAGGGGGAGTGCAGGGGCGGAGGAGGGGAGAGGGCGTGCCGGGGAGGGGGGAGAGTGCCGGGGTGAGGGGGCAAGTGAGGGGGTGAGTACCGGGAACGGGGTAGAGTGCCGGGGCGAGGGGGAGAGTGCCAGGGAGGGGGGAGAGTGTCGGGCTGAGGGGGTGAGTGCCGGGCTGGGGGGGGAGTGCCAGGAAGGGGGGAGAGTGCAGGGGTGAGAGGGGAGAGTGCCGGGGAGGAGAGTGTCGGGGTGAGGGGTCGAGTGTTGGGGAGAGGGGCGAGTGCCGAGGTGAGGGGGCAAGTGAGGGGATGAGTACCGGGAACGGGGTAGAGTGCCAGGGCGAGGGGGAGAGTGCCGGGGAGGGGGGAGAGTGTCGGGCTGAGGGGGTGAGTGCCGGGCTGGGGGGGGAGTGCCAGGAAGGGGGGAGAGTGCCGGGGCGAGAGGAGAGGGCAAGGGAGGTCGTCCGCCTGGCCAGGTGCCAGTTTCCAACGGACGCGACCATGCAGCCCACGGCCCCTGGCTGCGTGGGGTGGGGGGGGGGGCGGGGGGGGGGGTGGTACGGGCATGCTGACATGTCGTCGTTCCCGACTCCCGACCCCACCTCCTGCAGGTCATTATTACGTTTGCTGATCAGCCAGCAATGCTGGCAGCCGTGGCGGCAGCCGCACTCTACATGTTGCCCTGGGGGAGGAGGAGGAACGTGCCACGGAGGCGGCGGAGGCTGCCGCAGAGGAGTGTGCTGCAGAGGGGCAGGTGGCAGCTGCCCAGGCTGGAGGGCTACCCACCCAATAGGACGAGGAGGAGGAGCATGAGGAGGAGGAGGTGGTGGGGCCACGTGTGGTTGTCTCCACTGTTGTATATATCACATATGGGATGTAATACGGTAAGGCTCCTGTACTACAGGTATGGAGGTAGATCCCTGCCTGCTGGCTTCACCCAGTAGGTAGAGTATAAATGTGTGGGCTTTCTGAGCTGCAGCCATTTCGGCAGCAGCTGCGGGAGGCTACACAGATCTGCGTAATAAAGCCTTGATAACACTCTACTCTCGTCTCGTCGTAATTGATAGTGCATCAATTTATTAAGCAGAGATTTTACAACAATGGACCTCCGCATCAAGCCAGATCGCCTGCAGCTGCACCCTCAAACAGACAATGCGAAGTCGGCCTTTGCACGTTGGTTAGCTTGCTTTGAAGCCCACGTCAGATCTGCGACTGAACCACCCTCAGAGGCACAGAAGCTCCAGATGCTATATATGCGGCTGAGCACCAATATCTTTCCACTCATCTGGGATGCGCCTACCTACGCTGAGGCCATGGCGCTACTGAAAGAGAACTACACCCAGCAGACCAACAAACTCTATACCAGGCACCTCCAGTCCACGCGGCATCAACTCCCCGGTGAGTCTGTGGAAGATTTCTGGCGTGTCCTGCACGCCCTGGTGAGGGACTGCGATTGCCAGGCCGTTTCGGCCGTTGAACATTCCGAACTCCGAATTAGGGACGCTTTCGTTACGGGCATAGGGTCGGCGCACATCCACCAGCGCCTCTTAGAAGGGGCTACCCTTGACCTCGCGGCGACCAAGAAACTCGCGATCTCAATAACGGTCGCCTCCCGTAATGTACAGGCGTACGCCCCCGACCGCACGGCGCCCCCTTCCTGGACATCGTGGACCCCACTAGCGAACACCCCATCGTGGACCCCATCAGCGACCGCCCCCAGCCAACCCCAAGCCTGCGCCGCGCAGCAGCCAGCCAACCCCGGGGGACCCAAGCACCCCCGGCAGCGCTGCCCGGTGCGGATTGCACTCTGCAAGGCCTGCGGGAAGAAAGGACATTTTGCTGCTGTGTGCCAGGCCCAATTGATCGTCGCTGTAACCAGGCCCATTGGGCGCCGCCATTTTCGTCCCCGCAACCCACATGCGGCCTGTGGGCGCCGCCATATTCCTCGTCTCAGAACACGTGCGGCTCGTGGGTGCTGTCATCTTGCTTGCCTCAGGACACATGCAGCCCGTGGGCGCCGCCATCTTCCCCGCCTCAGGACCCCTGCTCGTTGGGCACCTGATCGGGCCACTCATTGCCTGCAGCCGCCGCCGACCAGCCAGGGACCTTCCAACACCAGCTACAGCTCGCCTCCATCACGTTCGACCAGTGCCAGCCGCACAACCTCGCAACCGCGTTGACGACGGTAAAGGTTGATGGGCACAAGACATCATGCCTTCTTGACTCCGGGAGCACAGAGAGCTTCATCCACCCCGATACGGTAAGGCACTGCACCCTCTCGTGACACCCCATTTTCTAGAGAATCTCCCTGGCCTCCGGATCCCTCTCTATGGAGATCCGGGGGTACTGCACTGCCACCCTCACCATACAGGGCGTAGAGTTCAGCAACTTCCGGCTCTACATCCTCCCCAACCTCTGCGCTGCCTTGCTACTCGGCCTGGACTTCCAGTGCAACCTCCGAAGTCTAACCCTGAAATTCGGCGGGCCCCTACCACCCCTTACTGTCTGCGGTCTCATGACCTTTAAGGTCGACCCTCCTTCTCTGTTTGCAAACCTCACCCGGATTGCAAACCTGTCACCACCAGGAGCAGACGGTACAGTGCCCAGGACAGGGCCTTCATCAGGTCTGAGGTCCAGCGGTTGCTGCGGGAAGGCATAATCGAGGCTAGCAACAGCCCCTGGAGAGCCCAAGTGGTAGTTGTGAAAACTGGGGAGAAAAACAGGATGGTCGTGGACTACAGCCAGACCATCAATCGGTACGCGCAGCTCAATGCGCACCCCCTCCCATGCCTCCCTCTGATATGGTCAATCAGATTGCACAGTGCCGGGTCTTCTCGACAATGGACCTGAAATCTGCCGACCACCAGCTCCCCATTCGCAAGGCGGACCGCCCGAAAACCACGTTTGAAGTGGACGGCCACCTTTACCACTTCATTAGGGTCCCCTTCGGCGTCATTAACGGGGTCTCGGTCTTCCGACAGGTGATGGACCGAATGGTTGACCGGTATGGACTGCGGGCCACCTTCCCGTACCTGGATAACGTCAACATCTGCGGCCACGCCCTGCAGGACCACAACGCTAACCTTTCCAAATTCCTCCACACCGCCAAACCCCTCAACCTCACTTACAATAAGGAGAAGTGCATGTTCAGCATGAACCGCTTAGCCATCCTCAACTATGTGGTGCAAAATGGAGTTCTAGGGCCCGACCCCGATTGCATGCGTCCCTCATGGAACTCCCCCACCTCCACTGTCCCAAGGCCCTGAAACGATGCCTGGGGTTCTTCTCATAATAAGCCCAGTGGGCCCCTAACTATGCGGACAAGGCCCGCCCACTCAATCACTCCACCGTTTTCGCACTGATGGCCGAGGCTCACTAGGCCTTCAACCGCATCAAGGCCGACATCGGCAAGGCCGCAATGCATGCAGTCGATGAGACGCTCCCCTTCCAAGTTGAGAGCAATGCATCAGACGTCGCTCTGGCCGCCACCCTCAACCAGGCAGGCAGGCCTGTGGCATTCTTTTCACACATCCTCCATGTCTCCGAAATTCGGCACTCCTCCGTCGAGAAGGAGGCCCAAGCCATCGTAGAAGCTGTGCGACATTGGAGGCATTACCTGGCCGGCATGAGATTCACTCTCCTCACTGACCAACGGTTGGTTGTCTTCATGTTCAACAACACACAGCGGGGCAAGATCAAAAATGATAAAATCTTGAGGTGAAGGATTCAGCTCTCCACCTACAATTACGAGATTTTGTATCACCCCGGTAAGCTCAATGAGCCCTCCCGATGCCCTATCCCGAGATACATGTGCCAGCGAACAAGTGGACCGGCTTAGGACCCTATACGATGCTCTCTATCACCCAGGGGTCACCCGGTTCGGCCACCTGCAGATAACAGGGCCGTGTTCACCAATAGGAAGGGGACGTATTCCATGAATATTCAGGTGGTCTGCGACCACCGTATGATGATCCTGCACGTCTGCGCCCAGAACCCAGGCAGTGTACATGACTCATACGTATTGGCGCAGTCTTACATCCCCGACATGTTCGAGGGACGCCTCCACCCTCCCCCGGCTGAGGGGCTGGTTGCTGGGCGACAGTGGTTACCCATTGCGGTCGTGGCTGATGACGCCTACTCAGAGGCCACAGAGTGATGCTGAGAATGGCTACAACGATGCCCATGCAGTGACCAGGGCTGTGATAGAGAGGTGCTTTGGGCTGCTCAAAATGTGTTTCAAGTGCCTGGACCGCTCTGGAGGGGCCCTCCTACCCACCAGATAGGATCGGCCGCATCATTGTGGTGTGCTGAGTCCTGTACAACATAGCCCATCAGAGGGGCGATGTGCCGCAGGCAAGGGAGGGGAAGTGGAGGAGCAGCAGGATGAGGCGCAGTCCTCCCCAGATGAGGAGGATGGGGGCAATGGTCAGGACAGACGGGCTGGACATGGACAGGAGGCTGCCCACCGTTACCGGCTGGGCCAGCGGGCATGGGACAGGCTGATAGCCGCCCGGTTCACTGACTAGGGGGGCGTGGGAATTGCCGAGTATGGGCACAGACTGCACATTACGGCACCCACCCACCACCAACACCCTCACTCCCCCTACCCACCCACCACCAACCACCCTACCCCACCCGCATGCACACCACCCCTCCATTGCACATCCACCTGCGGCACAACGGGCCGGGCTCACACTGTCACCGGTGGAAGTGTGTCTATTGCAGGCCATGGAGGATGATGACAACCCGCTCTGCGATGTGCTCTGGGCTCTACATTATTGGACAATGTCTGACCCATGGCCACAGTGCCGCCCTCCACCCGGACCATCACTGCAGCGCACGGTCCCGTCCTCTGCCCGGGGGGGGGGCGAGGGCGACTCGGGGGGAGGGGGGGGGACACTCACCTGGGGCCGATGTAATACCGCTTCGGACAGAGCACAAAGGCAGCTTCTGTAGGTGTGAAAGTGACTTTAATAACAAACAGTCCATACATGTGCCCTAGCCCCTATAACTCATCTGTGCCCTTACCCGTGCCAACTTACTCAGTGTCTAATTGTTTGGCCTTGGTGAAAGTAGAAACAAATGGGAAGACTGTGAAGTTGTCTCTTCACGTTGTCCATGGCAACTATCATGCTTCATTTGGCAGAGCTTGGTTGGAAAGATAGGCTTAACTGCGAAGCAGTAAATCAATTTATGGATTCAAAGAGCAACTTGCAACAACTTCTGAAGAAGTCCGAGAAGATGTTCAATGATCCACTGGGCTCTATGACTGGAGTTGAGGTACACCCAAAAGTCAAACCAGATAGCACACCCAAATGGCTCAAGGCTAGAACCGTACCATATGCCATCAAGCCTAAACTTGAATAAGAACTGGAAACATTAATAAGGACAGGAGTCTTTAAACCTGTTGCTACAAGTGATTGGACAACACCAATCATTCCTGGGTTAAAATGATGGCTCAGTGAGAATTTGTGGAGATTTTAAAACTACTATTAATTAATTTTTAAAAATAAATTTAGAGTACCTAATTCATGTTTCCAATTGGGTTGTGGGGGCGAAACTCACACAAACACGGGGAGAATGTGCAAACTCCACACGGACAGTGACCCAGAGCCGGGATCGAACCTGGGACCTCGTGCCGTGACGCTGCAGTGCTCCCACTGTGCCACCGTGCTGCCCCTTTAAAACTATTGTCAACCCAATTTTGTGCTCAAATCATTATCCACCTCAGCTGATTGAAGACTGCTGGATTTTCTGGAGGATAGATATTCAGTCAAATTGATCTTTCACAGGCATATCTGTAGGTGAATGTGGCTGCTGAATCACATCCACTACTCACCATAATGATGCACAAAGATCTGGGGCGGGATTCTCCGATTGCCGATGCCAAAATTGTGTTCGGCGATTGGCCGGAGAATTTGTTTTTATGCCGAAATTGGGGGCGGAGCCATTTTTTAAATGCTTCACCCACTCAAAAACTGTGTACTACGCCGCATGCTGTTGGGATGGCCTCAAGACATCACCTGAGGCCCCCCTCCCCCCGATGCTTCACCCCCAATGGGCCGACTTCCCGATAGCATGGGACACGTGTCCTCTCAAATTTCATGAATCTGACATTTGGTGGGGGTGGTCCGTTCGGCTGGCAGGGGGGGTGACTTCGACGAGGGCTAGTGGGGGTGGTCCGGGGTGGTGAGGGGGTTACAGGGGGGCACTATCTGGCAGGTCGGGTCCGCGCATGGCCGGTGCCATGTTATACGGCGCAGCCACCAACCCGGCAATTCTGCGTTCGTATCTGCAGCTGGCTTTACGTGGCGTGGCTGCTAGCCGCCCATCGAGCGGAGCATCGGTGCGGGCACGGCGCTAACTTTTTGGTTATAAGACCAGACGCTTCCTTCAGACATAGCCGCAAAATTGGAGAATCCAGCCCCTGTTTCGATACAGATTTCCTTCTTGTATAACATCTGTGACTGTTCTTTTTCAAAAATCCATGGACCAAATTCCAATTGGTTTGAATGGAATGCAATGTTATTTAGATGACAGACGCATCACCGATTTGAGTGAACAGGAACATTTGGAGAATTTGGAAGCTACCCTGAGAGTTAAGAAGGAAAAGTGCTACTTTTTCAAGTTATCCATAAATTACCTTGGTCATATCATTGACAAAGATAGTTTACACAAAGAGCCCAGGAAAATGTTCGCAATCTTAGAAGCACCACGTCCTCAAAATGTGACACAATTAAGGTCATTTATCGGATTGATCAATTATTATGACAAATTCATGCTAAATTTAGCAACACGATTGAAGCCTTTACACTCTTTGCTATGTGTCAAACAGGCATGGCACTAGTAAGCAATGTGAAAATCCATACAATGAGGCAAAAGAAACTTTATTGAAGTCAGAGCTGTTGGTTCATTATAATTCCAAGATTAAGTTGCAACTTGCCTCACCCTATTGTGTTGGTGCAGGTGTCTCGCACATTATGCCTTCAGGAGAGGAACGACTGATAACATTTGCTTCACGTACTCTTACTAGCGTGGAAATGAATTACGCTCAGCTAAAATAAGAATCTTTGAGCATCATTTTTTGGTGAATGAAGAACATCCCGCCGGCAGAGAATTCAGCCCATTTTCTTTGCGAGCTGGAAGATTGCGAAGATAGTCATTGATATTGTCACACTTACGATACTCAGTTTGAAGGTCAAAGCAGCCTGCAAATGCTGATGCTTTATCACGATTGCCAGGACAAGTCAAGCATGGCCCAGAAGAAAATTTTGTCAATATTTAGTATTTCTCACTCATGGATAGCGGGCTGGATTTTCTGTCAGCGGGATCCTCCGTTTTGCTGGCAGCGCACACACGCCCGTGGATTTCCTGACAGCACGGGGGTGCCCACAATGGAAAAGCCCATTGGCCGGCTGCCGAGGTGGAGGATCCCACTCCTGGTGGGGGAGTGCCGCACCAGAAAACAGGTGCAGCGGGACGGAGAATCCCACCCAAAGTACCTCTGACTCAATTTAATGTTCAAAGATATACAACTGTTCAATTGATGGAAAGGTGATGGACCTGGTCCAAAAGGAATGCTGTCAGACATTCATAGGAAAAATCCAGACATCAAGCCCTGTATCACATGAAGATAGGGCAGCACGTTAGCATGGTGGTTAGCATAAATGCTTCACAGCTCCAGGGTCCCAGGTTCGATTCCTGGCTGGGTCACTGTCTGTGCGGAGTCTGCACGTCCTCCCCGTGTGTGCGTGGGTTTCCTCCGGGTGCTCCGGTTTCCTCACTGGGGCTGGTTTAGCACACTTGGCTAAATCGCTGGCTTTTAAAGCAGACCAAGGCAGGCCAGCAGCACGGTTCAATTCCCGTACCAACCTCCCCGAACAGGCGCCGGAATGTGGCGACTAGGGGCTTTTCACAGTAACTTCATTGAAGCCTTATCGTGACAATAAGCGATTTTCATTTTTTGTTTTCAAGATTTGAGTTGACAGAATAGAATGCAGTTCTATTGTGGGGAATCTGTGCGATTATTCCTCTGTGCTTGCATAATAGAGTCCTTGACCAACTGCATAAGGCACATCCTGGTGTGGCAAGGATAAAGGAATTGGCAGTTATTTTTGGTTGCCAGGATTGAAGAAACAGTTCAGCAATGCTGATCTTATGCAAAGCTAAGACTCCATCATTACAACCATTGCATCCATAGGAATAACTGACACTACCATGGCAGAGAATACACATCAGAATACTCGCAAGATTAGGAACATGGGAGCAGATTGTCAGTGATCATGGTACGCCACTTACTTTGAAGGAATTTGAGGATTACTTAAAAGGGAATGGTATAAACAATATCAAGTTATCTCCATAACATCCAACAATGAATGGATTGACTGAACATTTTGTCCAATCATTTAAGCATTCTATCAAAGCATTGAAGAACCAGAGAACATTAGCAAGAAGAGTAAACACATTTCTAACATCTTATTGGAACACAGCACAGGCTACCACACAACGTTCACCGGCAATGCTGTTGTTTAAGAGGAAAATATGTACAGTTTGGTTTGTTTACTCCTCCTTAAATTTCAGAGATTGTCAATCGGCAATAACCAGCACAAATTGCCCAGAGGGAGAAAATCTCTAAAAAGTGAGTATTCAACAAGGGAGAGGGAATGTTAGCTCGGAGTTGCACCACCAATGAGACATGGGTACCTGCATTGATCCGAGCGCAGACAGGTCCAATATGATACACTGTACAGACGAATGCTGAAAGAGTTTGATGAGCGGAGTGAGTTTGCAGGAACTTCTCAAGAGGTTCTTCTCAAGAGGAGCGATCTGCCTAGACTGTATGCAGAACCATACTTTTCACTATACCTCAGTACACGTGACAATGAATCTAAATCTAAATCTTCCCCTGTAAGATCTAGAGAGCTACACTTCAGAACAGAGACCAGAGACAGTGGTGAATTCAGATTCTTTTCTGAGGACTTTTCAATGTCTATAGTGACAGGTTCTGAAATCACTACTCAAGAAACACGATCTACAGAAAGGATTGAGGACACTTCTGAGGTTGTAAGTAACAAAGTCAAATTCAACCAAAAAGGAATAGATGTCCACCACAGAGACTGTCTTATTGAATTGTATATATGTATCAAAATAATACAGAAGGGGATCTGTTGCATAAATGTTAATTGTACTTGTTGCACTAATGAAATAAAGTTGGAACGGTGTTATGTCTGTGGGAATACATTCTTGCTGGTTTTGCACCGTGTGGTGTGTAGTGACGGCAGCAGAGTATTTGCCTGGCATTTGGAAAGATCACCATTTTGATTGCATGAGCAACACCTAAATAAACCTCTCATCATGTTTTACAAGAATCCAGAGTGTGGGCAGCTCCATACCTTTTCTCTTTGTTGCAACACTTCAACCATCATTGTTAGTGAGTGATTTGCCAAAGGAGACCTTTTTGTTGACACTGCCCAACAGTGTCATTTCCTAGCAACTGCAATGTTAATTCAGTTCTTTGATTAAAGAATTTGTTTCAGGTCAGTCCCAACAGTATCTTTCAATGCCTTCAATTTGTTCATCTAATTATGAATGAAGAGATTTGTTGCTATTGCATCAGACTGGTCGAAAAGTACAACTAATTGAGCTTGGGATAGTGAAAATGATGTTGCTTATGCTTCCAAACTTTGCCTGTTTTTATTTTAGATTTTTTATTACAGTAAAATTCTTCAGAATTAAATCTTGTCCTTTGCTTCTGTTAGTTGTTTTGGAATTTATTGTCCTTCATAAAGCTATTGGTCGCTCCTAGGATCATAACAATTTGCTGTAAAATGCTTTGGGACGGTCTGAGATTGTGAAAGAGCTATATAAATGTAATTCTTTATTTTATTATTTTTTACCAGAAGGTAAAGTTATTAATCTCTAAGAAAAAACCTTTTACAAGATTAAAATAACATGAATGTGCTTAATCAGAACTTTTGTTTCCTTAATACCGTCATTAACTTTTTGTTGGCATGAAAGGATTTTGCCTGTAATGTGGCCCATGTTTGGATGAACATCTGCATATTTTAACATGATTAAAGAACTACTATGAATGAATATCCATATTAATCTGTGATCCTGAAGCCAATAAATATTTCATAGTGTTTTTTTGCCAGAGCAACTGGAGGGTGGTTAATTCCAAAGTAGCCTCACAGTTGTACCTTTAGAACATGTACATCATTCTTTTCTGTGGTTTTATTCCTGTCAGGTGCCCAACAGTGTCATTCCCTAGCAACTGTAATGTTAATTCAGTTCTTTGATTAAAGAGTTTGTTTCAGGTCAGTCCCAACAGTATTTTTCAATGCCTTCAATTTGTTCATCTAATTATGAATGAAGAGGTTTGTTGCTATTGCACCAGACTGGTCGAAATGTTCAACTAATTGAGCTTGGGATAGTGAAAATTATGTTGCTTATGCTTGTATTTCCTTATACATCAACAATAATCAAGTGAAATGAGAAAGCTAAACGCACTTTACTGTTTAAATTGTTTTTTATGTTCTGATATTGCTGCTCTAAACATTTGTTTATTAACTTTGTATTTCCTTAAAGTGATGTTTCTTCAATGTTAAAGGGTTTGGAAACATTTCAATTTGGTTTTGTGAGGGAAAAGACGATTTTGTCTCTATATGATGTGATTGTACACAAACAGGTTTTTCAAACAGTTTACACAAAGTTACAGTTCAGCAATTTCAAGGTTATTGTGTGCTATTAAATACATTAATATTATCAAACACTGCGTTTATGAACTTGAAATGCAAATAAAGGTGCTAATTTTCTCAATTCTCTAGTTTCTTACAGTAATCAGTAAACTTAAAAAACCCAAATGTTTCAACATGCAGAAAAATTTAAAAAAAGCTTGTGACCACTTGTCGAAAATAGTATTAATCAATTCATAATTCAGGGAAACAAATGCTGAAACCCAAAACTGCTGTGTTTGGATGAGCTGAGTATATAATTATGTCCCATTCTCTAACATGCTGCTGCCCAAAGGAACAACCATGATAGGACCCATTAGTGAAAGCAGGCCATTAAACTCCTCCGACCTCCTTGGCAAAGTTCGGCATTATCCCCTTCTAATTCAAAAGATTGCCTAACTCCTCCAACAACACTCAACACAATATTCCCACTCGCCCTGTAGCAGCAAAGTCATCTGGAGGTCCCATGTTGAACCCTCGAAATAGCACTCATGGGAAAATTTACCAAATAACATCCCCATCTCTGACACTAACGAGTCCACAAACTAAACTTACATATTTATTCACGTTCCTTAAGACACAAAATTCAAATCAAAACAACTCACTCTGTGTGAACCTACTCCACAGTTAGGTAGCATGTCCATACATTGATAAACATTCAGTTAAAGCTCCATTGCACCAGATTTTTAAATACAGAAGTATATGTTCCTTCTATAAATTATGCTGTAACAGGTATTAGTTTCTAATGAAAATACAACAATGATGGGATGACGCTAGGAATATAATCTGGTGAGAGTAAGCTGAACTCTTCTGTGGTTTAACTAATCCTATTCTTTCAGGATTTCATCTTACTCAATTCAAAGCTTTGACAAATACAAGTCATGCATTTATTCTTCCAACCCAGGAGTGTGGAAATTGTGTGTGGGACCCTTAAACGGCAAGAGATATAATGAATTAAGGTTGAAGTGATCCAAAGAGTTGCTACATGTGATGGGGTTTCCGGAGTGAAAGGTTGGGAACCTCATTAGGATACATTAGCATCCAGTTAGCGGGCCTCCCCACTGTATTATTCCCCGACATAGGGAATTCCCGCCCCCTTCCTGCCTGCCAGAATATTGTCATATCGGCGGGGTTTACAGCAGTTCTTGACAAATGTGGACCTGGCGAACAGAACCTGCTGGGGCTGGGTGGGTACAGGTAAGTACAGACCCCGAGAGGGAGATGGTCATGCTCAGGCAGTACCGTGGCAGAGACCCTCGGCAGTGCCTTCTGGAAGTGCCATTGGGCATTGCCTGGGCACTTTCAGGGGTACTGCCATGGGGAGCTTGTATTTGAGAGGCTCACGGGTATGGGAAGGGTTCCCAGCCTGGGGGGTTTGCTGGGGATCCTGTGCCCATGGGGGGTTGGTTCCTTGAGGAGGGAAGGCTCCCTGGGGTATGGTCTGTGAGGGGGGGGGAGCTCCCTGAGGAAGGATCCTGTGTCTGTGGGGGGAGGGGTTCCCTGGGAAGGTTTTTTCCTTGGGAGTGAGACCCACCTGGGGGTGGGTTCTGTGCCTTTGGTGGTGGGGCGGGTTTGTCTCTGGGGGTTATTGTGTCTGTGCGGTGTTCCTGCTTTTCATTTTTTAATATTGGGGCATCCTTTTTAAAGGGTACCCTGTACTGCCAGGAGCCAACGTTGCTGACATCATACATCATGGGACTAACCCCTTCATTTTTTTCTTAGCGTTTAAAAATACACCAGGAAAACCCGTAGGGCAACTGGTGGGCTACCCTCTGCTTTTCCTACCCAAGACAACGCTTAGAAAAATAATGGAAAAATTCTGCCCATTGTCTAACGTTAGATGTTGTCTCCTCGATTGGGAAGCATTTTCTGAATAATCCCAAGTATGTTAAGAATTAAACTAACAACCAGTTGAAGATTTTCAGTTGGGCTCACAATGTGGCTCACCTATGCTTGTTACATTTGCAGGGACCTGGCCTCTGCAGGCAGAATGAATATGTCCAGGCATTGCACCTTTTTTAAATGAGCAAAAGCACGGGTGAATAATAACTCCCTCGCACTTTTGCCATGGCAGCACCTCGATCAACCAGAACTGATCTGCCAACTAATCAACCCCTTTTCTCAGGCAGTGTAAATTCATAGAATCACTACAGTACAGAAGGAAGTCATTTGGCCCATCGAGTCTGTACTGACCCCACCCTATCCCCATCACTCCACCTGATGTTTTGGACACTAAGGGCAATGTAGCATGGATAATCCACGTAACCTGCACATCCTTGGACTGTGGAAGGAAACCGGAGCACCCGGAGGAAAGACACGCACACTCGGGGAGAATGTGCAAATTCCACAGTCACCCAAGACTGGAATTGAACCCGGGTCCCTGACACTGTGAGGCAGCAGTGGTAGCCACTGTGCCACCATGCTACCCTACTGTTGTTCCCATTGAAGCTTGGCATTTTTACATCTGTCCTGATGATGCAAGATAAAACACATAGAACATAGAACATAGAACAGTACAACACAGAACAGGCCCTTCGGCCCTCGATATTGTGCCGAGCAATGATCACCCTACTCAAACCCACGTATCCACCCTATACCCGTAACCCAAACAACCTCCCCTTAACCTTACTTTTTAGGACACTACGGGCAATTTAGCATGGCCAATCCACCTAACCCGCACATCTTTGGACTGTGGGAGGAAACCGGAGCACCCGGAGGAAACCCACGCACACACGGGGAGGACGTGCAGACTCCGCACAGACAGTGACCCAGCCGGGAACCGAACCTGGGACTCTGGAGCTGTGAAGCATTTACGCTAACCACCATGCTACCGTGCTGCCCCAGTTTATTTTTTCAGCAAAACTACAAATACCGTTTGTTTCCAAGACAGTAAATCGGTAGCATTGGTAGCATTGTGGATAGCACAAATGCTTCACAGCTCCAGGGTCCCAGGTTCGAATCCCGGCTTGGGTCACTGTCTGTGTGGAGTCTGCACATCCTCCCCGTGTGTGCGTGGGTTTCCTCCGGGTGCTCTGGTTTCCTCCCACAGTCCAAAGCTGTGCAGGTTAGGTGGATTGGCCGTGATAAATTGCCCTTAGAGTCCAAATTGCCCTTAGTGTTAGGTGGGGTTACTGGGTTATTGGGATAGGGTGGAGGTATGGGCTTGGGTAGGATGCTCTTTCCAAGAGCCAGTGCAGACTCGATGGGCCGAATGGCCTCCTTCTGCACTGTAAATTCTATGAACAATCTTTCTTCCCAAGGACAATCCCACAATGGAACCAGCTGCCAAAGGAAGTAGTCACAGTCTCATCGCTCAAAATCTTTAAGATCCATCTTTCAGTTATTTTCATTCATAAAGTTTCATTGTCAGGGCTACCATTTCAGCTGATCAAGCCTGGTTTATCCAGCACTACCCATATATATGTTGGCAAAATACGAATATTATTCTGTGATGCTGACTCAATTAAAACAGAAACGGAAGCAGAAGCATAATGTGGAGAGTATGTACATCAAGAAGAAGCCTGGCTAAACTGATGTCAGTCTGGTATTTCTAGTATTTAGAATCTTACAATGGGAATTAAATCAGACATTTTTGTCTCGCTCCTTAAAAATACTGTGCTAAGAAATCATGCACATGTCTTTAACTTCCTGAAATTTTAAAGCCCATTTAAACTTTAAATTAATTGACCCTTTTGAAATCACAGAATCAGAGCATTGTTACTGCGCAGAAGGAGGTCACTTGGCTTTTTATGTTTAGGCCGGCTCTCTGAATTAGCAACTCACATGATTCCATTCTCCTGCCTGCTCCCCAGAACCAAAATAAAATACCAGCCACATCATTAAGCTGCACATCTATAGGTCAATGCGTATAGACACTTTTTCTGAAATTAGAATTCAAGAGATGCACAGAAATAGTTCACAATGTAACTATTGTGAGCTCACAGCATTAGGCACAGGCAAAGCTGTAAATGGAAAGGTGGTATTTGAAGTTTTGTTAGACTTGGATATGCTATTCTCTGTTTACAGGGAGCTGTGCAAATGTCTATGGAAAGAAAAAAATCAATATGGATTTCGTTGGACAAAATCAGTGGTAGGTAAAGATCACTGAACAAAAAGAAAATCAAAGGCTTGCAGTGACTTTCAATATTGTGGAATGTCTCAGCATTTATGTGCCCTGCTGTTGTCTAATCATGCCCACACGGTTGCTGTTCCAATTACTTTTACCTGAAAGCTCCCTAAAAGCAGAGCTATAAACTTGCTGTGAAAGACATTTCTCAATGTGTGGTTGAAGCAAAGTAAATTATTTTGATGTGGTGTTCACATCCCTAATGATTTTGACAGCAGGTCTAGAACATTTTTAAAACATTTTTTTGTCGTATTTGGTGATTGTTAGAACGAAATAGAATACACATAAACAGCAATTCAAAGCTGGTAGAGTGAACATGGGCTACTGGTTTTCCTGTATTAGTACAAGCAGTACTCTCTCGATAAGATGGTTTAATGGAAATTAGCAGATAAGTTCAGCTAATGTGGCCGCGTTAAAAACAATCTCAGAACCTCCTGTACGCAGAATTACCCAAATATATGCAACATGTGAGTCAGATAATGATAGGTTAGACGATGGGAATGGTTTGAAGTCATTATATATAATATTAATATCACGTCGTGAATTGTTTAAATGTGGGTGTGCAGTTCAAATGCAACAAGTATTGTGAATGTGATGAATAACCAGAATATGATTGATAGTTTAAATGTGATAAGTAGCATGAATATGCTGAAAGGCTTCACGTGATAAGTGCTATGATTGTGATTAACGTTGTAAAGGTGCCGAAGGTGTACATCTGATGAGTAGAGTAAATACGAGGAGTAGTGTGGACGAGTTTGAACGTGATTAATATAAATGTCATGAGTGATATTAATGTGATGGATTCTGTCAAGGGCTTAGGTTGTGTGAATATGATGAATATAGTTTGAATATGGTTAGTATGATTTTACTTAGAAATGTGCATGTGATAAATGGTGTGAATTTGATGAGTGGGTTCAATGTGATTATGTGAATGTAACAAGTAGCATGAATGTTGCGTAAATCATCATAAATAAATGAGGCTGAACCAAAGTGCTGACTCTATGCCACATACATTTTGTTAAGTCAGAAAATTAAAGTTTCAACACATTATTCATGCACATTAGGCACAGAGTGTGTTCAAGAACCTACATAGAACATAGAACATAGAACACTACAGCGCAGTACGGGCCCTTTGGCCCTCGATGTTGCGCCGACCTGTGAAACCATCTGAAGCCTATCTGGTCTACACTATTCCATTTTCATCCATATGTCTATCCAGTGACCACTTAAATGCCCTTAAAGTTGGCGAGTCTACTACTGTTGCAGGCAGGGTGTTCCACACCCCTACTACTCTCTGAGTAAAGAAACTGCCTCTGACATCTGTCCTATATCTGTCACCCCTCAATTTAAAGCTATGTCCCCTCGTGTTGGTCATCACCATCCGAGGAAAAAGACTCTCACTGTCCACCCTATGTAACCCTCTGACTATCTTATATGTCTCTATTAAGTCACCTCTCAGCCTTCTCCTCTCTAACGAAAACAACCTCAAGTCCCTGAGCCTTTCCTCGTAAGACCTTCCCTCCATACCAGGCAACATCCTAGTAAATCTCCTCTGAACCCTTTCCAAAGCTTCCACATCCTTTCTATAATGTGGTGACCAGAACTGCACGCAGTACTCCAGGTGCGGCCGCACCAGAGTTATGAATTGAAGAAGGTTTTCAATTTCTAATGCGAGTTATATTGATACCATAAAATTGCAACCACGGGGTCAGGAAATACAGTGTAGACCTGAGTAAAGATGATTTTTAAAAAGTGCTCAGAAAATTGCAATAGGGTACCAGAAAAATACTTTTTTTTCCAGTTTCATCTAAAAATCTGGTGGCAATTTCAAGAATGTCTCTGAACAAGCACAATTGCAGAAAACTCACATATTAGTCTCCATAGCTTGGGACAGGGACAGTTTTATGCATGGAAATGCATTTGGGCAGAGACGGAGATAAACATAAATGGTCAAGAGGATTTGGAATATTGTAATGTGGCTCACATCTGTCCAAAATTCGGCATACTTTTAGGCTGCCTGAATTTTCTGGTTTACACATATTTCTGGTACAAATATAGAGAGAAATCAAGGTCAGTCAGTAGCATGAATGTGATTATTAGTATGAATATGATGAAAAGTTTCCATGTAAGAACATAAGAAAGATGAGCTCTGCTATTCAATTAGATCGTATGAGATATTCTCTCTCAGCTCCCGCTTCCTGCAATATTCCCATATTCTTTAATTCCCTCGTACATAGAACATAGAACATTACAGCGCAGTACAGGCCCTTCAGCCCTCAATGTTGCGCTGACCTGTGAAACCACTCTAAAGCCCATCTACACTATTCCCTTATTATCCATATGTTTATCCAATGACCATATAAATGCCCTTAATGTTGGCGAGTCCACTACTGTTCCAGGCAGGGCATTCCATGCCCTTACTACTCTCTGAGTAAAGAACCTACCTCTGACATCTGTCCTATATCTATCTCCTCTCAATTTAAAGTTATGTCCCTCATGCTAGACATCGCCACCCTATCTAATCCTCTGATCATCTTGTATGCCTCAATTAAGTCACCTCTTAACCTTCTTCTCTCTAACGAAAACAGCCTTAAGTCCCTCAGCCTTTCCTCATAAGATCTTCCCTCTATACTAAGCAAAATCTCCTCTGCACCCTTTCCAATGCTTCCACATCCTTCCTATAATGCGGCGACCAGAACTGCACGCAATACTCCAAATGCGGCCGCACCAGAGTTTTGTACAGCTGCAACATGACCTCATGGCTCTGAAACTCAATCCCTCTACCAATAAAAGGTAACACGCAGTATGCCTTCTTAACAATCCTATCAACCTGGGTGGCAATTTTCAGGGATCTATGTACATGGACACCGAGATCTCTCTGCTCATCCACACTACCAAGAATCTTACCATTAGCCAGGACTCTGTCTTCCTGTTATTCCTTCCAAAATGAATCACCTCACACTTTTCCGCATTAAACTCCATTTGCCACCTCTCAGCCCAGCTCTGCAGCTTATCTATGTCCCTCTGTAACTTGCAACATCCTTCCGCTCTGTCCACAACTCCACCGACTTTAGTGTCATCTGCAAATTTACTCACCCATCCTTCTACGCCCTCCTCCAGGTCATTTAGAAAAATGACAAACAGCAGTGGCCCCAAAACAGATCCCTGTAGTACACCACTAGTAACTGAACTCCAGGCTGAACATTTCCCATCAACCACCACTCTTTGTCTTCTTCCAGCTAGCCAATTTCTGATCCAAACTGCTAAATCACCCTGAATCCCATACCTCCGTATTTTCTGCAATAGCCTACCATGGGGAACCATATCAAACGCTTTACTGAAATCCATATACACACCACTGCTTTACCCTTGTCCATCTGTTTGGTCACCTTCTCAAAGAACTCAATAAGGTTTGTGAGGCACGACCTACCCTTCACAAAACCATGTTGACTATCGCTAATCAAATTATTCCTTTCCAGATGATTATCAATCTTATAAACATTTCCAAGACTTTGCCCACAACAGAAGTAAGGCTCACTGGTCTATAGTTACTGGGGTTGTCTCTACTCCCCTTCTTGAACAAGGGGATAACATTTGCTATCCTCCAGTCTTCTGGCACTATTACTGTAGACAATGATGACATAAAGATCAAAGCCAAAGGCTCAGCAATCTCCTCCCTAGCTTCCCAGAGAATCCTAGGATAAATCCCACCCGGCCCAGGGAACTTATCTATTTTCACACTTTCCAGAATTGCTAACACCTCCTCCTAATGAACTTCAAGCCCTTCTAGTCTAGTAGCCTGTATCTCAGTATTCTCCTCAACAAAATTGTCTTTTTCCTGTGTGAATACTGACGAAAAATATTCATTTAGCACCTCTCCTATCTCCTCGGACTCCACGCACAACTTCCCACTATTGTCCTTGACTGGCCCTACTCTTACCCTAGTCATTCTTTTATTCCTGACATACCTATAGAAACCTTTAGGGTTATCCTTGATCCTACCTGCCAAAGACTTCTCATGTCCCCGCCTGGCTCTTCTTAGCTCTCTCTTTAGGTCCTTCCTAGCTAACTTGTAACCCTCGAGCGCCCTAACTGAACCTTCATGTCTCATCTTTACATAAGCCTCCTTCTTCCACTTGACAAGTGATTCAACTACTTTAGTAAACCATGGTTCCCTCGCTCGACCACTTCCTCCCTGCCTGACAGGTACATACTTAACAAGGACATGCAATAGCTGTTCCTTGAACAAGCTCCACATTTCAATTGTGCTCATCCCCTGCAGTTTCCCTCCCCATCCTATGCATCCTAGGTCTTGCCTCATCGCATCATAATTGCCTTTCCCCCAGCTGTAACTCTTGCCCTGCGGTATATACCAATCCCTTTCCATCACTAAAGTAAACGTAACCGAATTGTGGTCACTATCACCAAAGTGCTCACCTACCTCCAAATCTAACACCTGTCCTGGTTCATTACTCAGTATCAAATCCAAATCGTACTCTTAAGTTTTTCGATCTCGGTCTTGGAAATACTCGGCAACTAAGCATCCACAGATTCCTGGCATAGAGAGCACAATACTCTTCCAACTCCCCATCAAAGATGATCTTGGACTCCACTAAGCATGCATGAAGTTGAAGCCACCGTTAAACACATGAAGAATGGAAAAGCCGCAGGAGTGGATGGGATTCCAGCTGCGCTTTTCAAACTTGGAGGAGAAGACATCACCTGTCATATTCATCAGCTGTTGCTGAAAATTTGGGACAGAAAAGACATTCATGCCAACCTCAGATATTGTGTCACCCACCAGATTCAAGAAAGGAGACAAAGCGGGCTGTGGGAGCTACTGATGAACCTCCTTACACTCCTTCGCCGGGATGATCATCGTCCAAATTCTCGGAGTCCGCCTTCTCCAAGTCTCTGACAAAATCCATCTGGAAAGTCAAGGTGGCTTTCGACCAAACCGTGGAACAACGGTTTTCACTGCCTGGCAACTCCAAGAGAAATGCCAGGAGCAACATCAACCACTCCACATGGTCTTCATTGATCTGATCAAGGCTTTTGAGTCAGTCAATTGAGAAGTGACAAGGAAGACCCTGTCAAAGGTCACGACAAGATGTCGGCGACAGTCCACCGATGGGAATAAGACAGAAACCTTCGAGGTCAAGACTAGCATCAAGCAGAGATGTGTCATTGCCCCCACCATTTTCTCCATCTTCATCGCCATCATCCTTCCCCCTGTCAAGTGCAAGCTTTCCAGTGGAGTGGACATTGTCTGCAGGATGGATGGAAAACTGTTCATCCTCAACCGGTTTAAATCCAAGAAGAAAACGACACTGACATCGATCGTGAAAATACAGCATGCAAATGACATCATCATCTCCACTCTCTCAGAAGAGTATCTCTAAGTCATATACGACACCTTCACAGAAGCATACCTTAGAATCGGTCTCAGCCTCAACCTCAAGAAAACTTAAGTGCTTTACCAACCCACCCCAGGGCAAGATCCAGTCTCTTTCCATCAAAAACAACAGAGAAACCCGACCAAACGTGGAACATTTCCCACACCTGGGGAATCACTTCTCCTTTAAGGCTGACATTCATGCGGTGATCCAAAATCATCTCCAATTCGCAAGCACTTAAGGATGAGAGCCTTTGACAACCACAACATCTGTTCTGACACCAAGATTCTCAGTACAAGGCGGTCGGTGTCCCAACACTTCTATACAGCTCAGAAACTTGGACTATGTATAGGTGGCAACTCAAGACCCTGTCTGGAGACATACCATCAATGCTGTCTGAGATGGATTCTCAGCATCAGCTGGGAGGACAGACATAGCAACTTGAAGGAACCAAGAGCACCAGCATTGAGGTCAAGAACATTTGAAACCAAGTCTGCTGGGCCGGCCATGTGCTTAGGATGTCAGCTTTCTGACTGCCAAAGCAAACCTTCTTCACCCAGCTCAAGGAAGGCTCCCCAACAAGCTGAGGACAAAGGAAGCACTTTAAAGACACCCTAAAAGCTTACCACAAGAAATGCACCACAGACATCAATGCCTGGGAGGTTCTGGCTCAGAAGAGAACAACTTGGAGGAACCTCTGCTTGAAGCGACACAATTCTTCAAGGACACCCACCGGTAAGAGGAGGCCAGCTAAAGCAGCCTGAGAAAGGGATACCAGTGAATGAGAGTCCAAGGACCCACCTTCCAGAAACTCCTGCCAAGTGTGTGGTCGCCGATGCAACTCTAGGATCGAGCTCATCAGTCATGCCAGGACCCATGACCAGTAACTATCAGTGGGATTCTCCGGAATCGGCGCGATGGCCGGACGTCGGTGTCAAAAATGGCATGATCCACTCCGGCGTCGGGCCGACCAGAAGTAGCAGAATTCTCTGCACTTCCGGGGGCGAGGTGGACGCTAGAGAGGTTGGCGCCGCGCCAGTTGGTGCCAAAGGGACTGTGCGAATCCGCGTATGCGCCAAAGAGCTGGCGTGATCCCGCGCATGCGTGGAACCACCGCTGTTTTCTGGCGCATGCGCAGGGGGGGGGTGTCTTCTCCACGCTGGCCATGGCGGAGCCCTACAGGGACCCACGCGGAGGTAAGGTGTGCTCGCACGGCACATGCCCGCCCGCAGATCGGTGAGCTCCGATCGCGGGCTAGGTCACAATGCCCCCTCCTCCCCCCCCAGGGTCGGATCTCCCTGCGACCCCCTGAGGACCGCCCCAGCCAGCTTACCTGCCAGGTCCCGCTGTGTGGGACCATGTTTTCATGTTCAAAGGAACTCAGCTCCCTCATTATTCTATTAAAAGGGACCGGCGGGACTGGCAAAAAACCGACGGCGGCTCGGCCCATCGAGGCCCAAAGAATTGCTGGGGGGGGGTGGGGGGGTGGTGGTCGCTGCGCAGCCCCCCACCGGTGTGGCGTGAACCATGACCCCACCCGAAAACTGGCGCAGGAGAATACGGCAGCCGTCGTCAGGGTGGTGGGGCGGGATTCGTGCCGCCCCTCGGGGATTCTCTGACCCGGCCCGGGGGGGGCGGGTTGGAGAATCCCGCCCACAGTTTCTTAGGTGGATAATCATACTCGTTAGTGAGTGATTGCCAAAGCCTCCAGATGTAGTCTTACCAAGGCCCTACAGAATTGCAGTCGGACTTCTTGTTCCCAAAGATCCATCCCTTAATATAAAATCTAAAATATCACTTGCTTTCCTAATTGCTAGCTATACCTGCTTGTTAGCTTTCTGTGATATTAATGCCTTGGATCAAGGGACCGACTGTTTTGTAGCCAAATTAATAGAATAATGAGGGAGCTGGGTTCCTTTGAACATGAATTACAAAAACGCTAACATGCAGGTACCGCAAGTAGATGGGAAGGCAAATAAAATGCTGATCTTTATTGCAAGGGGATGGAGTTTAAAAACAAGGAAGTCTTGCTACAACTATGTTGCATTGGTGAGAACACATCTGGAATACTGGGTACAGTTTTGCTCTCTTTACTGAATGTGTAATAATCTTTCATTGGAAGCTGTTGAGGGAATGTTCCTAGACTAATCACTGGGTTGAAGGGATTGGCTTATGTGGAAGCGTTAAGAAAGTTGGGCGGATTACAGAATCACAGATAAATAAAGTGCAGAAAAAGCCGCCCATTGAGGCTGCATCACCACATGAAAGGCACCTGATTTGCCAATCCTAATCCCATTTGCCAGCACTTGGTCCATAGCCTTGAATGTTCAGACATGCCAAATGCTCATCCAGGTACTTTTTGAAAGATGTGAGGCAACCCACCTGTACCACCCTCCCAGACAGTGCGTTCCAGACTGTCACCACCCTCTGGGTAAAAATGCTTTTCCTCAAATCCCCCTTAAACCTCCTGCCCCTCACCTTGAACTTGTGTCCCCTGGTAACCGATCCTTCAACTAAGGGGAACATCTGTTCCGTATCCACCTGTCCGTGCCCCTCATAATCTTGTACATCTCGATCAGGTCGCCCCTCAGTCTTCTCTGCTCCAGCGAAAACAACCCAAGCCTATCCACCGTCTCTTCATAATTTAAATGTTCCATCCCAGGCAACATCCTGGTGAAGCGCCTCTGCACTCGCTCCAATACAATCCACTTCCTCCAGTCCTATAATGTGGCAACCAAAACTGCACGCAGTACTCCAGCTGTGGCCTCACCAATGTTCTATTTAACTCCAACATGACTTCCTTGTTTGTGTAATCTTTGGCAGGTAGGATCAAGGAAAACCCAAAAGCTTTCTATAGGTATGTCAGGAATAAAAGAATGACTAGGGTAAGAGTAGGGCCAGTCAAGGACAGTGGTGGGAAGTTGTGTGTGGAGGCTGAGGAGATAAGCGAGATACTAAATGAATACTTTTCGTCAGTATTCACTCAAGAAAAAGATAATATTGTGGAGGAGAATGCTGAGACCCAGGCTATTAGAATAGATGGCATTGAGGTGCGTAGGGAAGAAGTGTTGGCAATTCTGGACAAGGTGAAAATAGATAAGTCCCCGGGGCCTGATGGGATTTATCCTAGGATTCTCTGGGAAGCCAGGGAAGAGATTGCTGAGCCTTTGGCTTTGATTTTTAGGTCATCATTGGCTACAGGAATAGTGCCAGAGGACTGGAGGATAGCAAATGTGGTCCCTTTGTTCAAGAAGGGGAGTAGAGATAACCCAGGTAACTATAGGCCGGTGAGCCTAACGTCTGTGGTGGGTAAAGTCTTGGAGAGGATTATAAAAGATACGATTTATAATCATCTAGATAGGAATAATATGATTAGGGATAGTCAGCATGGTTTTGTGAAGGGTAGGTCATGCCTCACAAACCTTATCGAGTTCTTTGAGAAGGTGACTGAACAGGTAGACGAGGGTAGAGCAGTTGATGTGGTGTATATGGATTTCAGTAAAGCGTTTGATAAGGTTCCCCACGGTCGGCTATTGCAGAAAATACGGAGGCTGGGGATTGAGGGTGATTTAGAGATGTGGATCAGAAATTGGCTAGTTGAAAGAAGACAGAGAGTGGTAGTTGATGGGAAATGTTCAGAATGGAGTTCAGTTACGAGTGGCGTACCACAAGGATCTGTTCTGGGGCCGTTGCTGTTTGTCATTTTTATAAATGACCTAGAGGAGGGCGCAGAAGGATGGGTGAGTAAATTTGCAGACGACACTAAAGTCGGTGGAGTTGTAGACAGTGCGGAAGGATGTTGCAGGTTACAGAGGGACATAGATAAGCTGCAGAGCTGGGCTGAGAGGTGGCAAATGGAGTTTAATGTGGAGAAGTGTGAGGTGATTCACTTTGGAAAGAATAACAGGAATGCGGAATATTTGGCTAATGGTAAAATTCTTGGTAGTGTGGATGAGCAGAGGGATCTCGGTGTCCATGTACATAGATCCCTGAAAGTTGCCACCCAGGTTGATAGGGTTGTGAAGAAGGCCTATGGTGTGTTGGCCTTTATTGGTAGAGGGATTGAGTTCCGGAGCCATGAGGTCATGATGCAGCTGTACCAAACTCTGGTACGGCCGCATTTGGAGTATTGCGTACAGTTCTGGTCGCCTCATTATAGGAAGGACGTGGAAGCTTTGGAACGGGTGCAGAGGAGATTTACCAGGATGTTGCCTGGTATGGAGGGAAAATCTTATGAGGAAAGGCTGATGGACTTGAGGTTGTTTTCGTTAGAGAGAAGAAGGTTAAGAGGTGACTTAATAGAGGCATACAAAATGATCAGAGGGTTAGATAGGGTGGACAGCGAGAGCCTTCTCCCGCGGATGGAGGTGGCTAGCACGAGGGGACATAGCCTTAAATTGAGGGGTAATAGATATAGGACAGAGGTCAGAGGTGGGTTTTTTACGCAAAGAGTGGTGAGGCCGTGGAATGCCCTACCTGCAACAGTAGTGAACTCGCCAACATTGAGGGCATTTAAAAATTTATTGGATAAGCATATGGATGATAAGGGCATAGTGTAGGTTAGATGGCCTTTAGTTTTTTTTTCCATGTCGGTGCAACATCGAGGGCCGAAGGGCCTGTACTGCGCTGTATCGTTCTATGTTCTATGTTCTATGTTCTATGTGACGATTGATAAAGGCAAGTGTCCCATATGCCTTTTTCACCACCCTATTAACCTGCCTTTCTGCCTTCAGAGATTTATTTACAAACAAGCCAAGGTCTCTTTGTTCCTCACGACTTCCCATTGTGGAGCCATTCATGGAAGATTTCCTTGCCAAATTGCTCCTTCCAAAGTGTAACACCTCACACTTTTCAGGATTAAGTTCCATACTCACTGGAGTTTCCAAGAATGGGTGGTTATATTTCAACATATAAGAATCTGAGGGAGCCTGACAGTTTGGACGTTGAAAGGAGAGGTTGGATTTTACATGCCCTGCTGGTCATTTTTACAGTGGAGGGGGCAAAATTTGCAGCCTGCCCACAAAGCATAAATAAATAATTAAGGGTTATTTACGCTTGCTTAACCAATCTATTGACCTGGATAATATGCTGCTCAATCCATAACATAATGGTGTGGACAGTTGGGTGAGCAATCTTGGGGCAGCCAAGATCTTCCTGAGGCCATCATCCTGCAGTCCCAGCAGCACTCGCTACCCAGCTTTGGCACTGCCATCAATCTGATTGGCTGGGAGTTTCAGGAAAGGGCTTCCTCCAGAGTGAGGGTCACAAGTGCTGCTCTCCATTAATTTGGCCCATCTGCAGACTGTTTTGGCAGCTGGGTGTTGTTAACATAGAGTGGATTAGCTTCCAGGATGGGAGGGTGGTGGGATGTGGGGTGGTGAATACTGTTACCCCTCCCATAAAATGCAGGCTGATATTTCTGCTCCTGGGGGAATATAGAATAAAGGGCAAAATTTAGAAATAAGGGATGCGATTCAGTTAAAGACCACTATCGGGTGCATTTAGCGGAGTGTTTCTCGGTGCTGCAGCACTGATAAACATCCCGCTATCCAACTGCACTTTACCATATGTTTTGGGGATTCGGGAAGTGACACTGCCAGGGCGCCCAGGTGGTACTGCCACAGTGCCAGGCTGGCAGTGCCAGAGTGCCACCCTGCCCTGCCCCAGGCCAATCGGGTCTCCAATGGCCTGGGAGATCCATCCAGGTGCCGTTACGCCTGGTCCATGTTTGTGCGAACTAAAAGGCGCCCTGGAGTTCTCTGAGGTGCGGTCATTGAATACCAGGCACTGGGTGAATCTGGTGTTTGGGTATTTAAATGAGCCATTAGGATTTGCCCGTTGCGCCCGGATCTGTGCCGGGAGCAATGGGGTAGCTGAAGTCCATCCAAAGGCTGGTACTCCCTCCTCTGAGTTCACCCCACCACTGCTGCCAGTAAGAACGGAGAATTTGGTGCTCAGCCATTGCTCCATTTACTGCAGCCGGTCCGGAGAATCCCGTTAGCATGAACATGCAGAGAATTTCAGCCAAGGACTTTCCCATTTCAGTCGAGACAAAGAGGATTACTTTTCTGACAAGGTGATCAAACCTCATCGAATTTGCAATGCAGAAAGAGGCCTTTCAGCCCATTGAGTCTGCAACGGCCCTTGGAAAGAGCACCCTACATAAGCCCGTGACTCCACGCCCCAATCCCCGTAGCTCAGTAACCCCACCTAACCTTTTGTACAATAAGGGGCAATTTAGCATGGCCAATCCACCTAACCTGCACATCTTTGGAGTAAACCGGAGCACCTGGAGGAAACACATGCAGACACGGGGAGAAACTCCACATAGTTGTTCACCCGAGGCCGGAATTTAACCTGGGACCCTGGAGCTGTGAGGCATCAATACTAAATGGTTAAATTAATTACCTTGAAATGAAAATGACACAAAACGTAAACTGAACTTTTCATTGGAATTGGGACATTGGAATACTGTACAGAATGACAGAGATGTTTGTAAGTTATTTTCCACCAAACACCTGTAAAGTAACAGGGAATGAAGTACACATAAAGTGGAACATCGCTTTGTGAACAAGCAGTATATTCCTTTCTCTTCCATTCACTCAAATCTTTTGACCATTCAGTATCTGGCATGATAGTGTTAGAGAAAATGTATGTATTGCTTTCTTATTGAAGTGTGATTAAATGTAGTTGAACATACCCTTGACAAGCAGCTAGCAAATGCTGAGAGTAATTAAATTCTATTTGGTATAATTGGGGGATATACGCATTATTAGTTTGAGATTGCACTTTAGAGAGGACAGTATTACTCACATATTAATTTTTACTTAATAATAGGCATGAATCTTTCTCTGGACCATCTTTCTGAAAGTTATTAATTGTATTAGTATTCCAGATAGTACAGGAGTAAGTGAAAAGTCGAAAGATGTATTTATTTTTGGACCTGCTCCAGATGTAGCTGGACAATAAATGTGCCAACAGTTCTGGGAGCTATCAAGAAGCATGTTCCAGCAGGAATAAGTAATTAAACAGGGCTGCTGAGGCCTCCCTTATTTTCTGCTCAGGTTTTTGGACATAGGAACATAGGATCAGCAGTAGGCTATTCAACCCTGATGTGTTGGGTACTCTGGATCTGTGGAGACTGCGTTTACCCGAGCAGTAACACATACAGGCTACCAACACTTGAAATAGTACAACACTATTTTATTAAGTTAGGAACTGTTGAACATACTTTCACTGTGGGTCGACACTATGTTAGATTAAACTGAAGACCTATGCCTATCCTGACCAGTCTAGACTATCAGCACATGGTAAAGATCTGTGCTACAAGCTGTGAGCTCTGTCCTTCTCAGAGGCTGCATCCCGAATGAGCGGGAAAACTAATGCCCTCTGGCTTTATAGTGAGCGTGCTCTCAATGGTGATTGCCTGCTGTGTTGTGTGTGTTGATTGGTCTTGCAGTGTGTCAGTCAGTGTGTGTCTGCACCATTATATACTAACGTATATATTATGACAAACCCCTTGAGCATTTTCTGTCATTCCAATAAATCATGGTCCATCTGTGATCTAATACGCATGCCCACCTTTCCACCAATCCTTAAATAGATATGGATAACACAATATAACAATCTCAGGTTTAAGATTAACAATATATCAAGCATACAAATGTTCCAAGCTTCTCGCTCCCTTCGTGTTCCACTCCTGAAACTTCTGGATCTCAGCTTTTGACTATACTCCTCGTCTTAGGCTCCCTAACCAGTGGAAAGAATTTATCTTTGTTTACCCTACCTGTTCCCCTTAATATCTTGACAACCTTGACAAAATCACCCCTTGACTTCTAAATTCCAGGGAATACAACCTGCATTTATGTAATCTCTTCCCACAAATTAACCTTTGATGTCTAGGTGGCATAAGTATAAGTGTATGCTGGACTCTTCCTCAGGATATATAGCCTTCCTCAGGTGCGATGTCCAAAACTGCCTGGGTGCAGTCTGAGTAAAGCTTTATATAGCTGAAGCATGATTTCCAACTCCTTGTACTGTAGTTCTCCAGATGTACAGGCCAGAATTCTACTAGCCTTTTGATTATTTTCTGCACCTTTTCACAGCATATATTGATTTACACATTTGGAGCCACCTGCACACTGGAGAGATATTGGTTTTCCAGATCATTGTAGAGGCAGAAGCGGAGCTCACTGGAAACTCCTGGATGGAAGCATGGCTTGGAAGATCCTGGAATTACCTGTTCCAATATCTTACAAAAAAAGGTGGAGGAATTGAATGCAGAACTATAAGTTCCAGAGGTGACTTTCACCAATTCTACGTCACCTATTTACACTATGATTTCAGTCTAACTGACTCACAATATTTGTCCATTGAAGTACAAACTTTCATTAGAAGTCTTTAAAGAAGAAATGCTGTTTTGATACCAGGTACCCGCAGCATCAGAAGCAGAGGTTAACTATGCAATGTGATTCTTGTTCCACCACATTAATTCCCACAACAGGCATGGTGGAATTTTGAGATACAAGTATTCCTCTTGTTGATCTGTCAAAACATTAAGTAGTGGTATGTTTTAAACAAGGGTGATTTAAACAAACTGATTATCTTCAACAATGGATATGAACCCCAGATCCACTTAGAGCATTATGATATGATAAATAACATATGTGATCAGTCACATGGGTGTGATGAATATAGGAATATGAGCACGGTGCTGCAGTGGGTTAGCCCTGCTGCCTCACGGCACCGAGGTCCCAGGTTCGATCCTGGCTCTGGGTCACTGTCCGTGTGGAGTTTGCACATTCTCCCCGTGTTTGCATGGGTTTCGGACCCACAACCCGAAGACGTACAGGTTAGGTGGATTGGCCACGCTAAATTGCCCCTTAATTAGAAAAAATTAGTTGGGTGCACTAAATTGTTTAAAAAATGAATATAGGACTACTTCAATCCCACTGCCTTGGTGTGACAGGCTGTACTGAGCAGGAAGAGAGACTCTTTGGTGATCCAGTATGACCCTGCTGACAAAATCAGGGTGTAACTGCAATCTTAAATTGGAGGCCTGAATGAGGAAGCTGTCGTGGCTTATTCCTTACCCATCTCTTATCCGCCTGGCCAAGCTGGTGACAAGAGAGCCAAGGTTAGAAAGGTAGCACCGCACCAGGGGTCAGTGACTGAACAGTGCCAGGGTACAAAGTGGGGAGTGGGGGGCAGGGTTTTCAGGTGAGCCATTGTGCACTGGAGTGGCCTTTAAAAATGGCACGCCGGTCTCTAAAAAACACATTTATTGGTGGGGCAGGCTCAATCAGAGCCAGAGTGATTGTGAGAGCTGCCCCTTGCTTTTTTCTTGTCAATGTCCCATACGATACAGCAAAGAAAGCTGCTGCCGTTGCTGGCAAGTGGACTTTGCCAAATTTTGGGAAAATTCTGCCCAACCTTTTTGTAGAAGTACTGGATTGCAAAGACTGATGACAAAAGACAGAACAATCAAGGTTTATTGTGAACTCTGAGCATCTCTTACATGCTGTGTGTCTGCCCGTGGTCTAGGGAGACCTTCCATGCTCCTGACAGGTGAATCCTTTTGTACCCACATCATCCCAGCATCTATGTGACTACCCGGTCTACAGGTTCCTCATTTACATTGGTACAACTGGAAGTACTGAAGTGGAACAGTAGACGAGAAAAGTCACTGGACGGAAACTATTTAAAACATGCAAATTGAACAGCACGTAACTGTGTTGAAATGCATATGCATAGTCATGCATATAGTTAGATATACAGCTGCTGACCAGCAGATGGGGACAGAGATCCACCATGTGACACCACAGAACCGGCAGTTGGTAGTAAGTCATGCTAGAGGACAGTAGCATTAGAAGTAGTTCCAGGAGAGTTCAATTATTTGCTACAGTTTGTGTTTTAGTTCCCTAGTTATCTATTTATGTCTTCATTTTGTTGATAAACAATCTTACTAGTCAAAGAACTAGATGTTCTCTGCGCATCTTTACCATGGCCACAACACAGGACATAACATGGGACCAGGAGTGTAGAACAATTGGAGATAACTACGGAGAAGGCAGGATGAAACAGACTTAAGAAAGAAAAAAAGAAAATTCTTCCGCCTCCCTGGTAAACGACTGGCAACTGAAACTCAACACACGGAAAGACTATGAAATTCGAGATGGAAGGTATGAAGGCACCTCACCAGCTTCAAGTCACCAGTAATGTAGATGAGAATTGGCATGTTTTTAAGCAGCAATTCAAACTCTATGTTGCAGCCCTTGGCCTGCTGGCACAGCCTGACCAGAGGCTTATGGCTTTGCTGCTCAAGGTTGCAAGTCCTCAAGCCATCGCTATTTATAACAACTTTTCGTTCGACAGTGAAACAAAAAGCAAAACCATTAATGAAGTAATTAAATACATTGATCGGCATTGCTCCCCGAAAAAAATGTTTGAGCAGTATATATTTCCCACGCGTACTCAGAAAGCAGGCTAAACTTTCAATAGTTTTCTAACCAACTTGCGGTTGAAGACGCAGTCGTACAATTTCAGGATGCTAAAGTCGCTGATGAACCATGATCAGATAGTGTCCGGGGTATCGAATGATAAGGTGCGTGAGAGACTATTGAGGGAAGAAGCTCTTAAATTAGAAAATACTGTCAAGATTTGTTAGGCAAGCGAGCTAGCTTCACAGCAGATTAGTACGCTCAACCGGAAACATTTTGGCGCCAATGTGGAAGAAGACTACAGCGTCATAAGCTTAGAGACTATAAGACTAATTCTAAGAAGACTAATAAGTGGTCCCAGTGCAAACAGCCATTTTAAATGGCTGGCCAGATCCACCATTTTGTGCCATCAATGTGCCACTCAACATGGACCTCGACATTATCCAGCATTTGGGAAGGTGTGTTCCAAGTGTAACAGAACAAATCATTTTGTGAGGCAATGTTTTTCACGTTCAACTGGGGACCAAACAGGATCAGTTAACGTGATTGATGAGATGTGCATCGAAGACCTGTTTTTCATTGATCTGATTTCGACTGAGGACACGATGAGTCCGAATATGCAAAGTGAAGAAGTCTGACATGCCGATGGCAGCAATAGTCATTGTGATGCTGACTTTGTGGAAGACAGATGGATGATTCCATTGATGGTCAATGGCACTTCAATTAAATGCAAGCTCAACATGGGAGCGAGGACCAATCTTATCAATTTGGCAGATATGAAAAGATTGAGAGTCAAACGGACAATCGTCACTCAAACAAGATTGCTGAGAGACTACAATGGGAAGAAGATTGCAATGTGCGTGTGAGCTCGAAGCATGGGGCACAAGAGAAGTCACACGATAACGTTTTACATTGTGGACTAAAACAAAGCGTGTGAGGCACTGAACCTAGTTGAGCGGCCGTACCTTCAGACAGCGCTACAACAGAGGATGATTGCAAACAGCAATGAGATGAAGGCGCAGTTATCGGATGAGATAACAGCAAAAGTCAAGGTGGGGGAAGATAAACCAGATGAAGACATGGAGCAGTCAATAGAAATTCCTGAATTCTGGTTAACAGTCTTCAAAGAATGTGGATGTGCTCAGTGACATGATACAGGAGCATGATGAGCCAATCCTAAAGCATTTACAAGACGTAGAGGTGAAACCTTTAGGTCCAAGGCAGCCAATGAGTTTTACTCTGGAGTTTAAGGTTGAGTCAAATGAGTATTTCACAAATGAAGCCTTAACAAAAACATACAAGATGGAGTCTCAGCCTGATGAGTCAGATTTTTTTCTTCTTTGATGAACCAGAAATTATAGGATGCCAGAAATGTCACAATCAAGAACATCAAAATGAAGCAGATGCATGAGGTTTGGCGCACTGGTAGAAAAAGTTCCAAATGATACGTTCTTCAATTTTCTTTAGTCCTCCTGCAGTTCCAGAGGATGGGGAACTGGGTGAGGTTCTGCAGCAAGACTCGCTGCTGACTTTGAAATTGGTCACTTCTTGTAGGAACACGTAATTCCACGAGCAGTGTTATATTCATAGGAGAAGCTATTGCAGACGATGGTGATGATTACAATGATGGTGATTACAATGATTATGATCATGATGATTACAATGATGATGATTATGATGAGGAAAGTGAAGAAACAGATGATGAGCCAGAAGAGGAAGACTATGAAGATTTATTTAGTTTATTTGGCATCAGTGCCGAGGTTGAAAGCGAGATTACAGCAGCAGACAAATTGGCTGAGAGCAAATCAACTGCAAACAGCCAACTAGTAAGTAAAGAAATAATCCCCATTTTGGAGAAATTGGCACCAGAGAAGCACGATGACTTATCCTATGCCCATGGAATAGTTCCTGCAGTGAATTCCCAAATACTCGAGGCCAGTCCATCAAAAAACATGCAGCAAGAACAGATGGATACATTTTTGTGCAGTTCTACAACAACAGACGAATCATGTATCGTTATATCAGATGAGGATTGGTCACTAATTGAAACTAAAACACAAAGTGAAGAAAGAATGCCTAATGTTGCGGACATTGATCCAGTTGAGATACCGGAATATGAGGGTTTGCAGATCAACCCTGAACTTGCAAACTTGCCTGCAACTGTGAAAGTGCCCACAAGTATGCCGACATTGGATGCCTTCTCAGTTGATGGGTAGGCAGTACAGCGTTCAAGCGCAAGCATCATGGGTCAACCAAAACTTCTCAATCCAGCAAAGGCTCAAAAAGCAACTACTATAGCAAAAGATCCAAATGCAGCCATTGCAGCAAGGGATCCAGAAACAGCTAATCTCTTGGCCACCCATACAGCCGGTGACACTCTGCAGAACCAGGGGGCAAGGTGGGTGGTCAGTGGGGTGTACAGCAAAATGGCTGCCTTGCAGCCGTGGCAATGGCATTTTGTGCCCGTGCACCACCCCAGTCCTGTGGGAGGTCACCCTGGCCCCAAGGCCCTTTACCCTGTCACCGCCCCCCCCCCCCCCCCCCCCACCCTAGCCAGCCTGGCCAGTGATAGGGCCGGCAGCCCACGGTCATGCCTCTCTGTGTCCTACCTCCTCTCTCTCCCTCATCAGCCACGGTGCCAGTTTCACAATTTTTGAAAGCACAAGTAAACCTCGCCATCTGGAATTCACCCTACTGGTGGCCGAGAATCATGCAGGCCCCGGAGAATACCGGGTCAGGCCCGCTAATGATATGGCAACTGTGTTTACTGTACATGCGGAGGGAATGCATTGATGCTGCTGTCAAGGCACAGGAGAATTTGGTGTGACCCCGGCGCCTACCACCATTTCGGCATCAAAATCGATTCTCCGCCCAATCACGTTTCCAAATTCCAGGGTCTGTCAACGGTGAATCCCGCCCAACATTTATTATGATATTACTCTCTCCACTACCCCAAAGGGTCTCCCTCCCCGACCTGCTCCCAGGTCAGGGTTTTTATACTGGAGGTCTGATTCTCCATTTTAAGGGGGAAACCCCTCTCCCATGTTACCGGGGGAGCTCATATTCAGCGGAGGTCACCTGGAATCTAATTGTCCTGATAACGTGACCTCCTTCAGGATTATAAGCAGGTCTATCCAATTTTGTGTTCTGTATTGGCATATAAATGTGCTCTAACCTTTTCAACACTATCTGGGGTCTTTTTTCTCCTCCGCCGTCTGGAAAACAAATGATGTAAACTTTGCGACGGCCTCAGAGTACTGCTACTTCACAGCCCCAGGGACTCATATTTGATTCCAGCCTCAGGTGACTGTCTGTGCGGCATTTGCACTTTCTCCTCATAGCTGCGTGAGTTTACTCCGGGGGTTCCAGTTTCTTCCCATAGTCCAAAGATGTGCAGGTTAGGTGGATTGGCCATGATAAATTGCCCCTTAGTGTTCAGCGATTTGCGGGTTAGGTTACAAGATTATGGGGTAAGGTGGGATGGGTGGGGGAGTGCACCTTGGTAGAGTTCACTTTTGGAGCATCGGTGCATGCTTGATGGGCCAAATGGCCTGCTTTAGCACTGTAGGGATTCTTTGATTCTATGAAAGTCTACACCTGTACCTTCTTTGATTTGTCTGATAGAGCGGCACTGCAATAGAAGCACCGCTCTTTTTCAAATTTTGTCCAGTTGGCAACAATGTTTTAATTGAACACGAGCAGGTAAGTACTGGGCTGCAATGACTCGTGACCAATGACTTAGAAGAATAAAGTTTTGTTGTTAAATCTGAACAGCTCTTGAGTCTGCCTGCACACCTGGGAGAAGTACCATTGGTTTGGCATCTAGCTTCAATTGAATTTTATGTTGATCGGGAAGAGACCTGAGAAAAGTGATCAAGAATTCCTTGTATGTCTTTCTGAACAGGTGGAAGAGGTGAGCATGCGCCATAAATTCTTTGAACTGGATGAACATCCTGACAGGCTTGTGCACCTAAGAGAGAAGATTTGTTTGATTTAATAAACTGAAATCTTAGAGATATGGCAGTGTCATGATTTGTAACCAATAAATAGCACAATTCCAATGAAGTGATTGTGTTGACGTTATAATCACACAATTGACAATCTGTTTTCTTGATTTTAGGAGGGTGCTCCGTCGTGAAAGGTCATACTTGTTGCACAAGTTTGCAGAAACTTCTGTATCAAGTTTTAAAATAATTTCAGAACCATTTACCTGAAGCGCTGTGTTCCATTCAGATTCCGTGTTAATAAAGTGAACAATTTTAGAAAAAGATGAAACATCTGTAGTGTCATCACATTTTTCAATAATGCCTACAAAGAAAGAATCTTCAAAGCAGTAAGCATCAAGATCATTGGCAAAGTTTTCATTCTGATAAGCTTCTTCTGTTGTGTTTACACTACTGGCATTCATATGCCCCTTAGTTAAATTCATAGATTTTAATTGTGTTGCTTTAAGTGAAGTTCGCCACATTGCGAGCAAGTTTTTCCCCATGCTGGATATTGTTTGTGTGTGGGTGTGTCCACGGTGTCCACACGTCATGACATGCATGTCGTCACACATACAGTGCCTACACGCATGTGCAGATCGGTCTCCTTCGATCTCGCATCTTTTTGCGAAGTGTGCCTGTGTAGGCCGGGAATGCGTGTGTGCCATCCAAAATGCACATTTTCTTGAACTGCATCACAGCTCCAATGCATTTTGCCTCGAGGATCGTTTCTACGCCCTTTTCGTTCTGCAGAATCTCAGAATACTTACTTTTGGACAATTCATGCACTCAACACATTTCGATCGTGTTTTCAAGCTAGAAATATTTCTGTCTCAGAAAACGTTCCCTGAGTTTATTATCTACAATTCCAAATACAATTTGGTCTCTGATCATTGAATCAGATAGGATTGAGAAATTACGAACGGGATTCTCCCTTCTGGGGGACTAATTCCCCATGCCAACGGAAGAACTGGCGCCAACCACTCCGGCGTCAACAGCCCCCGGAAGGGTTGGTGCCGCTTCAGCCGGCGCCGAAGGAATTGCACAAGTTCGCGCATGCGCCGAAGGGCCGGCGTGATCTCGCGAATGCGCGGAACCACTGGCGTGGTTCCACGCATGCGCAGACCGGCCGGCATATTTGGCGCATGGGCGGGCTCTTCTCCACGCAGGTCATGGCAGAGCCCTACATGGGCCGGCACGGAAGGAAGAAGTGCCCCCATGGAATAGGCCTGCAAACAGATCGGTGGGCTCCAATCGCGGGCCAGGCCACTGTGGGAGCCCCCGCCGGGGTCGGATCCCTCCCGCGTCCCCCCGAGGACTGCCCCTGCCGACCTACCTACCATGCCTTCCACGTGGGACCATGCGTAACCCACGCCAGCGGGACAGGCCAAAAGCGGACGGCCACTTGGCCCATCGGGGCCCAGAGAATTGCCGGGGGAGGAGGGGGCATTGCCAAAGGCCCCCGACCTGCGTGACGTAAGTCCTGCCCCTGCCCCCACCAGACAAAATGCACCGGAGAATATGGTAGCCGGCGGCAGGGCAGGATTCGCGCCACCCTCTCTGGGGATTCTTCGATCCAGCGGGGGTTGGAGAATCCCGCCCTACATGTTTCAACTTTGAGTTTTAGATGTCACAAAGTAATCAATCGACTCCCCATTTTTAAAATCCTTTTCTTAAAGACAAACCTTTCATATGTTTCCTTAATCTGCACACTCGACTGAGCTATAGATGATAATAAATTATATTGAATCTGCATTACAGTATTCAATCTTCTACCTAATTACTAACTGCACTATGATTTGACCTCATGCTATCTATCTCTAACTAACATTCAATCTGCTCTCTCCATGTTCTTCTTAACTTCTCCCAGAATTTCCTGAGAGGCTGCCTTAAATACACAGAATTAGTAACACCCTCTAGTGTTTGATTTACACATAGATGTAACTATTAACCCTTCACTTACCTGACTATATACATATCATTACAGCGTGCGGCGCGTGACGCGTTGATGCCATTTCGGAGGGGGCTGAGACTCGAAAACCGGCATCAAACCTGATTTGGGGTCAGAAAGGATTCTCCGCCTGATCGCCGATTGCGAAATCGGCGACGGACAACGGAGAATCCCGCCCTTGATGTACAGTATTCTGTGCTTCTTATTTATCTGCATTTGCCTTTCATCAATAAACTCCTTTTGTTTATGACTAGAAGCCTCTTGTGCATGACGTGAGCCAACACTAGAGACTTGGAACCTGTCAGCATCAGTTGATGGCCCAAGAATAGTTCCAGTCATCAAGAAAGATGGATCTGTAAGGATTTGCGGGGTATTCAAGGTCACCATAAATCAAGTGTTATGTGTGAGCAGGACCCATTATCCCACTTTGATGATTTGTGTGCAGTATTCGCAGGAAGCCATCATTGCAGCTAAATTGACATGAGCCAAGTTTACTAACCTCTGACAATTGTGATACATAAAGGCTTGTTCCAGTACTCAACATTGCTGCTGCATCATTTCAAAGAGCAATGAATCAGATCCTGGGTCAACTCAGCAGAATCTAGTGCTAACTTGTCAACTTCTCGAGCACCAATTCCGGCCCCAGTGAATCCGATGCTGGCAGGAATGAGAATTGTTCAAGATTCACATGGGCAGAGTGCTGGTCCATTAGCAATTTCTCTGGCAATAGTGCCCCCTACGGGAACGAAAACTTCATGCAATTCAGTGCCGGCATCACCACTTAAGTCTCTAAAATGGAGAATATCACCCTGAGTCAATCAAGAGTCCACAACAGACTGTGTCAAATAAAGACCCAGATATTCCTGAGTGCCTGACAATATGAGAAACAACTTTGGAAGACAGTACCCCAGTTGACGACACTTCAACACCGAGTCTGCCTCCAAACACGATGTCGAGTCCGGTTGAGGCAACTACGGACAACATCCAAGCTAAAACAAAAATACCAGAGGATGCAGTCAAAATGAAAAACAGGCGCCTGAGGTTCACTGACAAGTGTACAGGAATCAACATCATCTGAAACATCTAACTATTGACATTGCATTTATAATTTGCTCATATTGTACATTTTGATTGTTAACATTGTAGTTAGTATTTCATTGCAGGAACCTGTCATGTAAAGGTTGGGGGGGGGGGGGGGGCTGTGAAGTATTGTTTATCCATGTTTATGAGTTCCATTTGCAGCCATGGTGTGATCGGCACTGGAAGTGTTGGATTTGGATCTTTTAACCCGATTTTCAGTGGCTTTTGGTGGAAAGTAGTGAGTAGAGTGATTAGTTCTGTCCCAGACAGGGATGCCTGTGGGATTTCAGACTCGATTAAAGACGGTGAGAGCCCTGGCCCAAGAGTTGAAGGGGACTCATGGTGCAGCACAAGCTGAGAAGATGGCTGAGGGGGAAGGGTCGTCGTCGATGGCGAAGCTGCCAATGGATCAGTTTGTGTGTTTCATTGATGAGGAATTTTGGCAGGAAATGAAGGATGTGCAGAGGAACGGGTTGAGGGCGATTGAGGGAGCAGTTGCACCTCCTCGCAAGACCTTGGATTGGATGGAGAAGCGGTTGGAGGCGCAAGGGGCGATGACCCAAGTGGTGAAGAAGGTCGTTTCCAACCAGAGTGACCAAACTGTTTCGCTGGAAGCAGACATGGCGATCCTATGGGCGAGGGTGGAGGAGCAAGACAATTGATCCCGGTGGCAAAATTTGCATATTGTGGGTCTGCAGGAGGGAGTTGAAGGAATGAGCACCACAAGTTCTGTCACGAAGATGTACGCAAAGTTGGTGGAGGAGAAGGTTCTTGACAAGGTCCTGGAGGTGAACCAGGCCCACAAGTCCTTGAGGCAAAAGCGGAAAGCGGGGGTGCCACCACAGGCGGTGTTTGTGCATAGGCACAAATTTGAGGAGAAGGAAAGGATTTTGAGGTGGGCCAGGACGAGTCAGGACTAAACCAGGTCTGGATATAGCAGGTCATTGGTGCTGACCTGGCCAAGAGATGGGCAGGGTTCAATAAGGCCAAGGCAGCGCTGTATTGGCACAAGGTCCGTTTTGGGGTGCTGTACTCGGCCAAACTGTGGGTAATCTCTGAGGGGCGAGAATATGATTTTGTTCATTCATGTTTATTCCTAGTTGGAGTAAGGTCACTTTAAGAGTATGATCACTTGACATATGGATGACATCATCAGTCGTTTGCGCAGGTAAATAGGCAGTCTATCCTAATAGCCTATTGAGCAAACAACACAATTGTTTTCCATAACATTTCTTGCTTCGCATTTCCTCAGCCCCTAAATAGCTGCTCTCATTTTGAATGTAGTAACATTTCCAGATCTGTTAATTAAATGAAACTTCTGTTTGAAAATAAACCATTTCTCTAAATGTTTGTTTTCCACCAGGCTACAGCTACTTAAACATATTGATAATGGAACTTGTTAAGGAGCATGTTAACTGCTTCAGGTCTGTGAAAAGATCTCTTATGATACCTGTGTCTCAGCTGGAAACTTATTGCTGGATATGTTGTGTAGATTGCTAACTACTATCAGAAATACTTCCTCACACCTGTACAATCACATATCCGTATAAAAATATCTGTGTGTATTTTAATTTTAAAAAGTAAACGGCCAGGTAAATTATGGACATTTCACTGTGAGAAATGTTGAAAAGATTGATTACCCAAATTTGAACCTTAGTTGTTCATACAATTAATTCACTTAGAATGTATCTATGCACTATCTGTAGCTGTTGGCGTAGGAAAGTGTACTATTTTGGATAACATCATATCAGATCCTATTACTGTCATTTCTAGAGAAAAAAACATGAGACCTATCACTATGTGCTTGTTTTATTGACATTATCATCTACATTCCTCGTGCATGCTGTTGCTATGGAGAAAGCACAGTTAAATGAGTGTGATGCACTGCACTGTAAAAAGTGGGCAATGTTCCACAGTGATCTCTGTGACCTTCTTAAATGTAAAATTGAAGTTGCCCTCCCTAGATAAATTTAAATTTGTTAATTAGCACGATGATTCACATTTTGTACCTGGTAAAGGAATATTCAAGATCTTTTCTGTACATTTTAAACACAGTGCAACCTAAGACATTGGTTCACTGTCCACATCGACACAGTATGAAGTTGTGAAATATATGATGCAATCTTATTTCCTTCAGCTAATAGGAAAAGCAGACCTAAATTAGGCTCTGCGGTGTCTAGAACACAGACAAGAATCAAACATTGTGATGCAAAGTCTGTTATCTGAGACGATCTGAAGAAATGATTATGAATACCAATTCATCCTGTTCAGAATGTAGCATCATTTAACTGCAGTGCTTGTGATTGTTTTGTAGCTTGGAATGGAGGCTAAACTGAAGAACTTTGCCAATCCATGTATTTATTTTTACATGATAAAAGCAGAAGACAACTGTAGTAAGTAACATTTTCATAAACTAATGCTTTTGTGATTGCCAGCAGCATAAAAAAAACCTTGAAAAATTGCACCAATTCACAAGTCACATATTTTTAATACTATAGTCAATTCCAGCAATTTGTATTTACCCAATGATTGTAACCTACCAACTAAGAGTTCAGCATTCCATCGTTGCCTGATAATGTCATGTATTTCAGAGATCCCTTTAGGATTCCTGTAATCTTTGTATCTATCAATTTGCTTCTGTACTCATAGGTAGGATAATGAAAGATTGGGCTTGATAATATCTGATTGAGCAATGTGGATTCAGCTTTGGGGACATGTGTGCGCCCATTTTTGTCATGAACCACATATAGTGTCATATTAGTGAAGCTATTCGCATGCAAAGCAGGAACATCATGATGTAAGTCAGCATGCAATGTTGAATTGACCCCAGTACTGCAACTTTGCAGGCCCGCGCTCTATAGACAACTCATGTTAACCTCACAAAGCTGAACACGTGTTGAACAGCATGAAAAGCACCGTCACCAGGTAAGTTGCTTATTGAATTCTTCTGGCTGTTGCTACATGGGGCGACATGGTGGCACAATGGTTAGCACTGCTGCCTCATATGCCAGGGACATGGATTCAATTCTGGCCTTGGATGATTGTGTGGAGTTTGCACTTTCTCCCCGTGTCTGCGTAGATTTCCTCCCACAGTCCAAAGATGTGCAGGTTAGGTGGGGTTATGGGGATCGGACGGGGGAGTAGGGCGAGGTAGGATGTTCTTTCAGAGTGTTGGTGCAGACTTGATTGACTGAATGGCCTCGTTCTGATTATAAGAATTCTGCACTGTAGGAATTCTATGGTTCTTCTATGGTTTTTCAGGTTTGTTGCTTTCCAAAGTTATTTTGAGTTGTAAATGTCTACAGGGAGTGCTATGGCAGATACTGAAGAAATTGTGCATTGACTTCAAGACCTTTGCACGAAACAGTTGCTCCCAGACATTGTAGCATGTTAGAGCTTCATCTAGACATTAAACATGGCTGGAGGTTTGATCAGAGGCCACACAATGTTGTGTTATTATAATGATATCATACCCTGGGCTTATTTGCAGTCTAAGACACAAGGTACCAGCCAGTCCTAAGAGATTGGATAAACACTTTGCTGGTTCATTTATTATGACTAGGCACATGACAACAGCTATACATGGGTAAAATGTTTGAAAGCATCAGAGCTGTGTGTGTAGACCTGCTCAAAGCAAAAGTGAAACTAAGACTGGATCACACGACACATTTCCCTTCTAGTAATGTCATGTTGATATCTCTTAAAGACATATTACAACATCCCCGTTGCTTTTTAAGTATTCTTTACCAATCTTCCAAAGAAGGACAAGTATTTACAAGACATTTTCATGTTTAGTTACTATTACATATGTGCATAGAACTTATGAATTTATGAGTCCCTGAAACATAAAAGTAATCTGCTGGTATACCCAGACCTTGCAATGGCAACCATGTTTGCCGGTTTCTTTAATGCTGGCTAAACAGTTGGAACAGCTATGATTAGGTCTTGATTATGGCTCAACATTGAGCCTTTATGTGTAATGACATCATAGAGCTTTGGTTCTGAACAAATCCTTAAAACTTCAGCTGGTTGCCACATATTTGTGGGATCCTGGTTGCAAACGCATTGTCCCAACTGTAAACTTGGTAATTCCTTACCCACATTATAATTGTGCATGTTGCTCATTTTGTATTGTAGTTTTAAAAGTTGTTATCTAGTAGGTCAGTTGGTATGCACTGGTCTGCCAAACATGAGGGGCGGGATTCTCCGACACCCCGCCGGCACCAGTTTTTCGGCGGGGACGGGAATCGCGTCACCCCGGATGGGGGCCATTGGCAGCGCCCCCCTTCCCGCCCCCAGCGATTCTCCGCCCTGCGATGGGACGAGTAGCCCGTTTTCGCCGGCGTCAATTACCCAGGTCAGTACCGGCGGGACCTGGCTTTGCGGGCAGCCTGTGGAGTCCTCGGGAGGATCTGCCTCCGGGGTGGAGGGGGGGGGGGGGGGGGCCTGGCCCACGATCGGAGCCCACCAATCTGCGGGCGGGCCTGTGCTATCGGGTCACTCTTTCCCTCCGCGCCGGCCGGTGTAACGGTCCACCATGGCCGGCGCGGAGAAGAACCCCCCGCACATGCGCTGGGATGACGCCAGTACACACTGATGCTCCCACTCGCACAAGCTGGCGGAGGCCCTCGGCGCTGGTTGGCGTGGCGGCAAGCGCTTTGGCGCCGACTGGCGCGACGCCAACCCTGCCGGTGCCGGCCTAACCCCTGAAGGTGCAGAACATTCTGCAGCTTCTGAGCGGCCTGACGCCGGAGTGGTTCACGCCACTCCTCGGCGCCGGTACGGCCCGCCCCGCTGGTTAGGGGAGAATCCCGCCTGAGGTCTGCCATTGATGGAATATTTTCACTTAAGGTGTCGCACTTGGATGTAATATTGCAGTGTGTAGATCTTGCTGGGTTTGTCCACATTTGAGAATTAGGGATTTCAATCATTTGTTCAACTAGGCTATTGGACCTCGGATAATGAGGAGAAGATGTAGTGGCACACATATCTTGAGATGGCTTGTCAATATATTGCAGGCCACTATCTGTAATTACTTTTCTAGAAACACCAAATAGACTAAAAAGAACACTTTCAATGTGGACATCAGTTGAGATGGATAATTCTAAAATTATGGAATTATTGGTACTTGGTAAAATAGTTGACAATGACGATAAAGTCGCTGTCATGGACATAAATGAGGCTAGATACGATTTTGGACTAAGGATGGGTAGAAACTTCATGTGGAATCAAAGCTGCTTTATGCTTTGGCATGTTTTCTTGACATGCCTCGTACTTATTGAAAGGTCTTCAATGTCATTGTTCACTCCCTGCCAATAAATTGTCTCTCTTATGAGTCTTTTGGTCTGATTTATGAGTGATGAAGTTATTGAAGACTATAATTTTGCAAAGATTCTGGCGTGGTGACATGCCTGCTTTTAATAATCACTCCCCAGGAGATGCCTAGTTTGTCCAAATGAGGCTAAAATTGTCTCACATGTTCACAGACAAGCTGAATTGAATCAGGCTATCATGATTTGTCTTGTAACTGCTGGCATTTGCATTGCACAAAAAATACTAAATCAACTTGAAGAACAACTTCAAGTTCAATGACAATGAAGTTAACATGTAGACCTAAGGATACATTTTTTGTTTTCACTTGATTAGGCAATCTGCTAAGTGTATCCGATGTGACTATCAAGTTACCTGACGTGTAATCTCACTGTTGTAACCTTGAATCTTTATCAATAGGCATTGCGATCCTGGTCATGAACTGGCCAGTTGATTTCACCAATTCATCTCCAGTGGTTTGTAGTTAATCTCTTCCAAAAATCATTTGCCAAGTAGATAGGTATGAAAATGCATGCTTCTAAATCCTAAAGCTAATGTTTCCTGCTTAAAATTGGAGTAGTTTGATCAGGTTATGAAAGAGATTTTGAAGCAAATGCAATTATTTTGCCTTTTTGTGGTATGCATGCTCCCAGATATTTGGCACCTGAGGCATCAATCTCCAGCATAGCTGTCGCTCTAGGATCATAAAATTGCCATGTTGATACATCTGATTATGGCTTTTAAGTGCTTCAAAGAGGTGTCTTTGTGCCATAGGAAAGGCACATCCTTTCTCTACAATTCCCTTAAATGTATGGAGACAAGAAATTAAAGAGATCTAGAGATCTTTGAAGATAGTCCATATCTTGGGGAGTTGACATAGCATTAATATCCTCTATTTTACACGGATCATGACACATGCCATTATTGGAATAAATAGAATCTAACAAAATGGTCTGTTGCACATTGATATAACATTTCAGACTGTTGAACACCAATCCTTCCTTATGTGCCAATTCCATTAATAAATGGAGATTATGGTCATGTTCTTGCTTTGTTCTTCCAACAACAGCTATATCATCTGTGATACAGATGCATCCTGGTAGAATGCATGTAATGTGGTCCATAAGAGCTTGAAAGAAATCCTGGCTAACAGATAGCCCAAAAACAAGTTGTTGAAAACTGTATTGTCTGAATAGGGTACAAATTGTAGTAAGCTCTTGAGACTTCTCCACAAGATATACAGTCCAACAAGCATGCTTGGCATCAAGGTTAGGGAAACATTTTGCACATGCAATTCGAGATTTAACTCTTCAAATCTGGATATTTCAAAGCTGTGTTCAAATATCAAGGATCAAGGCATGCTCTTAATGATCTATCTTTCTTTATAAATTAAATCTCTGTGCTGTATATTCTTCAAATGATTCAGTCTTTCTCCATTTTCTCTGGTTCTGCCTTCAGTTTGTCTTGTATGTGGATTTTGCACTTACGTGGTGGATCAATTGATGAACCTGCAGCAAGTGCAATGTTGAAGTTCCCTTGAAATGCCTATTTTGTTGAAACATTCTGGATATTCTGAACTGAGGTGGGAGGAGTAGTTTCTTGGATTGATCTGCCTTGTGATGTCTGACTGATTCCATGGATTGTTACCAATGTGAGGATCCAACATTCCGGTAAACTTCAGTCATAGCGCGTTTTCTCAGGTCAGACTTGCAAACATTTTTGAAGTTGATTTTCAGAGATCTTGAGGTCCTTCACAGCCATTGCCATGTTGTAAGATCCTACATCTGATGCCAAGTTATATGTTGATTGTGATTGGCTCAGGGATGAATTGCATAATAATGGATATGAATAATAACTGGATGTATTGGATAAACATAACTATCTGCTGATACACAAGGGTATAGATATTACTTGACCTAAGCCATGAGTTTTTTCCTTCTCAACATTTAGGCACGAGTCTTTTAAACCATCATGTGGGCAGTACTGTTTCTCCAGTCCCACACATTAACCCTTTCAACCCTGAACACCCTCATGCTACAAATTGATGATTGCTTTCCAGAATGACTATTCTGGAGATGTTGTTTGAAAAACAATGAACATTAACATCATGACCTAACCATATCATGTCTTCACTAGATATGTCACAAGAGATCAAATTTTCAATGGGGACAAAATTAAATACTGTATTGAAGGATCCAAAAATATTGGAAGTTTCATCTTGGGCAGTGAGAAAAATCATTTCATCTTTGGATCATAATTAAATTTAGATTTTGTAATTGAACTAAAATTGAGCAATAGCTCATCAGTAGGTTGGGTGGCCTCAGTTAGGTAGAATAAAGGTTGTCATCATTGTATTTTGTAAGACTAACCTCACCTCCTGATTTTAATAGGCTCCTTTCATGTGAAAACTAAGCACAGGAAGTGTACATTTGGCTGGGAGACAGAATTTATTTTACAGGCATCATGGGCGCGATCCTCCGACCCCCATGCCGGGTGGGAGAATCGCGGGAGTGCCGGGCGATTCACGCCACGCCGCCCTGGCACCCGCACGTGATTTTCCCATCCCCACAAAACGGAGTGTCGCGTTTTGCGACAGGCCGCTCGGAGAATCGCCGCTCTGGTCGAGCGGCAATTCTCTGGCCCGAATGGGCCGAGCGGCTTGCCTAATCCGACTGGTTCACACCGGCGCCAACCACACCTGGTCGCTGCCGGCGTGAACAGCGCGCGACCGCGGCATGTGGGGCCTGTGGGGGGGGCGAAGGGAGGATCGAGCACCAGGGAGGTGCTGAGGAGGGGTCTGGCTCGCGATCGGTGCCCACCGATCGTCGGGCCGGCGTCTCTGAACGACGCACTCTTTTCCCTCCGCCGCCCCGCAAGATCAATCCTCCATGTCATGTGGGGTGGCGGAGGGGAGGGCGGCAATCGCGCATGCGCGGGTTGGCGCTGGCCAACCTGCGCATGCGCGGGTGACGTCATTTAGGCGCCGCTGGCCGCGTCATTCAGGCGGCCCCGCTTTGACGCGGGCGCCAAGGCCCGGTGCGCGAGATTGACGTGCCGCCACTCCTCGCCCCCTGGGGGTGGGAGAATAGGGGGCGAGGAGCAGCCTCCGACGCTGGAGTGAAACACTCCGGTTTTCACTCCGGTGTCGGCACTTTTTGTCTCCCTTTGGGATAATCGTGCCCCATGTCCTAAAGGCTTCTTTAAAAAACTTGTGTTGGGACAAAGTTGTACTTCTACAATAAAATGTTTGGAAGAGCTCCACTTATAGAGGACACCTTCAGATAATAATTAAATGATTGCGACCATCCTGAAGTGTTGTGCAACAGAGGACCACAACCTTGGGCGAGATTCTCCGGACTCACGACGGGTCGGAGAATAGCGGGCGTCGGAAATTTTTACGGCGACGCTGTTCCGACTCCCTCCCGCTATTCTCCGAACCCCGCAAAATGTCGGAGTCGCCATTCCCGACAAACGCCTCCTTCCCGCCCCTGACACAACCAGAATCGCCACTGATAGCCCCCCCCGCTATTCACCGGCCCGGATGGGCCGAAGTCCCGACGTCATGGCGCCCTGTTTGCACGTCGTGAAACACACCTGCTTTTTAAATTCGTCAACCAGTTGGCCTGGCTGACGACAGCTTGGAGGAGGTCAGGGCACCACTCTGCGCACCGCTCAGCACACCGCTCAGCGCACCGCTCGAGTCTGGCCACAACGGGGAAGGCATCCCTGAGAACGGGAGGGGGTCCAGAGCGGGGGGAGTGTGGGGCGACGGGGGAGGCAGTGGGGGGCGACGGGGGAGGCAGTGGGGGGAGACGGGGGAGGCAGTGGGGGGCGATGGGGGAGGCAGTGGGGGAGACGGGGGAGGCAGTGGGGGAGACGGGGGAGGCAGTGGGGGGCGACGGGGGAGGCAGTGGGGGGAGACGGGGGAGGCAGTGGGGGGCGACGGGGGAGGCAGTGGGGGAGATGGGGGAGGCAGTGGGGGGCGACGGGGAGGCAGTGGGGGAGACGGGGGAGGCAGTGGGGGGCGACGGAGGGGGGGGGTTAGGTAGAGAGTGAGCCGTCCAACCCCGTAACAATATGTCTGCCAGCATGCCATGGTGTGCCGGTGACGAGGACACGGCCGCTGGTTCCCCTGTGGCTTCCGGACACAGGCCGCTGACGCACCCGTGAGGAGGTCATAGCTTACTGGCCGTTGGATGCAGAAAGTGACCAGGGGTTAGGCTGACCGCGTGTCAGCAGCGCGACCAGGCCACCGGGACACACTGGTATCCCATGGCTGGCGGCTGCCGAGGTGTCGACTAACGTCCGTCTAACATGTCCCGTTTCTCTGCCTCCCACCACCCTTCTGTAGGTTAGCACGATGTATGGGAACAGAACGGCTATGTTCTGCGGAGTGGTTGGGGCCGCTGTACTGCATTTGGCGATGCAGCAGCATCCACACCCACAACCCGCAGTGGCTGCAGGGCCAGCTGCAGCAGCAGAGGGAAGGGCCGAGGAGTTGCCAGTCGTCGAGCAGCATGGGGGGAGGAGGAGGAGGAAGAGGAAGAGGAGAGAGTGAGGGTGCAGCCACGGCGCCAGAGGTGACAACCAAAGCCGAGGGTGTACCGTGTCCGGGTCTCTTTCCTAACAATGCCGGACATCACCTGCAGGAGAAGACTCCGGCTGAGTAGGCAGACGGTGATACATATCTGCCAACTCCTGTCGCCCCTCGCCCCACGTGGAACGGGGGGAGGACACGCGATCCCGGTTGCCATCAAGGTGACGGTCGCTCTGAACTTCTATGCTACCGGCTCCTTCCAGTCTCCGAGCGGGGATGTCTCCGGGATCTCCCAGTCATCGGTGCACAGGTGCATCCGGGATGTGACCGACGCCCTCTATGCCATCGCGGACCGCTACATCACCTTTCCCGAGGACCAAGCAAGTCAAGACTCACGAGCCCATGGATTTGCCAGTGTGGCCGGGATACCGAGGGTTCAGGGGTCAATCGACTGTGTTCACGTCCCCATGCGCCCGCCTGCTGTGGACAAGGAAGTGTTCACAAACAGGAGGGGGACATACTCCATTAATGTCCAGGTGGTATGCGACCCCCACATGAGGTTCATGAACGTCTGTGCAAGGTTCCCAGGGAGTGTGCATGACTCCTACATACTAGCGCAGTCGTTCATCCCTGCGATGTTTGAGGGACGTCCCCCCCGGCTGAGGGGCTGGTTGCTAGGCGACAGGGGTTATCCGCTGAGGTCTTGGCTGATGACGCCTATACGGAGGCCTCAGACCAATGTGGAAACACGATACAACGAGGCCCATGCAGCAACCAGGGGTGTGGTGGAGCGCTGCCTTGGCCTCCTGAAGATGAGATTCAGGTGCCTGGACCGCTCCGGAGGGGCCCTGCGGTACCAGGCCGACAGGGTCGCTTGCATTGTAGTGGTCTGCTGTGCGCTGCACAACATCGCGATGCAGAGGGGAGATGACCTGTTGCAGGAGGAGGAGGGAGAAGCTAGTGGCAGTGGTGCCAGCACAGAGGAGGAGGAGGAGGAGGAGGAGGAGGAGGCGAGGGAGGAGGAGGAGGAGGAGGAGGAGGAGGAGGCTGGCGGAGTGGCGGGCGCAGAACGCAGACACGACCCAGGTGCTGGTGATGTCCAGGAGGCGGCACGACGGACCCGGCAAGGACGGCGGGCACGCGACGCTCTGGTGGCAGCACGGTTCACGCATCGCATGTGACGTCCCCGATGAACACCAAACCACCACCTGCATCGCTAGTCATGCAGAGGGTCACCACACAACTGCCGCCACCACAACCCCCCCCCCCCCCCCCCCCCCTCAGTGTACACTGCTCCACTTCGACATGACGCTTATCACTGGGTGCAGACGGAATGGCACAACATTGATGGCTGTGTCAGCGGGTGTGATCAGTGCCATGTGGAATGATGACAGCCCGCTCTGCGAAGAGCTGTGAGCTCAGAATCGTTAGAGAGAGTCTGACCCATGGCAATAGCTGAACCATCCACCTTGGTGGTCGCTGAGTTCGTCACTGACACTCCATCATGTGCCCGCGTGGGCTAGCTGTGGGAGGGGGTAGGGGCAGGGACTGCACACCCGGCACCGAGGTTTCACCACCCGTCACCCCCAGCAACACTCAGTCACCATCACGATTCCTGTGGCTGTGGAACAATCACACGGTATTACAAGTAAGGTGGAACAGTGCGTTAATATTAACAATTATTTACAGGTGCCCTAGCCCCTACAACTAAACTGTGCCCTTCACCCGTGCCAACTTACTCAGTGTCTATCTTAGTTGCCTTACGGGCCCTACCACTACGTCTAAGTGACTCCCCAGATGATACAGCAGGAGTGGAGGAGGATTGCTGCGAATCGCCCCCCTCGACTCGTTTCTCCTTGGCTAAGCGTTTCCTGGGTCGACCAGGCCTTGATGGGCCAGGCTGCTCTGCGGGCATCTCGGGTGACATTGTGCCACCCTGCTCTGCCTGCTGCCCACCCGATGCACCAGGGATGGGACGGGGGGAGGCCGAGAATTCCGGGACGTCCCGTGATGGAGTTAATGGGACGGGTCCCGAAACCTCCTCCTCCCTCGGGGAGCCCGGTGGCCCCCGGGCCTCACTTTGGGACAGAGGTGCGAGCGGGGAGGTGCCCCGTCGCACCACCGACACCTGGCACTGCCAGTTCTGGAGGCCTGCAACGGTATCCACCAGGATCCGAAGGTTTGCAGAGACGGAGTCCAGGGAGTTAGACATTCCTGCCAGGGACTGTGCGATCTCAACCTGTGTGTGCACAACGCCGTCCAGCACATGTGTCAGGCGGTTGATGGTCTCCGCGACCGACTGCTGCGACTGGGCCATGACCTGCTGAGACTCGGCCATGGCCCGCAGGGCGCCGGCAATGTCGTTTTGGCTCTGGCACATTGCTGCCTGTGAGAGGGCAACCCTGTCCAGGGCCGAGGATGACGCGTGCACATTAACCCCAACGTCTTGCATAACCTGACCCATTGCCTCCACCGCGGATGCCACCCGTGCGGTGTCGGACTGGGTCTCTGCCATGAGCGGCACCACTCCCTGCTCTTGGATGCGGTTCGACTCCTCTAACAGCGTCTGCGGAGTCTGGAAGGCTGCCCTCCTCCCGCCATTGTTTCCCTGGGTTTCCTGAGGCATCGGCTGTGCGGGTGGGTTGATAAACTCCAGGAACTCAGAAAACGTCTGGGAGCCAGCTGCATCCTGGGCCTGGTCTGGCCTCCGCGAGTCCGGGCACTCTGTTGCTCCGACCTCCACCTGCTGTACCTGCTCAGCTGTGATGTGCCAACCAGACTGTGCCCCAGGAGACTCATCACTAAATAGGCCCGCCGGGGTGTGTGTCTCTGGGATGATGGATGTGGTGGGAGAAAGCAGTGCCGCAAGCCCGACGCTCTCAATGTTTAGGGCCTCCTCCAGGGTGTGGGGCTGCTCAGCGACAGGAGGGTTGTCCCTGGCCATTTCTGGTGGTGGTGGTGGACTTCGAACCCTCTGTGCGTCCTGGTCCGCAGATTGGGTTGGGGCGGATAGGGCTGCCCGCTGATCGGGCACCCTCTGTTGTGAGGCCCCGGGTGAGGTGGCGGCAGATTCCTGTCTCCGTCTGGAGGCAGACGGCCCTGGTCGTTCGGCATCACGTCCTAGGGAAGAGAATGAGACGGGTTATTTTGATTTGCTCGGCAGGCCGCTGGACGGTCCCAGTGGGCAGGGTTTGTGAAGGGACAGAGGATGGGGGAGGTGTCCCAGTGGGCAGGGTTTGTGAAGGGACAGAGGATGGGGGAGGTGTCCCAGTGGGCAGGGTTTGTGAAGGGACAGAGGATGGGGGAGGTGTCCCAGTGGGCAGGGTGTGTGAAGGGACAGAGGATGGGGGAGGGGTAAGTGTTTGTCAGGGAGGGTTGTCTCACTTGCTGCAGTTCCGCCAACCTCGCATTGCGCGATATCGCTGGTGGCAGACCCCCCAACAAGGTCCAGGGCCCTCTGTTCAAAGGTGCTGAGGGGGTGCAGGTTGGGTGAACCCCCTCCAGTCTTGTGCCGCTCACGGTGGTTATGAGCGGCCTTGGCCTGTTGGGGGAGGGAACATAGGTAGATCATTACAAAACGGTAGGTATCAGCAGTCCGTTCAGATACTGGCACAGTTTGGGGGGGGCAAGTTGTCATAAGACGATTGCATTTCTCCTCGGGGCCAGAGCGCTGGGTCTGCGACAACTTTGTGAACCACCCTCAAATAACTCTGCCCCAATCCCTCTCCCCCCCCCCCCCCCCCCCCTCCCGTGCCGGGGGGGCGGGGAGTGCTTAAGTTAAGGGGGAGGGATGGTTGTGACTAGGGGGCACCCTCATGGCACTTACCCTGGCAGACCTGGTGAGGTCGTGTAGCTTCTTCCTACATTGCTCTGCTGAGCGAGGGGTCTGCCCCACAGCACTGACGGCAGCAGCCACGTCACGCCAGGCCTGGCGTACCGCGCTGGCAGGTTGGCGATGCCCTCTCCGCGGGCGGATGATGCCTCTCCTCTGCTCCACGGCATCGAGCAGCGCCTCGCGTCAGCATCTACAAAGCGAGGAGCAGCTCTCCTCGGCTCCGACATCCTGCCCGACAGATTCTGTGGTCGCCCGCGCCTTTTTACGGCGTCGGGCGGCGTCACGTGGGCGTGATCGTGTCGTCGTCGCGTTCCGTCGTCATCACGCACGTAATTGACGTGGCCGCGCTACTAGCCCATTTCCAGGAAGTGAATCCGTCGGGAAATGAAGCCTTCGCGACCGTCGTAAAACGCTCCCGATTTTTACGATGGTTTTACGACTTTCCGCGGGTGCGGAGAATTTCGCCCCTTGTATTTTGATTCTCATTGTGCATCATATCGATCTATTTTGGGAATTAACTTTTCCTTGCATTTTAAAACCTACATTAATAAATATTGAAATTTCTCTTCACTTATGTTGTACAGGGCTGAATGCATAAGTTTTAGAATTTATCATTTCACTATGAAGAAAATATTCAAAAACTTCATGGGCTATTTTTAAATGGCTCTTGGTTATTTACAGAACTTAAATCCTGAAATTGAATGCATTTCAAAATTCCATAACTGCAGTGAACCAAGTGAGAGGAAGTGGTGAAGTAAATAATTAAACAGTTGCTTGCTAGTACAAAACTTTAATATTGCACTGATCAGGTTCCATCCATATTTCTATATTTCCAATACATCAATAATACAGTGGCAATCTTTGAATCTGCAGGATTTCTTTAAGCTCCTTATTGCATTCCATCCAGTGCTCAGGTTCACATTTGTGATGGAACAGTCCAACATACACGACATGCATTCATACATAGCAACCCATTCTCTACCAAAAAAGATCAAAGCTTGTGCCTTTTTTGAACTACCTGAAAGCATGGTGAGTAAAAGTTCACCATTGCTTTCTCCATGGCATTGCTTCAGCCAATCAGAGCCAATGTGTCAGTCATTCAGCACCCTGCAGTAAAAATTGTTGTGAGCATTTGAAGTTGGACATTCGTGTGGTTGTTCTGATGAGTGCAAAGCGAAAATCTTCGGGAATCGGTCTCTCTTTTCAGCAAGGAATAATTCTAGGTCAAACATTTTCCCTTGATTAGTAATGCAGTGTATAAGACAGTGGCATTTCTTAAATTATAATCAAAGTATTAATGAATGCCTCCGCTTAAGATAGCCATTTTTTGTTCATTATCATAGTTTGAGTTTTCACAAGAACTTATTTTGAACAGTTTTGGCATTTTCATTTAGAAAGGTACTAGCATACAATAAAAGAAAAGAAAATAATTTCGAATGTTTTAGTGTACTTTTATTTGTTCACAGGGTATGAGGGTCTCTGGCAAGGCCAACCAACATTTATTGCCCATCTCTAAGTGCCCTTGAGAAGATGGTGATGAGTTACAGTTCACGTGGTGCAGGTATACCCGCAGTGGCTTTAGGGAAGATGTTCCAGGGTTTGGACCCACCAATGGTGAATGAGCAGTCAAGTCAGAATGGTGTATGACTGTGTGGGGAGCTGGCAGATGATAGTGTTTCTGAGCATTTGCTGCCCATGTTCTAGGCGTTAGAGGCTGTGGGTTTGTAAAGTGCTGTAGAAGGAACCTTGACTAGTTGCTGGAGTTCGTCCTGTACATCACTATGTGCTGGTGGGAAAGAATGCTTGTACATGGTGTTAGATGGGATGCCAATGTGAGCTGGTCATTCCATCAAACGGTCCCATGGAATCTCTGGGATGACGGAGGTGGGGACAGGGCAGGGGTGGGGGGGGGGGGGGGAGATGCCGGAGCGATGAACGCTGGCTGAACTGCCGTCCCTGGGTCATGCCCAACCCAATGTCTGTCCATTCCTCTCGAACCCCCACACATGCCCCATCTGCGGCCAGCACAGACCAATCCACCCCTCACACCCTTCTGACAGAGCACCGAGGCAGGTTGTAACTTTCTGATTAGGTGTTTAAAGTGAAAACATATATAAAGATTTGTGCCCTAGGCCCTATCCCTACACTGTACCCTGCACCCATGCCAGCCTAACTGGTGTCTAATTTTCTGGCCTTACGGGCCCTACCGCTACGCCGAGGTGGATCCCCAGGTGGTAGAGCAGAAGTGAAGGCGGCCTGTTGTGATTCCTGCTCTGCGACCTGGGTCTCCTGTTATGGCCGTCTTCCCGGGCGACTGGACCTGGACGTGCCTGGCTGCAGTTTGGGCGTCCAAGGTGACCTGATGCCGCCCTGTCCTGCCGACTACCCATATGATGTGCCACGGACAGGAGTGGGGGAGTCTGAGGTGCTGCAGTGTTTCGGGACCTCCCCTGTGGGAGTCACCTGCATGGGCCCCATCATCTCATCCTCCCTTGGTGGCCCCAGAGGATGGAAGTGTGAGCGACGCTAACCCCGGAGGCTCCCTGCCACCTGGTGCTGCCAGTCCTGGAGGCCTGCTGCTGACTCGACCAGGAGTGCATGCTCGCAGCCTTGGAGCACAGGAAATGGATCATCCCCATCTGGGGCTGCGCTACATCACACTGCGACTGTGCCACCACCTTCTGAGTGTGTGCCACATCAGCCAGAGACTATGCCATCTCCCTCTGGGACTGGGCCAGTTCCCTCTGAGTCTGTACCTGGGCAATGCAACCAATGCTGTCAGCCATGGCCCACTGTGACTGTGCCATGCTCTGGTGTGCCGCTGCAATGTCCAGGTGACCCTGGCACATGGCTGCCTGTAAGAGGGAAGCCCTGCCCTGGGCCTCGGCCACTGCCTGAACAGATTGTCCCTGGCCTTGGACATGATGATCCATAACCGAAACCTTTGTGCCCAAGGTCTCCACTGCAGATGACACCCGTGCAATGTTGGCCTGGATGGCACACATGGTTGGCACCATCTCCTGCTCCTGAATGTGGTTGGACTCCTCCAACTGCACCTGTAGGTTTTGGATTCTCGCCAATAACCCCTCATGTAGTCCCTGGCTTTGCGACTGCATCTCTACAGGTGATGAGACTGTCTGATCCAGAAGCCTGAGACCCTCCTAGACAGCAGCTAGTGCTGGGGTTGGCCCACCCTCTGACCGTCTGCCCCCTCGGAATATCCTACCTCCACCTGCTGTACTGGAGTAAGTGTGTGGGGCGCACCAGAGGGTGTACCAGGAGTTTCCTCCCTGAAGTGCCCAGCCAAGGCGAGTGTCTCTGGAATGGTGGAGGGTGTTGGAGATAGCTGTGATGGTAAATCAGTGTCATCCCGGAACTGAGCTCAGGGGTGTCCTGGTTGAGGGCCCCCGTCCATGTCTGTGACGCCCTTGTTGGTGGTTGCCACCTGCGATTCTGGTTGTGGCTATGGCTGGGACGGGGACACCAGAAGGGCCCACTCCATCACCAGTATTTGAGCAGATCTTCCTTAATGGAAAGCATACAGTGGCTAAATACACCTTCACTAACATCTACATTAATCAATTCCTTTTTCCTACTATTTTTTTTTTTTTAAATTTAGATTACCCAATTATTTTTTCCAATTAAGGGGCAATTTAGCGTGGCCAATCCACCTACTCTGCACATTTTTGGGTTATGGGGGCGAAACCCACGCAGACACGGGGAGAATGTGCAAACTCCACACAGACAGTGACCCAGAGCCGGGATCGAACCTGGGACCTCAGCGCCGTGAGGCGGTTGTGCTAACCACTAGGCCACCGTGCTGCCCTCCTTTTTCCTACTATTGTCTTATTCCAAACTCATCCAAGAAAGGTCTTGACACAGTTCAAATAAAGTGTAAACAAATATGTTACCAAGTGATTTTTGTATGATTTGATGCTTTCTCTTAGTGATGGCAAATGAATTGGGTGCTTGGGGATGCAATTTGTTTGCTTCTAGGTGTTACTTTGGATACCAATAATGGGTAAAGGGATGACTGCTCAATATCAATGGCATCCTGGATTTGAAAAGAACCTTTGGTATCTTGTATAGACTTATAAGATGGCTCTTGAAATAGCATTGTCACATTCACTAGGGCCCCCACTGATTCTGTTCACTTTCTGGCAATCTGCTGATATTTTTGAGAGCGATGTTGCACTGAGGTGCTCCATCTCTCATTAGCCCAATCACCCAGTAAATTAACTTTTGTGGGGGGGGGGACCACAATCTGCCACAATCACTGGGAGCAGTGGGGGTCTAGTGGAGGTCTGTTTCTAGATAACACAGAGAGGAAACTACATTGAAATGTTCATTAAATCAGGCAGTCAAAACTCTTGTGCTGCGCTTTTGCGTGTCCCCCTTCAGGCTGTGACTGAACAGTAGAGGTTCTCTTCCTGCATTATAGGAAGAGCGGACTTTCCTGGCAGACCAGGCAAGCCTGGATGGAGGTGGCAGAGGAGATCAGTAGCAGCAGGGTTGTCCGTATGACCTGACTATATACCTATAAACAGCTGAACGACCTTCTCCATTCTGTAAGGGTGAATGATGTAGCGATGCCGGCATTAGACTGGGCTGGGCAAGAAGTCTTACAACACCAGGAAAATCCAACAGGTTTGTTTGAAATCACTAGCTTTCGGAGCGCAGCTCCTTCATCAGGTGAGTTATTATGGGTGTGTGGGATGGGGTACAGTGCTGCCTACTCACCCTGGATGCCCCGAGGAAGTTGTTCAGATTTTTCTGTCACTGCTGACCAGATGGTATTGCCCACGGGGTTGACCACCTTTGCCACCTGCGAACGGTGGTGGCTGGCTGCCTCCTTCGCAACTTGGAGAACAGCCCACCTCTTCTCCACAGTGTCTAGCAGCAGGGTCTCCAGTTTCACATCGGTCAACCTCGGGGCCGTGCGTATTGCTGCCACCTTGTTGGCTGGGATACTGTGTGTAGGGAGTGAAGTGAGAGTATGTGGCTGCAGCTTGTCAGCCTTCTGAGTGCCAATTATGGACCTGGCGAAATTGGCACCATTTCTCATTGGAATCGATTGTATTCCATGTGGCGCTGATGCCAGCCTCTTAACAGTCACTGAATCGGTCCAGGTGCCGCGCCAGTTTTGCTGTCGTAGAAGTCTGCGAATCCTGTCCTAGCGTCAACACTTAGTCTCAGGAATGGAGAATTTGCCATTTGAGCCATTTGAGGGAGAATGCTCTGTGCTCTGGCAAACAACATGACAATTAAGTATTTGCTGCATTTGTAGACTGCAGTCTGACTGGCGTTACTGAGGATTTACGTGCCATGCGAAAAATTAGGGCTTTAGTAACCTTGAAAGTCACTAGCAGTGACCACATTGCAACAGTTCAAAAGTACTTCATTGACTCTGAAGTACGTTGGAATGTCCTGGGATTGGAAATGCACTAAATAAATGCTGGAAGTTGGTTGCGAGTCAGAATCTAGGAGACAGCAATTCTGGATACTGTCTCCAATGTGAAGTGAAAACTGCAAAAGCAATTCATCATCTGGCACCCGATCACCAGTGTGGTCCTGCTTATTTGTTTTCTTTGTGGGATGTGAGTGTCGCTGGCTGGACCAGCATTTATCGCCCACCCCAAATTTACCTTAAAGGCCATTTCAGATAGAATTTAAGAGTTAACCACATTGTCATGGATCCAGAATTACATGTAGGCCAGACCAGGTGGATTTCCTTCCTGAAAGGACATTATGAACCAGATGGACAATCGACAATGGCCATCAATAGAATTTTCAATTCAAATGTCACCATCTGCCAGGGTGGGATGCAAACCCAGGTCCCCAGACCATTACCCTTGGCCTATGGCCCAGTGACAATACCACGTCCACCTGACACTGATTCAATTTGTGGGAAAAGATGGATAAGTTTGACTCCAAGACATTCTGAACTGTACCCTTTCATCCTATTTGCCCCCTTTTTAAAAAATAGCACAGAGAGGAAACTACATTGAAATGTTCATTAAATCAGGAAGTCAAAACTCTTGTGCTGCACTTTTGCATCCATGTTCGCCGCCATTGCAAACGGCGACGATTAACGGGCTTCACCGCCATATGTCCCCCCCACCTCCCCTCCCCCGCAACATTAGGAATTTTGCGCTCGCCGACATGACATGACATCTCTGAGGTTTATAACTACTTTGGCACAACATGATCCACAGTCCCCGGGTGGAAAGGGACATGCCCGGCCAGTACCCTAGCACTGCCACTGTCTCTGGCACTTGGGCAAAAACGATTTCTTTAAGAAAACAGATGAAAATAATAGATAGTAGAGAAAAATCTTGTTTTCTAATATTCTACTCAGCTCACAGGTTATAATTTAAATGCAAATATGTTTTCAGCCAAATATGCAGCTATCCCATTTTTGTTTGATATCGTGAGCTTGATGCATGGTATATTCTTGGCAACAATCATGGTAGCTGTAATAAAGGCAAAAACACATTGTATTCTAATATATTAACCAACGAAAATCAATTATTTTTTTACAAAAACCCTCTGGGCTAACCTTCAAGTCCAACCGGGGGTTCATGCATAGTAAGGGGGAGGGGGAGCAGCCCCAAGTCGTGGTCCACATAGGTACCAACGACATAGGTAGGAAAAGGGATAGGGATGTAAGGCAGGAATTCAGGGAGCTAGGGTGGAAACTTAGAGCTAGAACAAACAGAGTTATTATCTCTGGGTTGTTACCCGTGCCACGTTCTAGCGAGTCGAGGAATAGGGAGAGAGAGCAGTTGAACACGTGGCTGCAGGGATGGTGCAGGAGGGAGGGTTTCAGATTCCTGGACAATTGGGGCTCATTCTGGGGTAGGTGGGACCTCTACAAACGGGATGGTCTACACCTGGACCAGAGGGGTACTAATATCCTTGGGGGGGAGGTTTGCTAATGCTCTTCGAGAGGGTTTAAACTAGTTCAGCAGGGGATTGGGAACCTGAATTGTAGCTCCAGTACACAAGAAGCTGAGAGTAGCGAGGTCATGAGTAAGGTTTCAAAGTTGCAGGAGTGTACCGGCAGGAAGGAAGGTGGTCTAAAGTGCGTCTACTTCAATGCCAGGAGCATCCGGAATAAGGTGGGTGAGCTTGCGGCATGGGTTAGTACCTGGGACTTCGATGTTGTGGCCATTTCGGAGACATGGATAGAGCAGGGCGAGGAATGGTTGTTGCAGGTGCCGGGGTTTAGATATTTCAGTAAGTTCAGGGAAGGTGGTAAGAGAGGGGGAGGGGTGGCATTGTTAGTCAAGGACAGTGTTACGGTGGCTGAGAGGACATTTGATGAGGACTCGAATACTGAGGTAGTATGGGCTGAGTTAAGAAACAGGAAAGGAGAGGTCACCCTGTTAGGGCTTTTCTATAGGGCTCCGAAAAGTTCCAGAGATGTAGAGGAAAGGATTGCAAAGATGATTCTGGATAGGAGCGAAAATAACAGGGTACAGTAGTCCCCCTTTATAACGCGGGTGTTGGGGTCCAAGACCCCAACCCGCGTTGTATCCGAGCCGCGGATATCCATGATGGGGGTTTTAAATTTATTTAAAAATCTATGCTAGCGCTTCCCATTGTGAATCTACGGGGGGGGGCGGGGGGAGAGGTCAGACCCCCGTAGACTCACAATGGGAAGCGCTAGCATAGATTTTTAAATAAATTTAAAACCCCCATCGTGGATCCAATTAAAATTTCAGCGGCCGGCTCACTTTGATCCGGAGAAGGAAGCTGCTCTCACTGAAATCAGCCGGCCGCTGAAATTGACACTGCCGGCTGCTCTCTCCCTCCAATCCAACTTTTAAGTTTTAATGTTTCTGATTGGAGGGAGAGAGCAGCCGGCAGTGTCAATTTCTTTTTTTTTTCCACCGGCTCGCCCCCTCTCCCCCCACATCCTCCAAATAGACCCCTCTCCCCCAACACCCTCCGACTCGCCCCCCTCTCCCCCCACACCCTCCGGCTCGCCCCCTCTCCCCCCCAACACCCTCCGGCTCGCCCCCTCTCCCCCCACACCCTCCGGTTCGCCCCCTCTCCCCCCACATCCTCCAACTATACACCTCTCCCCCCCACACCCTCCGGCTCGCCCCCTCTCCCCCAACACCCACTGGGCTCTGTCTCCTCCTCTCCCCCAACACCCACTGGGCTCTGTCTCCTCCTCTCCCCCAACCCCCACCCACCTCACACCCTCCGGTTCGCCCCCTCTCCCCCCACAATCTCCAACTAGCCCCCTCTCCCCCCACACCCTCCTGCTCGCCCCCTCTCCCCCCCCCCCCACACCCTCCGGCTCGCCCCCTCTCCCCCCCACCCTCCTGCTCTCCCCCACAGCGTCCAGCTCGCCCCCTCCCCCCACACCCTCCGGCTCGCCCCCTCCCCACACCCTCCGGCTCGCCCGCTCCCCCCCCTCTCCTCCCCCGTCCCCCAACACCCGCAGGGCCCTCCTCTCTCCCCAACACCCGCAGGGCCCTCCTCTCTCCCCCAACACCCGCAGGGCCCTCCTCTCTCCCCCAACACCCGCAGGGGGGTCTCCCCCACACCCGCAGGGGGGTCTCCCCCACACCCGCAGGGGGGTCTCCCCCACACCCGCAGGGGGGTCCCCCCCCCTCTCCCCCCCACACCCCCCCCCCCCCTCTCCCCCCCACACCCGCCCCCCCTCCTCTCCCCCCAACACCCCCTCTTCTCCCCCCAACACCCCCCTCTTCTCCCCCCCCAACACCCCCCTCTTCTCCCCCACCCAACACCCGCCCCCCTCTTCTCCCCCCCAACACCCGCCCCCCTCTTCTCCCCCCCCAACACCCGCCCCCCCTCTTCTCCCCCCCAACACCCGCCCCCCCTCTTCTCCCCCCCAACACCCACCCCCCCTCTTCTCCCCCCCAACACACCCACCCCCCTCTTCTCCCCCCCCAACACCCGCCCCCCCTCTTCTCCCCCCCAACACCCGCCCCCCTCTTCTCCCCCCCAACACCCGCCCCCCCTCTTCTCCCCCCCAACACCCGCCCCCCCTCTTCTCCCCCCCAACACCCACCCCCCGTCTTCTCCCCCCAACACCCGCCCCCCCTCTTCTCCCCCTCCCAACACCCGCCCCCCCCTCTTCTCCCCCCCCAACACCCGCCCCCCCTCTCCTCCCCCCCCACCCCCCGCCCCCCCTCTTCTTCCCCCCCCCCCCCCCCGCCCCCCCTCTTCTCCCCCCAACACCCGCCCCCCTCTTCTCCCCCCCAACACCCGCCCCCCCTCTTCTCCCCCCCCAACACCCGCCCCCCCTCTTCTCCCCCCCAACACCCGCCCCCCCTCTTCTCCCCCCCAACACCCGCTCCCCCTCTTCTCCCCCCCAACACCCGCCCCCACCTCTTCTCCCCCAACACCCGCTCCCCCTCTTCTCCCCCCAACACGCCCCCCTCTTCTCCCCCCAACACCCGTCCCCCCTCTTCTCCCCCCCAACACCCGCCCCCCCTCTTCTCCCCCCCAACACCCCGCCCCCCCTCTTCTTCCCCCCAACACCTGCCCCCCTCTTCTCCCCCCCCAACACCCGCCCCCCCCTCTTCTCCCCCCCAACACCCGCCCCCCTCTTCTCCCCCCCAACACCCGCCCCCCTCTTCTCTCCCGCAACACCCGCCCCCCCTCTTCTCCCCCCCAACACCCGCCCCCCCTCTTCTCCCCCCCCTCTTCTCCCCCCCCTTCTCCCCCCCCAACACCCGCCCCCCCCTAACAACCCCCCCCCCTCTTCTCCCCCCCCAACACCCCCCCCCCCTCTTCTCCCCCCCCAACACCCGCCCCCCCTCGGCAGTGTCAATTTCAGCGGCCAGCTGATTGTTTCAGTGAGAGCAGCTTCCCTCTCCGGATCAAAGTGAGCCGGCCGCTGAAATTGACACTGCCGGCTGCTCTCTCCCTCCAATCCAACTTTTAAGTTTTAATGTTTCTGATTGGAGGGAGAGAGCAGCCGGCAGTGTCAATTTCAGCGGCCAGCTCACTTTGATCCGGAGAGGGTAGCTGCTCTCACTGAAATAATCAGCTGGCCGCTGAAATTGACACTGCCGGCTGCTCTCTCCCTCCAATCAGAAACATTAAAACTTAAAAGTTGGATTGGAGGGAGAGAGCAGCGGGCAGTGTCAATTTCAGCGGCCGGCTGATTTCAGTGAGAGCAGCTTCCTTCTCCGGATCAAAGTGAGCCGGCCGCTGAAATTGACACAACTGACAGTTGGGGTCCATAATCCCCCCCGCGGTATATCGCGAACCGCGGTATTGCGGAGCGCGGTATAACGGGGGACTACTGTAGTTGTTATGGGGGACTTTAACTTCCAAACATTGACTGGAAACACTATAGTTCGAGTACTTTAGATGGATCCGTTTTTGTCCAATGTGTGCAGGAGGATTTCCTGATGCAGTATGTAGATAGGCCAACAAGAGGCGAGGCCATATTGGATTTGGTACTGGGTAATGAACCAGGACAGATGTTAGATTTGGAGGTAGGTGAGCAGTTTGGTGATAGTGACCACAATTCGATTATGTTTACTTTAGCGATAGAAAGGGATAGGTATAAACCTCAGGGCAAGAATTATTGCTGGGGGAAAGGCAATTATGATGCGATGAGGCAAGACTTAGGATGCATCGCCTGGACAGGAAAACTGCAGGGGATGGACACAATGGAAATGTGGAGCATGTTCAAGGAACAGCTACTGCGTGTCCTTGATAAGTATGTACCTGTTAGGCAGGGAGGAAGTGGTCGAGTGAGGGAACCATGGGTTACTAAAGCAGTTGAATCACTGTCAAGAGGAAGAAGGAGGCTTATGTGAAGATGAGACGTGATGGTTCAGTTGGGTCGCTTGAGAGTTACAAGTTAGCTAGGAAGGCTCTAAAGAGAGAGCTAAGAAGAGCCAAGCGAGGACATGAGGAGTCTTTGGCAGGTAGGATCAAGGATAACCCTAAAGCTTTCTATAGGTATGTCAGGAATAAAAGAATGACTAAAGTAAGAGAAGGGCCAGTCAAGGACGGTAGTGGGAAGTTGTGCGTAGAGTCCGAGGAGATAGGAGAGGTGCTAAATGAGTATTTTTCGTCAGTATTCACACAGGAAAAAGACAAAGTTGTCGAGGAGAATACTGAGGTACAGGCTACTAGATTAGAAGGGCTTGAGGTTCATAAGGAGGAGGTGTTAGCGATCTGGAAAGTGTGAAAATAGATAAGTCCCCTGGGCCGGATGGGATTTATCCTAGGATTCTCTGGGAAGCTAGGGAGGAGGTTGCTGAGCCTTTGGCTTTGATCTTTAAGTCACCTTTGTCTACAGGAATAGTGCCAGAGGACTGGAGGATAGCAAATGTTGTCTCCTTGTACAAGAAGGGGAGTAGAGATAACCCCGGTAACTATAGGCCAGTGAGCCTTACTTCTGTTGTGGGAAAAGTCTTGGAAAGGTTTATAAGAGATAGGATGTATAATTATCTGAAAAGGAATAATTTGATTAGAGATAGTCAACATGATTTTGTGAAGGGTAGGTCGTGCCTCACAAACCTCATTGAATTCTTCGAGAAGGTGCCCAAACAGGTGGAGGAGGGTAAAGCAGTTGATGTGGTGTATATGGATTTCAGTAAAGCGTTTGATAAGGTTCCTCACGGTAGGCTATTGCAGAAAATACAGAGGCATGGGATTCAGGGTGATTTAGCAGTTTGGATCAGAAATTGGCTACCTGATAGAAGACAAAGAGTGGTGGTTGATGGGAAATGCTCTGACTGGTGTCCAGTTACTAGTGGTGTGCCACAAGGATCTGTTTTGGGGCCGTTGCTGTTTGTCATTTTTATAAATGACCTGGAGGAGGGCGTAGAAGGATGGGTGAGTAAATTTGCAGATGACACTAAAGTCGGTGGAGTTGTGGACAGTGCAGAAGGATGTTACAAGTTACAGAGGGACATAGATAAGCTGCAGAGCTGAGCTGACAGGTGGCAAATGGAGTTTAATGCAGAAAAGTGTGAGGTAATTCATTTTGGAAGGAATAACAGAAAGGCAGAGTACTGGGCTAATGGTAAGATTCTTGGTAGTGTGGACGAGCAGAGAGATCTCGGTGTCCATATCCATAGATCCCTGAACGTTGCCACCCAGGTTTAGAGGGTTGTTAAGAAGGCGTACGGTGTGTTAGCTTTTATTGGTAGAGGAATTGAATTTCGGAGCCATGAGGTCATGTTGCAGTTGTACAAAACTCTGGTGCAGCCGCATTTGGAGTATTGTGTGCAGTTCTGGTCGCCACATTATAGGAAGGGTGTGGAAGCATTGGAAAGGGTACAGAGGAGATTTACAAGAATGTTGCCTGGTATGGAGGGAAGATCATATGAGGAAAGGCTGAAGGACTTGAGGCTGTTTTCGTTAGAGAGAAGAACGTTAAGAGGTGACTTAATTGAGGCATACAAGATGGTCAGAGGATTAGATAGGATGGACAGTGAGAGCCTTTTTCCTCGGATGGTGATGTCCAGCACGAGGGGACATAGCTTTAAATTGAGGGGAGATAGATATAGGACAGATGTCAGAGGTAGGTTCTTTACTCAGAGAGTAGTAAGGGCGTGGAATGTCCTGCCTGCAACAGTAGTGGACTCGCCAACACTAAACGCATTCAAATGGTCATTGGATAGGCATATGGACGATAAGGGAATAGTGTAGAGGGACTTTAGAGGGGTTTCACAGGACGGCGCAACATCGTGGGCCGAAGGGCCTGTACTGCGCTGTAATGTTCTATGTTCTATGAACGGCAAAGGTCTGTTAAGATGGATCTCCAGCCAACTTCCTAATGGACAGTGCTTTTCCCTTCCAGCAACACATGGGACGTCAACTGGAAAATACACCATTCACAATTGATCTCAGACTTGAATTCTCAGTGTGTTCAAAGCGCTAAAAGTGCTTTGATGTGGAGATGCCGGCGTTGGACTGGGGTGAGCACAGTAAGAAGTCTTACAACACCAGGTTAAAATCCAACAGGTTTATTTCAAACACTAGCTTTCGGAGCACTGCTCCTTCCTCAGGTGAATTATAAGACTTCTTACTAAAAGTCCTAAATCATACATTTGACCCCATAGGGGATGCAATGGTGTAGTGGTATTGTCACTGGACTAGTAATCCAGGACTCGGGATAACGCTCTGGAGACTCGGGTTTAAGTCCCAATGCAGCAAATGATGAAATTTGAATTTTGAAAATCTGGAATCAAAAGTCTGATGATGATCATGAATCGATTGTCGTAAAAACCCATCTGGTTCACTAATGTCCTTTAGGGAAGGAAATCTGCCGTCCTTACCTGTGATTCCACAGCAGTGTAGCTGCCTTTTAAATGCCATCAAAGGCAATAAGTACCGAGCCAGCCAGCGACTCCTTACTGATTACTGTGCCCCACTGATTGTTTTATATGCATTGAAAAAATGTTTGTGTTTTCTTTGTTAATAAACACATGATGCAATAAAGCAATTCCTGCCGAAAGGAATCATTACAGTACCTGACTTTATTCCAATGAAAATTATGCAGAAAATCCGAAGTTTCCACTGCTGTGATATGAACATACGAATTAGGAGCAGGGTCGTCCACTTAGACCTTCGAGGCTGCTCTGCCATGCAATGAGATCATAACTGATCTGATTGTAACCTCAGCTCCACATTCCTGCCTACGCTAATCTGTCACTCCTTACCTTACAAGAATCTGTCTTTGCCTTAAAGATATTGAACGACTCTGCTTCCACCATCTTGTGTAAAAGAGAATGCCAAAGACTCACAATTTTCTGAGAGAAAAATATTCTCCTCATCTCCACTAATTTTTAAACAGTATAAATTTTCCCATAAAAGGACAGATCCTTTCCACATCTACCCCATCAAAACCCCTCCAATTGTTTCAATCAAGCCGCCTCTTACCCTTCTAAACTCCAGTGGATACAAGTCTAATCTTTATGCATATGTTAACCTGCCCATTCCAGATATTAGTCTTTGTAAACTTTCTCTGAACTGCTTCCAATGCATTTACATCCTTCCTTAAATAAGGAGACCAATACTGTACACAGTGTTCCAGCTGTGGTCTCACTAATGCCCTGTATATCCTCCCTATTTTTGTATTCAATTCCCTTCGCAGTAAACAATAACACTTGATTAACCTTCCTAATTACTTGTCATACCTGCGTATTAACCTTTTGCGATTCATGCACTTTGCATGATCCCTTTGCATGTCAGAGCTCTGCAATCTCTCACCATTTAGATATGATACACCTTTATCTTTCCTGCCGAAATTGACAATTTAACATTTTCCCATATTATTCTGCATTTGCCAGATCTGAGCCTATCTATATCCCTTTTTAGCCTACTTTTATCCTCTTCACAACTTGCATTCCTAAATATATTTGTGTCATCAGCAAATTTAGCAACCATACATTTGGCCGCTTCATCTAACTCATTTACATAAATTTTAAAAAGTTGAGGCCTCAGTGTGGCACACCACTATTTACATCTTGCCACCAGAAAATTACCTATTTATGTCTATTCTCTGTTTTCCTGTTTGCTAGACAATATTCTATCCATGCCAATATGTTACCACTTGGACTATCAGCTTTTATTTCCGTCAATAACCTTTGATGTGGCACCTTATCCAATACCTTCTGGCAGTGCATCCACCAGTTCTCCTCTATCCACAGCACATGATACTTCTTCAATTAAAGGAATTGGGTAGTAGTGACCCAGTCATGAGATTGATCTATGGTATGAGGGTCAAAATAATTTAGATTGAGAATAGAAAAAGCCCCAAAATCCAAACTTCCCTTGAACACATATATAATTTTTGGAGTATGAATTTTTCATGGGGATCAGCACAACTTATTCAAAGCAACCTTGGTTTTCCCTAATTAAATAAAATCTATTAATTGGATATGTAAGGCCAAGAAAATCTGTACTAACAAATAACAGATATGTGGCTGGATTCTCCGCCCCGCCGCGCCAAATTTCTGCCCCGACCCGCTGGCGGGATTCTCCGTTACGCCGGATGGTCAATGGGGTTCCCCACTGTGGGGCTGCCCCACGCCTTCGGGAAATCTCCGGGCGCCGGCAAAATGGAGCAACCCGCCGGCGGAGAATCCCGCCCATATTTTCTACATAGACATCTTTTTGTCCCTTTATTTTACATCTGTGTTAATTGTATTGGTTGTACTGTTGTCAAGGGATCTTTCTGGCCAGGGATATCAGGGTGATGAAATCATCCACACAATCTGGCACAATGAGAATTCTGGAGAGGCTGCCGGTGGTGTCACCTTTAACACCATATTTCCTTTCTGTAAATTTACTTGCTGAAAATATATCTATAGAAATGCTTAACATTATCTTTACCTGGCTTTGCTGTCCTTACCTCATTTTCTATATCAGCTTTGCTCAGCAAATGTCAGGCCAGACTCACTGGCACCATCCTCCCCTTTTGAGTCAGAAAATTTAAACACCAATCCAGAAAGTGATCATATAATCCAGTCTAACACTTCAATGCATTTTCAGGGCAACCACCAGCTGGCAATAAACGAGACCTCGCCAGCTTCGACTCACATGCTGAGAGCTAATAAAAAGAGGAAAATGTCAGGGAACCTGCAGTTGAGCAAATAGGCAAATTCAAATCAGAGCGCAGGCATGGGCCTCGAAGTTAACCCAGCTAAAGAGGTGGCAAAGGTTAGGGGAAGAGGGGTGAAAGTGAATAAAACAAAAACTGGGTCACAACCCCTTTCTTACACATATCTTGTTGATTTTAGTTGCTGGCTTTGAGATGCTGAGGTGCCAATTCCATCAGATTTACTTTAATTGCTACATTTGTCTTTATTCAAATGCTGGCCACATGCATTGGTTGAATCTAAAAGAATAGATGGAAATTGTTCATATGTGCATGGTATATTTCTTGGCATACCCAGTTTTTACCAGTCTCAGAGTGGCACAGTGACACAGTGGTTCGCACTGCTGCCTCAGTGTCAGGGACCTGGGTTCAATTCCAGCCTTGGGTGACTATCTGGAGTTTGCACATTTCCTCCGTGTCTATGTGGGTTTCCACCAGTTTCCTCCCACAGACCAAGGATGCGCAGGTTAGGTGGATTGGCCACGTTAAAATTGTCCCTTAATGTTCACGTTAGTTGTGGTTACAGGGATAGGACGGGGGAGTGGACCTAGGTTGGATGTTCTTTTGGAGGGTTGGTGCAGACTTGATGGGCTGAATGCCCTCTTTCTGCACTGTTGGGATTCTATGTCTGTGTCTAAGTCTATGAAATAATTTAGAAAGTAGATGAATTTGCTGGTGCAGACTGCCACAACTGAATAATTCAGCATGTAATCACCATCCCACCCTCATTATAGCACTTTCAGTTGTTTCTGGAGCATGGAACATTTTTCATCCATGCTTGGATGACAGCTCAGACCTATAAAAGGGCTATGTGAGTTTACATAGCTGGACTGTTTAGGGCTGTTTACATAGCTGGACAGAACTGTTGGTTTTGTTTGATTGACATCTTTATGTGGTTATAATACAATTTTCTTTCTGTGACCTCTTTTCTTTGTGATCACTTGCACAGGGTTAAGGGTTAATAGTATAACGTGCTTAAAGTATCTGTTATTGATATTTTAATGATTTGTTTGATTAACACTTTTATAGGGTTTGTAGGAACACTGGATTTTTGAAATAATTAATATTGGGTGAGATATTTGGTGCTGGCCGGATCCTCTGCTCCCGCTGATGGTAAACCCCCAACGTGCGTTTTCTGGCAGCATAGGGTAATCCGATAGACATTGGCAGGACCAGAAGATCCCGCTGCCAGCCAATGGCGGGCTGCCACCCGCCACTGAGATAATGCCACGGGGAGGCCAGAGAATCTCACCCAAGGTGTTTCTTAGCAATTTCACACATGCCATTGTTACTACAGGGTTCATTGATAATTTCTATGCTATATACTGGGCTAATGGGGATGGAAGGATGGAGGGTATGATGGGTCATTGGGGTGAATAAGGGGCATGAGTTGGCATGGGTTAGCATGAGTAAGACTGATTGAACTTAGCCTTCAAATTTTCCTGAATCCAGACTATAGTTTACAGTCTGAACTCAGAATAGCTTTGAACCGCAAGCTTTTGGAATTCTGGACCAGTGTCCTGCCCAAAATTGTTCCAATTCTGCATAAAAATTGGGCCTATGTTTCGCTGTCTTTACTGCTTGTCTAAAAAATCGTGTTCTCCCTAAAAATAACTTAACAAACTCAAAGTTTGGAAAAATTATCCAGTCCTAAAAAACCCATGGTGTGAAATCTCAACAGTTACAATAGGACCTCATTCACCATAGAGTTCTGTTCATGGCACTTTTGACCTTCAGAAAAGCCATGAAAGGGCTTATGGGATTGGAAGTCCAACAGTTTGGACACACAACAGTCAGAGGAATATAGAATGGGGGGGGGGGGGGGTGCGTGAGTTGGGGGTCGAAGGGTTGCTATCTTTTTGGTGCGGAGGGAGAGAAAAAGTGCATCACTGAACAAATTTGAGATGGGGTGAGGTGAGACCATGAAGGGATTTAAACACAATTTTTAATATTGAATCCAATTAACCTTGTAGGTGACAGCAGTAAAAAAACATGGCAATTTATCTTCTACTTACACATTCTGATGGCCTATGGCTCTCTCGGCGCCTTTTGTCCTTTGCCTCTTTCCATTAGTGCTTCCTTGGTCCAGTGTCCTACACATGGTTGTCAAATCTCTCCTAGCTCACACCTGTCCTTGACCTTCTACTTTTCACAACCTGCTCTTACACAGTACAAAATCTGAAAGATCCCATTGCTGGATAACGGCGAGCCACCTCTGCTGCCGGAAAACATGCCCTGGAGGTGCCGGGTAATCCCACCCATTAACTTTGTTTCTCTCTTCACACGCTGCCAGACCGGCTGGCGGGAAAAGGGCTTGGCACACTCCTCAACTGAAATTGTCTGTGTGTGCATGATCTATTACTGGGCAGTCACATGTTTAAACATGTCAACCCTCATCCACACAAACACATTTGTCCAGCATAAATCTAACTACAGGTTTTACCCTTCCAGGAACAAAACTATTAAATTAAACCCACATTAAGTAATACCTTATTTCTGATGTTTACCAATGCAAATATAAAACTACCTTTTTCCTAACAAATGCAATCGAATAGAAATTTTAAAATTATGAATTGTCTTGGTAACATTAACTCAGACAGTTGGTGCATACTGCTCAGAGGTCACAAGTATACGGAATATGTTCTCAAAGTGCCCTCAGGCAATGCATATCAGCGATTAATTTTCACGCCTGAACCCCAAGATTTTCTGCCTGTTAACTTTGGTGGTTGTATAACTATGTTGAGCATGTGGCCATATTCCTGATAAGCGGCCCTTGGGTCCAAGCACCCCCCAGTGAGTAACGGTTTGTTGAAATTACAGTTTAATTCTGGTGTAAAAAGGAGGAATTTGATCTCTGTGGTGAGAAGACAAATTTTAACTTATTCTCTTAAACAGCTGCTGATTATTAACTATGATTTTTGCTGCTTCTTACCAATCACCACAATATGACTGCAGGAGTGACCTGTGGTGTTCGTTTCTTCTGTCAATCTGGCCAAAAATAAATGCTAAAAATGAATGAAAAACTGCTTCAATATAACATTGAAATTATTCTAACACTGCAATATCCTTGAATATTTTATGAAATGTAAACTGCTGCAATGCAGAAATTATGATATCTGATGCCACGTTCTGATTACATTTAGAAATAAGGGCAATAAATTGTGATGAGTTATTTCTGGGCTGACACTGAGAATGACACTTTGGAAAAATGATAAAAGGAGTAATTTGTTTGCCACGCCAGCTTCCTTCTAACACAAAGCAATGCAGTTAATATGGATCTGAATTTTAACAACATTGTAATGACAGGATAGTTGCATATTCCTCTTTAAGTATACAGCAGTGCCATCATTCTATGAAGTCTGGCACCATGCCACTTAGGCACACAGCAATACATGTTAAAGATTCCTGACCTGTCATGGAGGCTGATTTATAAGTCTGACACCTATTCCATCTTAATCACTGCCAATACCTCAAAGAAACTAATCCATCATTCCCTTGACTGGACAAAGGGCAGTGCATTCTAAAGCTTACAACTATCACATGCCTATCACACGCTGCAAACTTTTTTTTACAATTATAAAGAGATTAAAAACAAATTATCAAACCAAAATACATTACTGTCCTTAATCAGCGATGTACAAATGCAAATGATGTGATATTTACTTGGATTGCTACATTTGTCTTGATTAAAATGCCGTGCACACTCCTCAACTGAAATTGTCTGTGTGTGCATGATCTATTACTGGGCAGTCACATGTTTAAACATGTCATATTGAGTTTTTACTGGTCTCTAACTCTATGGCATCACCTGGAAAGTAGATGAATTACCTGGTTCAGGCTTCCAAATATCCACAACTGGATATTTCAGCACATTATCAATATGCCACCCTCATTATAGTGCTTTGAATTATTTTTTCGATGATGGAACATTCTTCATTTCCATTGTTAAATCTGTTGTGTGACTACTGTTGCCAAACCTTCCTTTCTTTTACAATTCTTCAAACAGCTTAATGTAACTCTTTGGGCTAATGCTCAGCCATAACCAAGAGGGTAATGGGCATAACCAAGAGGGCAGTGTAAAGCATTGCATTGGGTGACCATTGACTCGCAGGGGTAGCAATTCTGAGGATTCCAAGGTTCTAATTATGGGGATTCTACTCAGTGATATCAGGATGGATATTCCAATAGGCCCTTTTAAGACTCCCAATTGGGTACCATGAACTGAGTGCCTGTTCCAGCCTGAAGGCCTGAGGCTAGCCTGAAATTGGACCTCAGACTTGCTTAACATTACTTGAGTGACCCGCAGGCATCAGTCACACCTCCACAGGCAGCTCAACATTTCAAAAGGCCAATGTCAGAATCAGAATCGGAATTGTTGCAGAAGGAGGCCATTCAGCCCATCATGCCAGCACTGGGTCCAAATGAAGCAATTCACATGGTGCCATTCCCCCACCTTCTCCCTGTAACCAAGCTAAGGTGCAGGAGAGTCGCAAATGAAAGGGAACAGGAGTGGGCCGATTGCAGTTGAGAATAGCCTTTAGGGAGTACTGTAGTGCCAGGAGAGATCCTGGCTCCACCAAATCTACAAAAGGACACCTAGCCTTTCTTAAATTGTCACCGGGAAAATCTGAGAAGAGTTTGGTTTTCCATCTTCCTTAAAGGATCTAAGAATCTGAAAAAACATGTGTCAGGTCTCATACATGGAGGGGGGGGGGGGGGGGGGGGGGGGGGGCGATGTTGAGTCCACACTACCCGTGTGCTGGATAAGAGATACGGCTGGAAATAGCAGATTATTTTAGGAAATATGATTCTCTCCCAAGAGATTGCATTTCCTTGATTTTTGCAGCCACAAAGGGCGGGAAATAATTTAAATAGATTTCAATAAATGTAATTATCATTAACACGCCCACCTCCGCCGTGCCAACCTGTGCTGGGGCTCCGTGGGAGGGGTTCATTAATATGTGGTAGGGGAGGCAGAGTGGGTACTGATGGGGGTTGGGATGCCGGCGATACCTCCACAGTGGTGGGGGGTTGGGGAATGGCGATACTGATTTCTGGGAGGGGGTGTGGTTGCTGGTGATAATTGTCCAGAGAGAGTGGGGAAATGTTGGCGCTGAATGTCGGGATGGAGAATATGAAAATGATATGAATATGAATATGATAGCGGTGTTATCACTGTTCGGGGGGAGGTGCAGGGAATGCCAGCAGTGAATATTGGGAGGGGGAATGCTGCCAATGATGCAATGATTGCCGGGGGTTGAATGCTCCCGATTGTTGTCGAAGGGGGGGACGGAATTCCAGCGATGACTGTCAGCGGGTGCGTATTCCGGCAATGATTGTCGACAGGGGGAAGCGGGGAGTGGCAGTGATAATTGTTGGTGGGGGGGCTGAGGAAATACTGGTGACGATTACCAGTAGGGGGCAGAATGCTGATGATGATTGTCAGTGTGGGGGGGTGGGTGGGGGGGGGGGGGGGGGAATGCTTGTGATGAATATTTGGGGGGGAATGCTGGTGATGATTTTTGGGTGGGGGGGGGGAGAATGCCAGCATTGATTGTCGGCTGGGTTTGCTGCCCATGATTGCCAGGGGTGGGGAGTGCCGCGATGATTGTCCAGTAAGGGGAATTCTAGCGAGGATTGTTGGGGGAGGGAAATGCCTGCAATGATTATCAGTGGGGGTGAATGCTGGTGGTGATTATTTGTGGTGGGGAAATGCCAGCGACGGGCAGAGATGGGCAGGGGAATGCCGACAACGATTCTCAGTGTGACGAATGCTGCCAATGTTGGTCAGGGTGGACTGCTGCCGATGATTGTCACGGGGGGTGGGCGGGGGGGGGGGGGGGGGGGGGGGGGCTGCCAGCGATGACTGTCAGGGGTGGGTGGGAAGGGAAATATCGGTGATAATTGCTGTGGCGTTGGGTGGGGTGGAATGTTAGGGATGGTTGTCGGGGGGGGGGAATTAATGCTGCCGATGATGGTGGGAATGTTGGTGGTGGTTGTCGGGCACTGTGGGAATGTCGGTGGTGATTTTGAGTGGCTGTGGGAATGTCAGTGGTTATTGTTGGGGGGTTGTGGGAATGTCGACGGTGATTGTCGGGACGCTGTGGGAATGTCTGTGGTGATTGTTGACAGTGGAGAATGCTGGCGATGATAATCACGGCGGGGGAAATTCTGGTGAAGATGGTCGGGAGTGGTTTGGAATGGATGAGCGCTGCTTATGATTGTCGGAGGGGGATGCTGGTGATGGTCAACGGGTGTGGTGGGAGGAAATAGTGATGATTGTTGGGCGGGGAATAATGCCGGTGATGATTGCTGGGGGAATGCCGTCAATGGGATTGTTGCTGATGATTGTCGCGGAGAGGGGAATGCTGGACGAAGTTTGTCGGGGCAGAGGACTTCCGGCGATAATTGTTGGGGAGAGGAATGCCGGCGATGATTGTCAGGGAGAGGAACACCGCCGATGATTGTCAGGGAGAGGAACGCCGGCGATGATTGTCAGGGAGAGGAACGCCGGCGATGATTGTCAGGGAGAGGAACGCCGGCGATGATTGTTGGGGAGAGGAACGCCGGCGATGATTTTCAGGGAGAGGAACGCCGGTGATAGAGATAGAAAAAAATACAGCACAGAACAGGCCCTTCGGCCCACGATGTTGCGCCGAACATTTGTCCTAGGTTAATCTTAGAATTTTGGACAATTTTTCATGGCCAATCCACCCAACCTGCACATCTTTGGACTATGGGAGGAAACCGGAGTACCCGGAGGAAACCCACGCAGTCACGGGGAGGATGTGCAGACTCCACACAGACAGTGACCCAAGTCGAAATCGAACTTGGGACCCTGGAGCTGTGAAACAATTGTGCTATCCACAATGCTACCGTGCTGCCCTTAAGAAGTTAACCTACACTCCATTATTCTACCCTAATCCAAGTACCTATCCAATAGCCGCTTGAAGGTCCCTAACTTTTCCGACTCAACTACTACCACAGGCAGTGCATTCCATGCCCCCACTACTCTCTGGGTAAAGAACCTACCTCTGACATCCTCTCTATATCTTCCACCATTTATCTTAAATTTATGTCCCCTTGTAATGGTGTGTTCCACCCGGGGAAAAAGTCTCTGACTGTCTACTCTATCTATTCCCCTGATCATCTTATAAACCTCTATCAAGTCGCCCCTCATCCTTCTCCGTTCTAACGAGAAAAGGCCTAGCACCCTCAACCTTTCCTCGTATGACCTACTCTCCATTCCAGGCAACATCCTGGTAAATCTCCTTTGCACCTTTTCCAAAGCTTCCACATCCTTCCTAAAATGAGGTGACCAGAACTGCACACAGTACTCCAAATGTGGCCTGACCAAGGTTTTGTACAGCTGCATCATCACCTCACGGCTCTTAAATTCAATCCCTCTGCTAATGAACGCTAGCACGCCATTGGCCTTCTTCACAGCTCTATCCACTTGAGTGGAAACTTTCAAAGAACTATGAACATAGACCCCAAGATCTCTCTGCTCCTCCACATTGCCAAGAACCCTACCATTAACCCTGTATTCCGCATTCATATTTGTCCTTCCAAAATGGACAACCTCACACTTGTCAGGGTTAAACTCCATCTGCCACTCCTCAGCCCAGCTCTGCATTCTATCTATGTCTCTTTGAAGCCGACAACAGCCCTCCTCACTATCCACAACTCCACCAATCTTTGTATCATCTGCAAATTTACTGACCCACCCTTCAACTCCCTCATCCAAGTCGTTAATGAAAATCACAAACAGCAGAGGACCCAGAACTGATCCCTGTGGTACGCCACTGATAACTGGGCTCCAGGCTGAATATTTGCCATCCACCACCACTCTCTGTTTTCTATCGGTTAGCCAGTTTGTTATCCAACTGGCCAAATTTCCCACTATCCCATGCCTCCTTACTTTCTGCATAAGCCTACCATGGGGAACCTTATCAAATGCCTTACTAAAATCCATGTACACTACATCCACTGCTTTACCTTCATCCACATGCTTGGTCACCTCCTCAAAGAATTCAATAAGACTTGTAAGGCAAGACCTACCCCTCACAAATCCGTGCTGACTATCCCAAATCAAGCAATGCCTTTCCAGATGCTCAGAAATCCTATCCCTCAGTACCCTTTCCATTACTTTGCCAACCACCGAAGTAAGACTAACTGGTCTGTAATTCCCAGGGTTATCCCTATTCCCTTTTTTGAACAGGGGCACAACATTCGCCACTCTCCAATCCTCTGGTACCACCCCTGTTGACAGCGAGGACGAAAAGATCATTGCCAACGGCTCTGCAATTTCATTTCTTGCTTCCCATAGAATCCTTGGATATATCCCGTCAGGCCCGGGGGACTTGTCTATCCTCAAGTTTTTCAAAACGCGCAACACATCTTCCTTCCTGACAAGTATCTCCTCAAGCCTATCAGTCTGCTTCACGCTGTCCTTTCCAACAATATGGCCCCTCTCGTTTGTAAATACTGAAGAAAAAATACTTGTTCAAGACCTCTCCTATCTCTTCAGACTCAATACACAATCTCCCGCTACTGTCCTTAATCGGACCTACCCTCGCTCTAGTCATTCTCATATTTCTCACATATGTGTAAAAGGCCTGATGATTGTCGGGGAGAGGAACGCCGGCAATGATTGAGGGGAAAGGAACGCTGGCGATGATTGTCGGGGAGAGGAACGCCGGCGATGATTGTCAGGACCAAGAATGTCAGTGATGATTGTCGGGGAGAGGAATACTGCTGTTGATTGTCAGGGAGAGGAATACTGGCAATGATTGTCGGGGAGAGGAATACTGGCAATGATTGTCGGGAGAGGAATACTGCCGTTGATTGTCATGAGAGGAGTGCCGGCGATGATTGTCAGGGCGAGGAACACCGGCGATGATTGTCGGTGGGGGGGCTTGCTGGTGATGATTGTCGGTGGAGAGCAATGCTGGAGATGGGGGGGGACTGCCAGTGAAGATTGTTGGAAGGGGTGAATGTTATTGATGATTGTCAGGATGGGGCAGTGGAATGTTGGTGGTGATTGTCAGGAGGGGATGCTGGCAATGATTTTCGGGGGAGTGGTGGGGAATGCCGGTGCTGATTGCCAGGGGAGGAGAATGTTCTGATGATTGTCGGGAGGGGGGATGGGCGATGATTGTCAGGGGGTGGTTGGGAATGCTGATGTTGATTGCCGGGGAGGAGAGCTTTGCCAATGATTGTAGGGAGGGGGGATGGGCGATGATTGTCGGTGGCTGGTGGGGAATGCCGGGGGGACGAGGATGCTGGTGATTATTATCAGGGGGTAATGCTGGTGATGGTTGAAAGTGGGAGGGAATGCCAGTGTTGATTGTCGGAAGAGGTAAGTGTTGGTGATGATTGTCGGAGCTGGGGGGGGGGGGGTTAGCAGAATGCTGGTAGTAATTGTCGAGGGGAGGGAATGCTGGCAATGATTCTCCGGGGGGAGAATGCTGGTGATGAACTATCAGGAGGTGTGGGGGGGGGGGGGGGGGGGGGGGCGGGGGGGGGGGGGGGGGAATGCTGGCAATGATTGTTGGGGGGGGGCTGAATGCTTGTGGTTTGGGGTGTGGTTGGACTCCAGGTGATGATTGTTGTGGGGTGGGGGAATGCCAGCAATGATTATCGGTGGGGGATTATCTGGTGGTGATTGTCGGAGCGACGGTGTAAAAAACGGCCACCCATTTTACGATTTAAAGAGGCGCTATATCTGGAGAGAAAACAGATATGTGCAGCTGGAGAGTTACAAATGCCTTTTCAGTCTGAGCCTGACGCTTTGTCAATTTCTGGTTCAAATCCACCCATGGTTTAACCAATCGGCACAGATTCCAGAAAAATTGTGCAACCCAGTAATGAACTGGGCATCATTCACTGTTCTTAAGGACCAGGTTGCTGGTCATAAAATTGGCTCTCATAGGACTTTTTTATATCATAAAGTGGGCGCAACATTAATAAGGACAGGGGGAATCCACGGCAAGTAAAATAAAAACAAAATTTTATTTACAAATGATATGTACACTACTTGGTAGCACGGTAGCATTGTGGATAGCACAATTGCTTCACAGCTCCAGGGTCCCAGGTTCGATTCCGGCTTGGGTCACTGTCTGTGCGGAGTCTGCACATCCTCCCCGTGTGTGTGTGGGTTTCCTCCGGGTACTCCGGTTTCCTCCCACAGTCCAAAGTTGTACAGGTTAGGTGGATTGGCCATGATAAATTGCCCTTAGTGACCAAAATTGCCCTTAGTGTTGGGTGGGGTTATTGGGGTATGGGGATAGGGTGGAGGTTTTGATCTTGGGTAGGGTGCTCTTTCCAAGAGCTGGTGCAGACTCGATGGGCTGAATGGCCTCCTTCTGCACTGTAAATTCTATATGGTTCCTCTCTGGTAGGTGCCTTACTGGCTGATCTTTTATACATGGGTTAATTAAGATACCCCACTCCTGGGGGGGGGGGGGGGGGGGGGGGATCGTACTCTGCAAGGAGCACGGGGAAGACAAGCATTTCTAACCTGTAGATTATGTACAGAATATTACAGGAACAAAGACCAATTTCTATTCCATTGAATACAAAAGCAAGGTTCTGAGAAATATGCTTAGTTTCACTGTGGGTTGTGCACACATGAGGCATGGAAAATACTGTCACGGATTGTAATGGAAGAATGCAGAAGAACTGGAAGTGAGATTGCAAAGGAATGTTGGTAGAGGTCTTTCTGTCACACGAAGAATAAGTTTAATGCATTTTTTTAAACAACTAATTTGACGTGCATATTATTTTATAAATCCACAAGGGGGGTGAATTGCAAAGCAGCATCTCAACATAAATAATAACGGAACATATATGATGGATAAATTAATTGTTTAATTTTATCACTTCATTTATTTTCATTATTTGTTTTGAGGTGCGAGTGCTTGATTTCTGATCGGCTTTCCTTCTTTGATCGTGATATTTCAGTTGATTAATATTGTTGAACACAAAAGTGATTTGTCTTTTTAAAATTAATTTGCTACGTAAACCAATCAAGATTGTTTGCCCCGCTGACATTTTGAACGTGTGATGGACGTCTTCCCTGGCCTGATGGCCTCATAGCAAATGAGAAGCTTTTAATTATCGAGGCAGAAACCTCAGGGCATTGCCTACAATGAGCCAGAGGATGACTCTGTGAGTTCTGTGCTGAGGTTGTCGAAAGGTGGTCCTCATGACAGTTATATCAGAAACAAATCACTCAGGGTAAAGAAATGGCATGATCTCAAGCTCTTCCAGGTTGTGCTTCTCCCCTACCACAGTGTTTCCAGAGCAGCAATATGTGCACCATTGTATCAAGGTGTACTTGAAATATGAATGAGTTTTGACATGCTGATGGTGAAATGTCATTAGCATAATATTCCAAAGGCACAACATTAGCCATGGTAGGTCTTTTTTACCCTGGTAAGATGACCAGATGGAGTGAAGGGCAATCTGTCCTGTTCACTGTGGCCAGCTAGGTCGCATATTGTGACTTTGTGTTGGATTCTTCCACCCCGTCCACCGCAAGATCGCTATGGGTAGGTTTCCGATCTCGGGCAGGAATCCCACCCTGTGTTGGTCAGCATCTGAATGTTCACGCTGACCCTACCATTGCCATTACGAAACAGATATAAACTTTCCTCCAGCTTGATCTAGCATGATGCTGAAGTATGGGAGAGCCAACATCTGTGTCCTAAGCTTAACATAGCTTTTGCCTGTTATTGCAAACCATCCAATCGTCATCACAGATCCAGACTAAGGGCACAATTCAGCGGACCAAATTTAAAATTGGGTTTTGGTCATGTTTGGTGGGTAATTTTGTGATGACCACATTAGCGAGATCGTGGCCCATATTCAATGGCATTTAGTGCCAAAAAGGAGCCCACGAGATTCCCAACATTACTGCCTCCCTCTCTGTCCGATTCATCCAACTCAGCTGCTTGCCGCTAACAAGAAGGAGCTGCTTTTAAACACTCCCTCACCACTCACCCCCAGTCAAAATGCAAGCATGGCAGTGCACAGGCCTGCTCTTCACTTTGGAAATGCCGATCTCACAAGGCTTCTCGATCAGAGATGGGGCACCCTGTTCCCCCGAGGGGGTTGGAGGACCAGCAGCAGGGTGAGCAATGCCACCTGGGAGGCAGTGGCAGCAGCTGTCAGTGCAGGCAGCATGACAAGGAGGACCAGCATCCAAGAAGATGGGCGGCAGGGTGGCACAGTGGTTAGCACTGCTGCCTCAAAGTGCCAATTACCCGGGTTCAATTTCGGCTGTGGGTGACTGTCTGTGAGGAGCTTGCATTTTCTCACCGTGTCTGCGTGGGTTTCTGCAGGTGTTCCGGTTTCCTCCCACAGTCCAAAGATATACAGGTTATGTGGGGTTCCAGGGATAGGGCGGGGAGTGGACCTCTGTAGGGTGCTCTTTCAGATGGCCGGTGTGGATGCAATGGGCTGAATGGCCTCCTTCTGCACAGTAGTAATTCTACGGTTCAATCGTTCTAAGATCAACTACCTCCAACGAGCTGCAAGGAGTAAGTTACCACCTCTGTCCTGGCATCAGTTCCACCTACCACCCCTCAAATTGCTGAACCCCCACCCAATCAACTGACTTGACACCTCTCATCCACCACACATCCGATCTTCAAGCATGTTCCTGAGAACCTCTGGACACCCACTAGAACACCTCTTTATATCCAGGTGCGGTTCCCACGCATGTTCCTCAGAACCCCCCCAGCACCCATCAACACACCTCTTCATGTCGAGGTGCAGTGCCCACATATCCCACCTGCTATAGATATCCTTGACCAACAAGCATGCGGCTCACGAAACCCACCCTTTGACGCCAGAGGAAAAGATAGCCCAAAATAAACGGGAAAGGGCCAAGATGGATGGAGGAATCCCAGAGAATCTAGTCCTCATCCCCTATGAGGAAAGGGCCCTGGAAATCGCAGGGTTTCCTGAGGAGAGAGCAGTCACTGACAGCGATGTTAACCTGTGGTAGAGATGAGGATCCATTGCCCCTTCACCCAGGTGACCTGTCGCAAGTGAGTTCATGTCAGACAAAATGATCCTTCCCTCTCACTGATTACATGCCCATTGTCTCACAGGATCACCATCTGATGACGCAGGGCTATCGGGAGTTGTACACCCACCGCCATCCCTCCCACCCAAGGGAACACCTTGGAGGAAAGCTTCTGGGAGACGGCTGATGAGACGTCACAATTATCACCGGCATCTTCCATCAGCGTGGGAACAGATGCCTTGGTGGGCGACATTAGTGGACAGGCTTCTGGAGCACAATTTGGTGAGAACCACACATCAAGTGGAGGCAGGAACCTCCAAGTGAGACAGCAGTCAGAGGTGTGCTGAATCCCAAAACACAGCTGGGTTCCAGTCAGATGCTGAGCCTCCGGACATGGTTCTCTCAGAGCTGATGCAGATGATAGGACACCGCCATGAGATTCAGGAAGGGGTGTCAGTGACAGTCCAGTGACCAGAAGAGTCCCAAAGGCTTCTGGCGCAGGAGACAGAGCCGACAATGCGAGAGTGGTGACGTCAGTTGTAAACTTGGAGCACGATGTCCATGGCTTGAGTGGTGGTGTCCAAGGCATGGCTCATTGGGTCAATCAGACGGCGAGGGATCCAGTATTGAATCCCTCCCTCCTGACACAGATGCATCTCAAGGGCAGTGGGAAGAACAGGGTGGCACAGCGATGCCATTGTCACTGGTATCCTGGCTGGGGTCCTTCCCTGGTAAATCACAGGACACCAGGAAATAGATTAATGCTAAATGTTCTGCAATCATCACCGAACATCCTGAGTCTAAGGGAGAAATAGGAGTGTTCCTCCTAGTGTCACAAGACAATTGGGAACTGCATGGAATTGCACTCAGGGTGAGCAGTAGGAGCAGGCACAGGAGGAGGAAAGGAGCAAATAAAAGCTGTAGGTTTAACCAGACAAATAGGTGGAGAAATATGTATCCTCCCAAAAGTTTTGAATCCAGAACAAAGTAGCTGCAGTTCTGCAGCAATAAAGTACAAAAGGGCTTTTATTCCTCTGGCTTTATTGATGATGAAACAGCTGAAGATGGTTACGTCCAGGACACTACCCTGAGGACCTCCTGCAGCGATGTCAGTGGACTGAGATGACTGACCTCCAACAAAGACAATCATCTTTGTGCTAGGTATGACTCCAACCTGTGGAGAAATTTCCCTTGATTCCCGTTGTCTTTGGAAGTCCATGTAAACCACATAAATAACATCCAGCTCGTCAACCCTACCCTTTACCTCATAAAAAGAACTCAAAAAATGAGTAAAATATAATTTTTCCTGAGCAACTCCATGCAGGCTTCCCTTAGTTAATCCATATTTGCCCCAGTGACTATTAATTTCAACCTGAAATATTGTTTTGAGCTGCTTCCTCACCACCAAAGTTAAACTGACTGGCCTGTGGTTGCTGGGCTTATCTTTACATCTTTTTTGAACAAAGGTGTGACAATTGCAATTTTTCAGTCCTCTGGCACGACCCCTGAGTCTAAGACAGGAAAAAGAGTGCTCCTCTAGTGCCACAAGAATCTGCTCGGATGAGGAGCAGGAGCAGGCAGAGGAGGAGGTAAAGAGCAAACAAAGGCTGTAAGTGGAATCATATAAATAGATGGAAAAACATTTAACCTCCCAAGGGAGTTTATAATCCCAGAACAACATTGCTTCAATTCCCTAAGAACAATGTACAAAAAGGCTTTGATTCTCAATTTCTTTTTAATAATCTTTATTGTCACAAGTAGGCTTACATTAACAGTGCAATGAAGTTATCGTGAAAAGCCCCTAGTCACCACATTTCAGCGCCTGTTCAGGTACAGAATGGTAGAATTCAGAATGTCCAATTCATCTAACAACACACCTTTCGGGACTTGTGGGAGGAAACCAAAGCTCCCAGAGGAAACCCATGCAGACACAGGGAGAACGTGCAGACTCCGCACAGACAGTGACCCAAGCCGGGAATCGAACCTGGGACCCTGGCATTGTGAAGTTGTAGTGCTAACCACTATGCTACCGGGCTACCCTTCTTTCAGGAGGCTGTGACATAGTTGTGTCACACTGACATGATGGGCTGAATGGCCTCTGCCTGCAATGTAACTCTTCTATAGTTCTATCTTGCAGCCAATTGCCAATGCCCAAGTGTCAGCACAAGTAGTTAAGTTGGTCGAATATTCACCCCGGCATCACAAGGTTCTGGGACACAAGATCCATTCTAGGACTTGTGTATAAAAAGTGAGGCTGATGGGCCTGTGTTGAATTGATTGAACTGTTGAAGGTGCTGTCTTTCAGATGAAACGTTGAACTGGGCACCTATCTGCCTGTTTGGTAGGATGTAAAAGATCCCATGGCATGATTTGAAAGAAGAGCAGGAGAACTATTTCTCATGCCCTGATCAAGATATAACCCTCAATCAAAATCATAAATCATAGACTATCAGGTCATTATCACACTGCTGTTTGTGGGGCTTTCTGAAGTGCAAATTAGCTTCACGTTTCTTGAATTTCCTCAGTGATGGCACTTCAAAGAGTATATTATCGGCTGTAAAACACTCTGAGATGTTCAGTAGTCATGTGCAGTGATGTCTAAACGCATGTTTTTCTTATCTGACAGCTAGAAGAACATTACCTGTGGCAGTCGAGACCATTAAATGTCTGAATTTTGCCTCTGGCTCTTCCAGGTTGCCAGAGGGGATATGAACATCATAAGCACATCTGCAGTTCAATCTGGTATCAAACATCTAACTGGTGCCTTGTTATGATGAAAACCAATTTAATCACCTGCACCTGGAAACAGGTCTGAGATTTGCACAGAATGCAGCAATCTCCAGGGCTTTAGTGATAGGACCTACAGCGGCTTGTAGGCTTTTTCATCCAATGTGAGAACCTTCATAAGTCACAAAGGGCATCGCTCTATGAATGAACTGCCAGTAGCCTCAATGACCAGCAACAAACAATTTGCAGGTTTTTGCTGATCGCTTGCATGGCACTTTCATAAGTGGTTAGCATTGTTGCTTCACAGTGCCAGGGTCCCAGGTTCGATTCCCGGCATGGGTCACTGTCTGTGCGGAGTCTGTCCATTCTCCCTGTGTCTGTGTTGGTTTCCTCCGGGAGCTTCGGTTTCCTCCCACAAGTCCCGAAAGATGTGTTGTTAGGTAATTTGGACATTCTGAATTCTCCCTCCGTGGAACCAAATAGGCATCGGAGTGTGGCGACTAGGGGCTTTTCATAGTACTTCATTGCAGTTTTAATGCAAGCCTACTTGTGACAATAAAGATTATTATTATTTGTTACCTATCCCCTCCCCGGTCCCAATTTGCTCTAGAACAGTGTGATAAAGACTTATTGCTTAGAGTCAAGGGTTACCCCCCTCAAATGCGGTTCAATACGTCTCTTAATTCAACTGTAATTAGGATTGCTAACTGGGATTAAATGTATTTCTGGATGTTTCATTACATGACATGCTCCCGCACTCTAACCGTTCATTGGCCGACATATCAATCCTTGTGATGTATCGTTTTCCTACTGAAAAGCAAAAGGATTCATTAGCTCATTGGACAATGCTCCACTGTTGATGAAATGGCCATTTCCACCTCATTTTCAATATTTTTACATCTGGTGAAGAGAATTGGTCAAATAAATGTTTTAAAAAAATGAGAATTTTTAATGTCCCCATGATGTTTTTCTCCAGAGTTGCACACAGAAGTGTCCTGGAGACTGGTCTTCAATTCCTGCAGAATCCACATAATCGTAACTACATGCAGGTCCATGTATAGGCTGTAAGAATTAAAATTCCAATAAGTGTAACTGCGTCCTTCCTCGCTCACCAGGTAAGATGCAGGTCTGGTGGCAAAACGAATGGAAATGCTGATGCTCTCAGCTTGAAGATTGACCATTTAAGGGAGCCCACCTCTATCAGGTTAGAGAGGATTATGGCTACTGCCATGCCCATACCTCAAGCTGATGACCGTATTCGTACCCCAATCCTCCATGGAATCCGGGCAGGGATTCATCAAAGTGTCATTGATGTGCTTATGAATGAGATCCAAATCTGATCCAGCAGGGTAGCACCAAGCACAGTGTCACTTTACCATATATCTCAAAGGTGACCTCTGGCAGCTACAACGTATTGATGAAAATATTTGTAGTCTTCACTTCTGCTGGAAAATTAAACATCCACCTGCCCAACATTACCGTATGAAGGAGTCCAAATAGGTATGTAAACTGTTATGGTGCTGAAAAAGGATCAGCGAGGAATAGTGTTTTCTATCAAGGAGGGAATGCATGAAGAATTTGAAATGAAACAGATGAACTGAGAGTGCACCTGGAAATAAATAAGTATGGCTTAACAGCTGTTACAGAGACATGGGGTTGTAACAGCACATGGATGAGAATTTGAATATTGAAGAGCATTTAGGAAGGATAGTTTTGTGAGGGCCACGAAGAATCAAGCGCAAGTTTTAAGGATACAAAGAAATAACATTTATTTACAATAACATATATATACAACAGCAGCAGCAACTTCCCTTGCTGCTCACCCCTCTGGGGCTGTTTAGCACACTGGGCTAAATCGCTGGCTTTGAAAGCAGATCAAGGCAGGCCAGCAGCACGGTTCGATTCCCGTAACAGCCACCCCGAACAGGTGCCGGAATGTGGCGACTAGGGGCTTTTCACAGTAACTTCATTGAAGCCTACTCGTTTCATTTTTTCTCTCTCTAGCCGGTTCCAAACTGGCCAGCTTTATTTATCTTTTTTTAAAAATAAATTTAGAATACCCAATTATTTTTTCCAATTAAGGGGCAATTTAGCGTGGCCAATTCACCTAACCTGCACATCTTTGGGTTGTGGGGGCGAAACCCACGCAAACACGGGGAGAATGTGCAAACTCCACACGGCCAGTGACTCAGGGCCGGGATTCGAACCCGGGTCCTCAGCGCCGTAGGCAGCAATGCTAGCCAGCTCTATTTATGCAGGGAGTCTGCTAATGATTTCTCCGCCCCCCTCATTGAGGAAGCTCCTACTCCCATAGGATTGTGGGATTGTCATTAGTCCCCAGCCAGTGGTAAGCAGGCAGGTTATAACAGATAGAAAGTGAGGACAAGGTGGACAGATGGCTCCGTTAGTTAAGTATCGTATTAGCATAATAGAGAAGGATGCCCTGAGTTTTCAAAACCAGGATGTGGAAACGGTTTGGGTAGAGATGTGAAATGCTAAATGCAAAAAGTAACTTGTGGGAGTCATGTACAGGCCCCCTAACAGTAGGATGGAGCGTAAAGGAAGAAATAATGGGAGCTTGGCATAAAGGCACGGCGATAATCCTGGGGGATTTTAATCTACATATAGACTGGAAAAGGTAATGTGGATGAAAAGTTAATGGAATGTTTTCAGGATAATTCCTCAGAAAGGTACATTATGGAGCCAACCAGAGAACAGGTTATACTAGATCTGGTATTGTACAATGAGATGGGATTAATTAATGGTCACCTATTGAAGGCACCCCCGAGGTAGCAGCAATCATAATATGATTGAATTTTACATTCGGTTTGAGGGGGGAAAGGAGTGAGTTTTTAACTTACCTAAGGGCAAGAAAGCACAGCTGCTGAAGTGAACTGGCAAATTAAGTTAAATGACAGGTCAATAGAAAAGCAGTGGAAAATATTTAAGGGGATATTTCAGAATGTACAGAACAGATACATTCCAACAAGTAAGAAAATGTCCAAGGGACGGACACAACATTTGCAGTTAACTTGAAAGGTTAAAGATAGTATCAAACTTAAAGAAAAATCACAGCCTGGTATGGCAACTGCTCGGCCCAGGACCGCAAGGAACTTCAGAGAGTCGTGAATACCGCCCAGTCCATCACATGAACCTGCCTCCCATCCATTGATTCCATCTACACCTCCCGCTGCCGGGGGAAAGCGGGCAGCATAATCAAGGATCCCTCCCACCCGGCTTACTCACTTTTCCAACTTCTTCCATCGGGCAGGAGATTCAGAAGTCTGAGAACACGCACGAACAGACTCAAAAACAGCTTCTTCCCCACTGTCACCAGACTCCTAAATGACCCTCTTATTGACTGACCTCATTAACACTACATCCTGTATGCTTCATCCGATGCCAATGCTTATGTAGTTACATTGTATATCTTGTGTTGCCCTATTATGTATTCTCATGTATTTTCTTGAATTGTTTAATTCCCTTTTCTTCCATGTACTGAATGATCTGTTGAGCTGCTTGCAGAAAAATCCTTTTCACTGTACCTCGGTACACGTGACAATAAACAAATCCAATCCAATCCAATTTTACAAAAAACAAGTGGATGTTCAGGAGATTGGGCAGGATATAAGAAACAGCAAAGGATGACGTAAAGATTAATAAGAAGGGAAAAATTAGAGTACGAGAAAAAGCAAGCCAGAAATATAACAACAGATAGTAAGAGGCTCCATAAATATTTTAAAAAGAAATGAGTTAACATGGGATGGTTGCTAAATTTGTTGGTGACACAAAGGAAAGTAAGTTGTGAAGAGGACATAAGGAGGTTACAAAAGATATAGGTCGGTTTAGGGAGTGGGCAAAGATCTGGCAAATGGAGCATAATGTAGAAAAATATGAAATAATAATAATAATTGTCCATTTTGGCAGGACGAGTAAAACATAAGCAGATTATCTAAATGATGAGAGATTGCAGAGCTCTGAGATGTTGAGGGATCTGGATATTAGTGCATGAATCACAAAAGGCTAGTATACAGATACAGCAAGTATTGAGAAAAGCAAATAGAATATTATATTTGATTGTGAGGGGAATTGAATAAAAAGGAAATGCAGCAGGATTCTCCGCTGGCAGGAGTCTCCATTGCGCTGGCAGCACATCCATGCCCGTGCGTTTCCCGGTGGCTAGGGGTGGCCACAATGGGGAATACCATTGGAAGATGGCGGGAATGGAGGAAAATGTGGCTAGTGGACCAGAGAACCCCACCCATGGAGGTTATGCTTGAGTTATACAGGGCAATAGCGAGACCAAGTCTGGAGTACTGTGTACAATATTGGTTTCCTAATTTGAGAAAGGATGTAAATGCATCAGAAGCAGTTCAAGAAGGTTTAACAGATTAACACCTGGAATTAGCAAATTGGGCGTAATCCAGTGGCCACATTGCACATGAGCGGGATCACAATGCAGTCAGTAAATCCTGAGTGAAGCCTCCCACAGGCCCCCCCAGCAGCCTTTGCGCTCATGGGATACATAGAGGGGCGTAGATAGAATAGATAGGAAGAAACTTTTTCCCTAGGTGGAGGGATGAAATCCAGGGGGCCTAGATTTGAGGTAAGGGGCAGGAGGTTATGAGAGGATGTGAGCAAAACCTTTTTACCCAGAGGGTGGTGGGTGTGTGGAACTCACTGTCTGAAAGGGTGGTCGAGGCAGAGACCCCATATCAGCTTAAGAAGTATTTAGATGTGCACTTGTGATCCCAAGCCATACAAGGCCATGGGCCAAGTGCTGGGAAATGGGATTAGAATTGTTAGGTGGTTATTTTTGGCTGGCACAGACTCGATAGGCCAAAGGGCCTTTTCTGTGTTGTATAGCGCTATTACACCTCCATAAAGTGATGTATCACAAGGTAGCCACAAGGGTAACTTTGGATCAAAGTATCAGGACTTCTGGCTTTAGTGGTGCCCTTTTAGCTTGTACGAAGACCTCCTTGTAGATCCACCGATTTTCATTTCCTGTTTTGACATAACAAGTTGTGTAAAGGCTTGGGAATAGGTGGGAGGAACCTTCCATAATAGTGCAATAGGCCACAAATGATCAAAGTTGATTTACATTTTCAGGTGCAGGTGCCTCAGATATGGATTTTACTTTTGAAGGCAATTTGTGCAGTCCCTTTGCATCTATAAAGCGACCCAACTATTTGAAGAATTCACATTTATCCTTCTGTCCGTAATCTTCTTGTCTCTGGAGTGTAGCATCTAAATTCTCACGATGCTCTTTTTAACAAAGGCATGGGGAGTCCAAGGTGAGTTGTAGAGATATTTATTAACACAATATTTATGCATGAGGACCAGCCACAGCTTAGTGGGTCTTCTCTCCTTTCAAGCCAGCCTCACATTGGCTGATCTTTTGTAATAATAATATTTTTTTTGCAATAAAAAAAATTATACTACTGTAGTACTTTAGTGACCAAAAAGGTTAGGAGGGGTTATTGGGTTACGGGGATAGGGTGGAACTGAGAGCTTAAGTGGGGTGGTGCAGACTCGATGGGCCGAATGGCCTCCTTCTGCACTGTATGTTCTCGTGCTAGTAAGCTAACCCCATCCCTATGGGGCTGGGAGAGCTTGCACTCCCTACGAGCACAGGGAAACAATCATCCTCAACTGGATGTGTCAAGTGCAGGTTACTGCACCCCTTCACGCCGTTCCCCACTTTTCCTCCCCCCTCCCCAAGTTCGAAAATCCTCCGAAGGATGACCATGGAGGAGAAGAGCAGGAGAAAGAGAAAAAAAAATCAAGGATAAAGAAGAGGACGAAAAGCTCGATGACAAAAGATTAAAAACAACCAAACAACATTTCAGTTCCCAGAAGACCTGACCGAACAGGGGAGCAGGACAGGCCAGCGCGTACGCTGCCAATCATTATGTCTGGGCTGACAGCCCCACCAGTCACAGGGGGTGAAGTCGCCAATGGCCAAACCCGAGAGGGTGCGCATCAAGGCGCCTGATACAAGGCCCAATCGGCGCGGCAGTCCTTCCAGCCACAGAGGGACCAGGTGGGGGCAGCAATAGACAACGTCTGCTCTACAACCTGTATCCCCCCAATGCCCTGCACGGCACTAGCTTGGAAAAAGGAGGAACTGCAGCACCTATCAAAACGGCAGGGGAGCTGTCGCCCCCAAATGTTTCATGTGCATTTCTCAATGACATAAAACCACATTATATATTTTATTTTGAAAAACCTGCAGAGTTCCTAGCAAGCCGCTACAGAACCCGCAGTCCCTCACAGGACACCCAGCCAACACAATGGCGACAGGCTCTTCAAATGTGCTCATCCACACACCTGGTCTGCGTCCGCAGCACACAACACACCAGTGTCTTCCGTCATCAATTATCAGCTGGAGGCAACCGTCAGCTCTCAGGCAGAATCACTGTAGCACAATCCTCTGACACTTCAGCAGTCAAGGGCATTCAGCCTCTGATCTCCGAGTAAGCGTTCTCCAAGGCGGCCTTCAGGACACGCGACAACGCAGAATCGCTGAGCAGAAACCTATAGCCAAGTTCCGCACACATGAGTGCGGCCTCAACCGGGACCCGGGATTCATGTCGCATTACATTCATCCCCTACCATCTGGCCTGGGCTTGCGAAATCCTACCAACTGTCCTGGCTTGAGACAATTCACACCTCTTTAACCTGGGGTTACCCCTATCTCTGGATCTGTAAAGACTTAATTACCTGCTAATGCTCGCATTCTAAGCATGGTCTGGCATCTTTGAGTTTGTCGATATATATGTTTCTGGAACATACCTCTTCATTCACCTGAGGAAGGAGCAGTGCTCTGAAAACTAGTGTTTGAAACAAACATGTTGGACTTTAACCTAGTGTTGTAAGACTTCTTACAGTGCTCACCTCAGTTCAACGCCGGCATCTCCATATAAAGGGATTGTATAAGCAGAATATGCCACGGACTCTATAGCACTATCTTGCTTCTTTTTTCAAACAAAGTGCCCTGAGCTCAACCTTTTATCTTCTGAGTTTTGGAACACCCCGAGTTCTAAACTATATTTGCAGGGTTCTTGTTACTCACAGTGCTCCCTGTACTGTTCCAGATCTTTCTGAGCAGAACACATGGTGAGCTTCTTTTTGATGTTATATCCTCCAAAATCTACATTTAAATTTTGGCTCCTTTAATAGCTGCCACCGATATTTGGCACTCCTCCGTTGCCAGCTTTGGTTTAACAATGTGTTTAGCTTCTTAATAATTTATTTATTTTTGAAAAAATTAATTTAGAGAACCCAATTAATTTTTTCCAATTGAGGGGCAATTTAGCGTGGCCAATCCACCTAGCCTGCACATCTTTGGGTGGTGGGGGCGAAATCCACGCAAACACGGGTAGATTGTGCAACTCTACACGGGCAGTGACCCAGAGCCGGGATCGAACCTGGGACCTCGGTGCCGTGACACAGCAGGGCTAACCCACTGCGCCACCATTCTGACCTCTTAATGATTAATGGATGTCTGTGCATGGATCGACAATTTTTCTCTTTTGTTTTTACTTCTCTGGTAGTCTGTCAGCATGGCCCTGACCTTCTCGTTGCCCGTTTTCTTTGTGGTATTTTTAAAGGATAGGCATGCAGACTGCGAAGGTGCAAACAAACACAAGCTTTATTGGAAAGGTGTTTACACTATCGACTGTTAGGATAGACTGCCCGTTTGCTTACGCAATGATGTCATCAATATGTCATGTGCTCAGACTTTTGAAGTAACCTTGTTGCAAGTAGGAACAAGCATGAATCCACAACAGAACTCTCATCCTGAAAAGGTGGTGGAAGCAGAGTCATTGAATATTTTTAAGACAAAGGTAAATAATTCTTAGTAATCAAGGGCATGATAGGTTATCCAGCGTTATCCAGTGTAGGCGGCATGCAGATTTGAGCTTATTATTAGATCAGGCATGGCTTTATTAATTGTTGGCTTAGGCTCGAGGGGCCAAATGGCCTACTCATCATCCTTGTTCATATCTTCGTAAAGCAGTCTCAAGTTTCAAGTGTTGAAAACAGTTCATGATCGGCAGGGTACCAAGTACCAGAAAATACAACTGCACTCACAGGAAAGCTATGTTACTGAGCAAGAATAGCTGCAGATGTGGCAACTCCTGTCAGAGCTTTGAGAAATGTATTTTGGCAAGGAAGCAGTTTCACCACAGCATGGATCCCTGACTGCGACTAGGTCACTGGAACTACTCACGATTGATTTCATGGCCCTCAGCAGCTATGGGATTGACTATGTTCTCACACAAACAGATGTCTTCACCCAGTTTACACAGGCAATTCCCACTGTAGGTTGGATTCTCGTGCGTGATTGGTTTGTATATTTTGGTGTTCCATGCAAAACACAGGGTGCAACCTTTAGAGCAAGATCATACAAGAGTTTTGCAAGGTGTATGGTATTGTTAAGAGTTCTGCTACCCTCTACCACCCAGGGAGTAATGAACAATGCAAACAATTCAACTGCACTCTTCATGACGAATTGAACCTGAATTGCTGAGAGCAAACAAAGTGGATTGAGTAACTTATCCATTACTAAGCCTAAGTTCTATCAAACAACAAGAAACAAATAGTGTTTCGAACACCTTGGATACTCCCATTGAAAATACCCACACAGATGATAGGCCAGGAAGGTCATCTCGAGTGAATACTGGATATCATTCTAATCCTCAATATTTGCCCAAGCTGTGATTACTGAAGAATATTCTGTCACCAATATTGATTTGAATGTTTTGGCTATTGTAGCTCAATTTGGCTTGTTTATTATGCAGTTTTTCAGTTAGCATAAATGTTTGATATATATAATTGCCAGGGCAGCTGCTCAAAATCAAGCAGGAGGAGCCACGCTAACATTAGACTTTTGTGTGGGTTGGAAGCCGGAACCCATCTTCTGTGGAGGCATTTCCTGAAGTACCAACTTTTGGCTTCTGCAGGGTATTCCCTGGAGGGCATTCTGAGCATGAAAGTGATTCCCAAGGTGGTTGTTAGCTGGGTTCAGTGCAGCCCTGCATGCTTCAGGATTGAAGAACAGTTTTGGTAGGCTATTGAGGGGGTGGGGGGCTGTGTAATGGGTGGAGCCACTGCTTTGGGGCATGAAAAACTGAAGGTGTGTCAGCTTAGAAATGTTCAGTTAAGGAGTGAGCTCTCAGACTGCTTGATTTTAAAAAATATCTTTAAAAAAAAAATTCCTAAAATGTTTGATGTTAGTGGAATAAAGAGTCACTGAAGCAGAATCCTTTTGCATTCAGCGCGCTTTTTCCTGCTTTACATAAGGTTGTCATCTCTTTAGCAAGTAAAATAAACAAGTGCGAATCTCCGCCGGCAGGATTCTCCGTTGTGCCGGCAGTTCACCTATGTCTGCGAGTTTCCCGGTGGCAATGGGTGGTCACAATAGAAATCCCACTGGCAGGTGGGGAAACGGAGAATCCAGCTGCCAGTAAGGAATACACAGCTGATGGACTGCAGAATCCTGCCCTGCCAGGCTTCCACCAGTCTCTGAGAATCATGGACTGAATTTAATATGAATCATTCATGTCGTATGCTATATAACTTTGGGACAATTAGGATTAGATGAGGGCTTCTGCATGATGATCTTCATTGATGATGCAAAGACAGTGAGAGAGTCCAACATTTGCCTGTAATTAATTTGGCGGCAGCTTCTTGAAGAGAGCTGAATGCCAGAGGTGAGGTAGAGTGCCCACCCTTGGCATCAAGGCAGCATTTGACTGAGTCTGGCATCAAGGAGCCTGAGCAAAACTGGAGTCAATGGGAATCGGGGGAAAATCTTCCGCTGATAGAGTCATACATAGCAGAAAGAAAGATGGCTGTGGTTGTTGGAGGTCAATCATCTCAGTTCCAGGACATCGCTGTCGGAGTTCCTCAGGCTAATACCCTGGGCCCAATCACATTCAGCTGCTTCACCTTTCCTAAAAAAAAATTACTTTCCTAAGGTCAGAGGTGGGGATATTCGCTGATGATTGTACAATGTTCAGCATCATTTGTGATTCCTCAGACACTGAAGCAGTCCATGCTCAAATGTAGCAAGACCCGAACAATATCCAGGCTTAGTTTGACAAATGGCAAGTAACATTCGCCCCACGCAAGTGCCAGGCAATGATAATTTCCAACAAGAAAGAATCTAATCATCGCCCCTTGACATGCAATGGCATTACCATTACTGAATCCCTCATTATCAACACCCTGGAGGTTACTATTGACCAGAAACTGAACTGGACTAGCCATATAAATATTGTGGCTACAAGAACAGATCAGAAACTAGGAATTCTGCGGTGAGTAACTCGCCTCCTGATTCCCTAAAACCTGTCCACCATCTACAAGGAACAAGTCAGGAGGGTGATAGAATACTCTCCACTTGCCTGATGAGGGCAGCCCCAACAATACTCAAGAAGCTCAACACCATTCAGGACAAAGGAGCCCACTTGATTAGTACCCCTTCCACAAACATTCACTACCTCCTCGACCGATGCACAGTCACAGCCATGTGTCCTTTCTACAAGATGCACTGCAGGAACTCACCAAAGTTCCTTAGACAGCACCTTCCATACCCACAACCGCTACCATCTAGAATGCAAAGGCAGTAAATACCTGGGAACACCACCATGTTGATGTTCTCCTCCAAGTCACTCACCGTTCTGACTTGGAAATATATTGCTGTACCTTCACTGTCACTGGTAAAAATCCTGGGCTTTCCTTCCTAACATCACTGCAGATGTACCTGCACCTCAGGGACTGCAGCAGTTCAAGAAGGCAGCTCACCAACACCTTCTCAAGGGCAACTCCAGGTGGACAGTGAATACTATCCTATCCAGCAATGCCCAGACCCTGCAAAAATGAACAAAATTAAATTTTGCTGAAGAATCTACATTCCTTAGCATTAACAGACATGTCCAACATTTTTCTGAATCCTTCCAATAAAATCTACAGTATTCGCATAAGGTACCAAAATTAATATTCTTCTCATCTAGCATTATGAGATCATCAACTATAGGAACACCCTTTGCATGAAATGCTTAAAACAGCATTGTAATTGAAGATTTGAATATTATTTATCACCTCAGCATGATCCTCCAGTGCCTGACTGAAAAATCCTTTTGCCTACTCAAGGGCTTGTTATGGGCCAGGGTTTAGAAAACTCCAAAGTATATCCAACGATGGAGTTCATCTGACCTACAACTGTTTATTAATTTTGGTTATGGGGAGCACAAGGGCCTACCTTTCAGGTGTTATTCAACAGAGGCCTGAAGCACTTTTAATCATAAACAAAGTTTATTCCACAAATTTAGTTAACATTTTTATAAACACACACAGTAAGCATTTTTATCAGCTACAAACATAAATACCCCACACAGCTACAGTACTCTACGTATAACCCTTAATAAATTCCCCCTTTAAGATGTTCCAATTTAGTAACCAGAAACCCCTTTTTAAGGTGTGGCCCAGCATTCAAGACCTGGTATATACTCTTGTTTCCTTTTCAAAACATCAGGTTTGAATTCCTTCCAGAAAGCCGTTATTTCTTTTCAAGTTATCACGTAATCTGGAAACAGATTTTAAAATACAGAGAGAGAGAGACTCCAAGGTCCTTGTCTGTCTGAATACAGCAGCCAAATATGAAAACGAAAGCAAAAAACTCAGAACCACACTACAGCCTCAAACCAAAATGAAAGTAAAACTCAGAGCCACAGCCCAGCTCCACCCACATAATGACATCACTGAAATGTGATCAGACAAAACATTTCTTAAAGAGACACTCCCATGGCATGCTTCTATAAGGGTATTCACCAATGACAGCATTATCGGAGGAGATAAATAGTTGTGGATTACTCAGGGCTCATTCAGTGAACCTCAGAGAGAAGCACAATGGGTGGGATCCTCCATTGGCTGATGCCAAAATCACAAAAGGTGATTGGGTGGAGAAAAGGGTCCGACACTAAAATTGCGGTGGGCGCCGATTTGACACAAATTTTAAATTCTCCGTCACCTCAACAGCGGCGTTGATGCAGTCCGAAATGCACGTACAGTAAATGCTGTTTACATGTCATTTGCAGGCCCGATCCGGTATTAACATAGAACATACAGTGCAGAAGGAGACCATTCAGCCCATTGAGCTTGCACCAACCCACTTAAGCCCTCACTTACACCCCATCCCCCCAACCCAATAACCCCTCCTAACCTCTTTGGTCACTAACGGCAATTTACCATAGCCAATCCACCTAACCTGCACATCTTTGGACTGTGGGAGGAAACCGGAGCACCCGGAGGAAACCCACGTAGACAAGGGGAGAACGTTTCTCCGCGATGCTCCCCCTCCGATGGACCGATTTCCTGATGGCACGGTTCACTTGTGCTTTTAAATATTGTGAAACCGGTATGGTGGCTGCTGAGGGAGACAGAGGGAGTGTGGAAAGTGTTCAACATCAACATAGTTTGCTGACAGTTGTGCCTCTGGCCAGGGTGCTTCTGCCAGGACTGGGCGGAGTAGCAGGTGGTGGCCAGGAGGTGGGCTGTGGGGTCAGGGTGGACGGACATGAAACACCATTGCCGAAGCCAGAAAGATAGCCCTGCAGCTTCACACGCTGCTGACAGCCCACTGTGAACTTAGGTTCATAAACACGTCCCTCAGGCCACCCCCCCAGGTGCCCTCTGGCCTCACCTGACCCATCAGCTGTCTGAGCGTGCTCCAGCGGAACCAGGGTCACCTTGTTGGCTGGGATGAGTGTGTGTGGGGATTGTAATGTGTATATGTGACTGTAGCTTGTCAGCCTCTCGAGTGTCAATCACGCTAGCAGAGTGGTTAGCACTATTGCTTCACATCTCCAGGGTCCCAGGATTAATTCCCGGCTTGGGTCACTGTCTGAGCGTATTCTGCACGCTCTCCCAGTGTCTGCATAGGTTTCCTCCGGGTGCTGCAGATTCCTCCCATAGTCCAAAGATGTGCAGGTTAGGTTAGGTAGATTGGCCATGCTAAATTGCCCTTATTGTCCAAAAAAGGTTAGGTTGGGTTACTGGAATCCGGGGATAGGGTTGATGTGTGGGCTTAAGTAGGGTGCCTTTCGAAGGGCCAGTGCAGACTTGATGGGCTGAATGGTCTCCTCCTGCACCGTAAATTCGATAGGGCTCGGCGAATCCCATTTTTCATTGGAATCGATTGTATTCCACCTGGCGCCAGTGCTAGCCCATCTACAGTTGCTCAATCGATACAGGTGCAGTGCCAGTTTTGCTGTCGTTAAAGTCCACGAATTCTACATTGGCATCAACACTTAGTCTCAGAAAAGGAGAATCCCGCCCAATGTCTTTGTTTTTCCTAGACCACAAGCAACACTCCAAACCTTTGAGAAACTGCAGGATTTTGTAATTTTCCACCTCTTAATTAGTGAACTGCCAATATGGGCCATGTTTCACATTGACAACTTTCTTGCAGCACCCTAATGGTTTGGAGCGTGGAAACTGGGATGGCTTTCCATTCACTCCAGCAGCTGCCTATTGCTCCCACCCTGTTCATCCTCCCTCCTCAGTGGCCAAAATAGACCCCTGTGATTTCTAGCAGCAAGTAACCCAAATTTGAAATTACATTGACCAATTTCGTCGAACAAGATGTATGCTTCTTTGAAAAAGGAAACATTTCAGTGGTGCATTAAGGTGGATAGTTCTGGGTACAGGCCTAAGGCAATGTTGGAGCAGATTTAGGCAGAATAGAAGGAGTTTCACTCTGAATTTACCAAGGATTGCACAATACTGACGCATGTGCCCAAAATAGAAAAGTATACTTGTCCTCGTGCCAAAATCCTTCAGTTTGGTGAGCTCAAATATTGCCATTGTTTTACATCATTATCCAAATCTATAGTTAGAAAACCCATTTAATAAGTAATTCCTATGTAAGAGGCTCTTAATATTTATAATGAGAAATCTGTGGCTTCAATAAATCACAAAATATAACGTTTTCTAAATATATTATATACATTCATTAAACTAAAATTACATCTTATGTGATCATAGTATTAATAATCAGGAAATAGGAGATTGAAAATGCAGAGATGGTAAGACAATGCACACAGAATCTTTCTTCACTTTTAAAATTTTCATCCCTTCATATTTTTTTAATGAGGATGGGATTTGGAAGGTCGGAATATAGGCGACAAAATGAGTTGAATTTATGCCAGTGGGGACCATTTCCGGATAAATAAATGTTCTTCACAGGTCCAGCCATACGCGGGCGTAGAAGGTTAAATTCAACACCCGATAAATGGATGTGGGGATTATGATGCATTATTAACTCATGTCTATTAATTCCAATGCGGGCAGTATGCCAACTTAGTGCTGCCTACTCATTTGAATGATCTGAACATTTAGTTAGCATTAACCAAGCTGATCATTGACTGCATGCATTCAGAGGGTACCAGTATCATTAGAAACTTCTTAAAACTAGCCTGCACTGCTGATGGTTAGCCTGCACCTCTTAAAGGGGAAGCCGCCTTGTGATAGAAGGTGCTGGAAGTCATTGTTCAAGAAAACCTGAGCTACAGAAGTGGGAAGAAGAGGCAAAGAGCCCTCGTCCAGCTTGGTAGTGAATGTGGGTGCTGGGACGTTGGACGTCCATGGTAAAAAGACGTGTCCCCATCCACCATAACCCTCCTCCATCCGACTGAACGTTTTATGAAATTGCCATCTGACTGGCAGTACGGTAGCATTGTGGATAGCACAATCGCTTCACAGCTCCAGGGTCCCAGGTTCGATTCCGGCTTGGGTCACTGTCTGTGCGGAGTCTGCACATCCTCCCTGTGTGTGCGTGGGTTTCCTCCGGGTGCTCCGGTTTCCTCCCACAGTCCAAAGATGTGCAGGTTAGGTGGATTGGCCATGATAAATTGCCCGTAGTGACCAAAATTGCCCTTAGTGTTGGGTGGGGTTACTGGGTTATGGGGATAGGGTGGAGGTGTTGACCTTGGGTAGGGTGCTCTTTCCAAGAGCCGGTGGAGACTCGATGGGCTGAATGGCCTCCTTCTGCACTGTAAATTCTATGTAATTTTATGACTGTACATGTTTCCACATTGTATTCCATCTGCCACTTCTTTGCTCACTCTCCCAGCCTCTCCAAGCCCTTCTGCAGCCCGCCTGTTTCCCCAATACTACCTGCCTCTCTGCATATCTATGTATCATCTGCAAACTTAGTAATAGCACCCTCAGTTCCTTCTACCAGATCATTAATATATATTGTGAAAAGTTCTAATTCCAGCATCGACCCCTGAGGTACACCACTAGTCACCAGCTGCCATCCTGGAAAAAACCCTTTATCCCCACTCTCTGTCTTCTGCCAGTCAGCCAATCCTCTATCCATGCCAGGATCTTAACCTTAACACCATGGGCTCTTAACTTATTTAACAGTCTCCAGCCGGGCAGCATGGTAGCACAAGTGACGAGCACTGTGGCTTCACAGCGGCAGGGTCCCAGGTTCAATTCCCCACTGGGTCACTGTCCGTGTGGAGTCTGCACGTTCTCCCCGTGTCTGCGTGTGTTTCCTCCAGGTGCTCCAGTTTCCTCCCACAGTCTAAAGATGTGCAGATTAGGTGAATTGGCCATGATAAATTGCCATAGTGACCAGAAAGGTTAGGAGGAGTTATTGGGTTATGGGGATAGGGTAGAAGTGAGTGCTTAAGTGGGTTGGTGCAGACTTGATGGCCCGAATGGCCTCCTTCTGCACTGTATGTTCTATGTTCTGTGCAGCACGTTCTCCCTGTTGGGGCTGGTTTAACACAGTGGGCTAAACAGCTTGCTTGTAATGCATAACAATGCCAGCAGCGCGGGTTCAATTCCCATACCGGCCTCCTCGAACAGGTGCCGGAATGTGGCGATTAGGGGCTTTTCACAGTAACTTAATTGAAGCCTACTTGTGACAATAAGCAAATATTATTACTATTATTGCCTTGTCAATGGCCTTCTGGAAATCTAAATAGATCACGTCGACTGGTTCTCCTTTGTCCGACTCCCTAGTTACCTCCGCAAAAATTTTTCTGACATGAACTCCTCTTGATGAAGCCATGCTGACTCAGTCCTATTTTATCATGCACTTCCAAGAAGTCTGCAATCTCATCTTTAAGAATCAACTCTAAAATCTTACCAATGACTGAAGTCAGGCTAATCGGCCTATAACTTCCCGTCTTCTGCCTCCCTCTATTTTTAAACAGAGGTGTTACATTAGCCATTTTCCAGTCCTCTGGGACTCTCCCTGCCTCCAGTGATTCCTAGTGGGCTCTGTCACAAGCTGCACCAAAAAAACATTTCTTAGACATTCCACAAATTCCTTTTCTTGGGATCCACTGCCAACCTGATTTTCCCAGTCCACCTGCATATTGAAGTCCCCATGATTATTGTAATATTGCCTTCCTTGTATGTCTTTTCTATCTCCCGATTTATTTTCTGCCCCACATCCTGACTACTGCTAGGGGGCCTGTACATAATTTCAATCAGGGCCTTTTTACCTTTGTGATTCCACAACTTTACCCAGACAGATTCTATGACTTCTCATCCTATATTGCATCTTGCTATCAATTTACCTTCGTTCCTTACTAACAATACAATCCCGCCCCACTTTGCCCATCAGCCTGTCTTTTCGATAGGACAAATATCCTTGGATATTTAGATCTCAGCCCTGATCCACTTGCAGCCACATCTCTGTGATTCCCACAACATCGTACCGGCTAATTTCAATCTGCTTAACAAGCTAATTTACCTCGTTCCGTATACTGTGTGCATTTAGGTGCAACACCCTCTGTCCTGCATTGACCAACTCCCTTCTAGTATTTGTCATTTGTTTTGCTCTGCCTGAAATTAAATTCCTGCCACCTCCTCTGTTCTATTACATGGTCTAGAAAATTTACTCACCTCTCCTGAGCCCTCAGCTCCTTTACCTAGTTTAAAGTCCTCATCATTAACATGCACCTCGACATCCTCCTTTAACTTTGATTTTCTAATTCTCCATACAACTGAAGTATCCCCCCCACCGTTTAGTTTAAATCCCCATCTAGAGCCCTAGTTATGCGATTCGCCAGGACTCTGATCCCGGCATGATTCAGATGACGACCGTCCCATAGTAACAGGTCCCCTCTTCCCCAGCGCTGGTGCCAATGTCCCATGAATTCATACCCATTCCTCCCACACCAATCTTTGAGCCACGCATTTACCTCCTTAATCTTATTGATCCGGTGCCAAATAGCTCGTGGCTCAGGTAGTAATCCAGAGATTATTACCTTTTTGGTTCTGCTTTTTAATTTAGCTCCAAGCTATTCATACTCCCTTTGCAGAACCTCTGTCCATCTTCTACCTATGTCATTGGTACCACTGTGGACCACGACAGCTGGAACTTTACCCTCTCACTCCAAGTTCCTCTGCAGCCCAGATAAGATATCCCAAACCTGAGCACCAGGTAGGCAACACATCCTTCGGGGTTCTCGATGCTGGTTACAGAGAACAGTGTCAATGACCCTATCTATACTAGCCTAAATTACAATTACATTTCTTTTCTTTCCCCCGACTTGAACGGCTCCCTGTACCATGCTGCTCTGGTTAGTTTGCTTATCCTCTCTGCAGTCCCCATTCCCGTCAACACAGGGAGCAAAAATGTTGAACCTGTTGGACAAGGTCAAGGACTGAGGCTCCTGCAACCCTAACTCCTGGATCCCTCTACCTGCCTCATTCGCAGCCTGTCCCTGACTCACTGTCTGAATTCAAGGTATTTAATCTAAGCTAAGGGCCCTGACTGCCTCCTGAAACATAGTGTCCAGGTACCTCTCCCCCACCCTGATGTGTCGTAGCACCCATAACGCAGAATCCAGCTCATCAACTCTGAGCCGGAGTTCCTCAAGCAACCAGCACTTATTACAGAGATGGTCACTGGGAATCACAATGGAGTCCACCAGCACCCACATCATGCAGGAACAACACATCACCTGACCCGCCAAGTTGATTTTATTTAATTTGTTTTTAATGTGGTTTTTACATTTTTAAAATTTAAACTTTTTTTATATTTCTCCTTATTTCAGTCTCAAAGCAATTTAAAAACAGTAATTTAAATGGATTTTCAAATTTAGCACAGCTTCCCTATTCGCCAATCAAATCCGGTGATGTCACTTTTTAGTTATTTCCCCACTCTGAACTCGCCGTCAGTTTAAGTGAGTCAAGAGTAGCACTTTCCTTCCCATACTGCTCTCTGAGTATCTCCCACTCACAGCTTCCGAGGTGAAGGCTTCAGAATCCTCAAGGTAAGTTTTTATAGCACTTACCTTCCCATACTGCTCTCTGAGTATCTCCCATTCACAGCTCCAGAGGTAAAGGCTTCAAAATCCCCGAGGTAAGTTTTTATAGCACTTACCTTCACATACTGCACTCTGAATTTCTCCTGCTCACAGCTCCCGAAGTCCTCAGATTCAAGGCAATATGAATGGAAAATATTTTGCATGCTTTGGGAAAAGATAAATCTCTCACCGTCTAACAAAATAATACTAATACTAAGAAAAAATGCATTCTGTCATGGGAAAACATGTTGTAATGTGAGTAATCCGATCAGCTTGGGTCAACAAATCAGGAACCACAGCAAAGGGACAATCTATTATCACAATCTATTAACAAAGTCTTTAATTCTCAAATGAATGGAACATCCACCATGTTGAAACTCATTAGCACTTCAAACTCAGCCCAGCATTGATAAAACCACAGCTATCCAAAATTCTCTCTGGGAAGAAAATAACAGAAGGTGCTCATTTCAATTTTAAAGCAGAGTGCCTGTCAATCAATGTAAGGAAGCAGGTGATTAAATTTTTTCCATGTGTCAAAACCAGTTTTTTTTTATATATCAGCTACAACGATTTAAATCACAGTAGAAAGGATGACAGAACAGGCTGACAACACTTTGTAGTGTTTATTTATTGCTTTATGTTACTTTTTCCATTGGAAAAGCATTTTAATACATGTGAACAAATAAACAAGGGAGGTCAATGTACGGTCCAACTTGTTTTTCAAGGACAGATCCCTATGAATAAGCAGTGCATTAAAATACATCTGCATTCCAATACAGCACCTGACAGTGACACTTGAAAGTATGGAAAACATTGCACTTTTATCTTTCAGAACATTCTAGATTCCTCAGCGAGCTTTTCATTTTCGTCACCAACGGTCAAACCTTGTATTCTTTTAAAGCACTTCGAAAACACAGCACCACCAGACAAAAAAGGTGTGCGGGCCAAACTCCAAATTTCATCCCCCATTTAAAAAACAGAAGCCATCTTCAGCAGGAGCGTTCTTGCTAGAGTAAGAGTCCTTGCTGTTTATTTCCTTTGTTCTAATTTCTTTAATTTTATTATTTTGTTCCATAAGCTCATAATCAGGATGTGCCTTTAAGCTGAAGAGTCAAAGTTGAAACAGCCTGCTTGTTAGGACACTGTATTCCCAGGCTTTGTCTTTGGAGAGGAGAAGCCAGACTCCTCAGCACCGAGTGGATCTTAGGTTCCAGGTTTGGAGAAAGTTGGTTCAAATGATTAACTGACAACCGGTGGGTTGGCCAGAGACAGTGTTCTGCCTAGATTGGCTCCTGCGTGATGCTCTGTGAGAGAATATGGCAGGAGTATTTAGACCTTGGAAACAAAAGCAACGCTATGGATGCCTGGCACATCCTTTGCTCTGAACTAGAAATGATGCTGAGTGTGCACAGAGAGTAAACAATCTTGCCAGAGAAAACCGCCTCAAACCTGTTAGACAGAAGTATCAAAACGAAAGCCTGAAATTCAGAAATATATTAACTGGTAGTCATCCAAGTGTATCAGTGATAATTATCCTTTTATTTTTATTGATATTTTTCTGTCTCTTCCCACCACCCTTCCCCATCTGTGTTATTTGTCTATGAGTGTGCAGAGAGTGGGGTGAGTTAGGAAGGGGAGGGTGGTTGGGAACGCGGGAATGGATAGTCAGCTACATTTTCTGTCTGTTCAATTATAATACTGTACATAATAAAAGGTTACTTGTGTTTTAAAGTTACAAACCTTGTGGTGGTGGTTTATCGGGCTTAATCAAGGACCTCAGGTATTTAAAATAAAGTCGAATTTCACCTGTGGTGCGACTCTGGGTCACATGGGGCTGGAATTGACCATGCACTAGCCCAGGATGTCGTGACACTAGGTATTCCCAACACACAGCAAGGCCAGAGGAAAATGGCATGGGATCAGGCGTGCAAGGGAAATTCAGGGGCAGGATTATCCGCTCTGTCACGCCACATTTCTGTCTCACCCCGCTGGCGAGATGCTCCGTTACGCCGGCTGATAAATTGGGTTTCCCATTGTGGGCCAGCCCCACGCTGTGGGGAAATCCCCAGGCTGCCGGCAAAACAGAGCATCCCGCCGGAGGAGAATCCAGCCCCAGATTTATTCAAAATGAAACAAAACGGGGCCATTCATGCACTGAAGGATGCCTCCTGACCCAGCTGAAAATCTGGCCCCTTATGAAAAGAACTTCCACAGCAGCTTGTGGTCTGAAAAACACAGGACAGGCCTGTTATTCTGCTAAGGACAGTGTCTCTGGCACAGACATTCCTGATAAGTTGATCCATACATAGGCCAACTCTCTCCATAAAAGATTAAAATGGACTTTCAAGAAAAAAAAAAATACTTTAGTTGGAAAGAGCTTTTTGAAGTGACTCTGGCTGCAGTAATGGTCGGCAGATGCAGTCTAGGAAATAAGATGCTAGCCACCCCCCTCCATCTCCTGGCCAGCTTGAAAGGACAGAGAACGAAAGGAAATGAAGATTGTAAATAGAATCGACAAGGGGCTAGATTCTCCGCTGTTGGGATTCTACGTTGCGCTGGCAGCCGGGGATTTCCCGACGGCGTGGGGCTGCCCACAATGGGAAATTCCATTGGCCGGTTGGCGAGATGGAGAATACCAGGGGCACGCCGCACCCGAAATCCGGTGCAACGGGATGGAGAATCCCGCCCAAGATACTACCACGACAACCACTACCACCTGTCACCTGCATGCTTTTCCTGCCTATTTATCGTGCAAGCTCTTTGAAATCAACAAAAGCATCCTTTATCACTTCTCCCACTACTTCCTGCAGACTTTGGCAATCATAGCAATAGTCAGAAGAAACCAATAAGCGACTAATCTGTGTAGTTATATGTATATGTGCTGGTATATAAAGAGTTAACAACTACATCATAGTGTAATACAACCACTAGGTGGCAGCACTAGATTCATATATAAATATGTGATCTCAAAGGATCTTGGTCCTCTTCGAACCAGAAGTGACTGGGCAGCACTTAGAGAGAGATATAGCTTAGTTAATACTTATAGTTAAATAGTTAATGCTTATTCTGATTTACTTTATTATCAGTAATAGTTCTGTAAGAGTGAACAAACCCTTTTGTGTTTTCAGGTCAGAAACCTGCCTCTGGTAGGATTAAAATACAGATTTGCATGAGCATGAACACTTATCTGGCTTGCGAACATATTGCCTGACCCATAAAGGGGTGGAAGGGCTGTTGAAGCTGGAGAGCCAACCAGAGGCCTTTCCTTCAGAGAATTGATTACAGCATAGAGTAAGCATAAATCAGGGTAACGCATCAACAAGTAGGTGAACCCTTAGTTACTTCTAAAAACATTAAATGAAAAAAACTGCAAAAGAAGTTGTGGGGGTGAGAATCCCTCTACAGAGTGGTCTTTAGCTGTTGCTGCACCTTGGCCGGCAGGGAAGGTCAAGAGGCTCACCAGAGTCATTGGAACTACAGCCTGCCGCTGAATGCCTGTCAGTTGATCTGCCCCCTATCGTGTTGGGAAATTGGAGGCTGATTTAAAAATTGCAATTGGCTTCCTAAACACCAGTTTATTAAGGTCCCACTGCCCTCTGCCCCTCCAGATCCCTGCCTCTGTTCCCAACTTTGAGGGGGATGTGTGAAAATGTAGCCTTTGATGTGTGCCCAATGCATCCTTCAAACCTGTGCACACACTGCAGACTCCATTTTGGAGTTCGAAAGGCACTTGCAGTATTGACGCTAATGAGTCCAATCTCCAACCCTAGTCCCAAAAGCAATTGCTTCTGCTGGGAAACCATAGTTATTGTTTTATTACTCTTCTGTAGTATGTTATGTTATTCTACTGAATGTAATATATGTTACTCAATCCTGTTGTTGATGAGGTTTAAGAATCTTGATGAAGAAGACTCGAAGTTGTCCAGTAGTAACAAAAGATTTATTGAGTAACAAAACAATAATTTTGTGAGTTCTTTACTTTAATATTAATACTAATAGTAAGGTTAACAAAATCTCAATACAGTAACTATGTTTAACTACACTAACACTCTGAGCTCAGCTATAGTCCTGCTCTCGACACAGTACACCCAAAAAAGAGAGAGGAGCAGCATGAGCTTGCCTTTTATACCCCTGTTGGTACTGCCCGCTGGTGATCATCTGATTCTATTGATTACACATTAGCCCCTTATGTACATGGGCATACAGAGATCACTACAGTTCTTTTTTAATTCGGCAACCCTGGAAATGTGTTATCTTTCAGTGCCATTATTTCTATCCCCTTTTGTTGTACATCAATCTAGGTTCATGACACACAAGGCTTATATATATAGATATCTAATATACACACACATCTTTATATATATATATATATATATATACACACCAGTAGTTATTAACCTTTGTTGAACTGTGGATGGGATTTTCCTGTCCCACCCACTGTGGGATTGAAAATTCCCAGCCAAAGTCAATGGACCCTTTGCTGGTCCGTCACATTTTCTATCCGGCCTGTGATGATTCCTGTGGCTAGCGGGATGGGACAATTGTGCTCTATGTTTTGTATTGAATCCAGACAAACTCTTCATCCTTTATATCGTCAATGCATGGTTTGACATCCAAATAATCTTGTACTGAGTATTTCAGGGAGTTTTGCCACTTTTATTTCACAACTTTTAGATTGATGGAAAGTTTATTGAAGACCTATTTTATTACAATTCATAAATTCACCTCTTTATTCCTTCAATATTAGGTCTATTATTATCTTTATTAATATAGGCAATGTGTATATATGTCAAATATAACCTTTCAGTATCAATGAAATCACAATTCCACAGTGGCATGTTAAAATCCCACCAATTTATTAATCTACTGGTGCTTGAAAATTATTTCCTTGGTTCTTCGAAAAGTGCCCACAGCAATTACACGAAATGGTAGGAAGATAAGAAATCAAGAAGCAAGAAAAGACCATTTGGTTCGTCAAGGCTGTAACCAGCATTAAACTGGATCTGCTTCCCACTTTCAGAGGCCATTCCTTGAGTAGAATTCTGAACAAATACTACCTGATTCCCCAAAACAATCAGGCAAGCTCCTTTGTAATTCATCCATCTTTACTTTTTCCCACCATTATCTGCAGCCCCGCACAGACAACACTTGTTGGGGTAAGTCGTGGCGGAGGCAGCTACGTGTATATAGATGTTATAAAATGGAGTGTTACTATCTGAACTATAGGCATTCTGCAGCTGGAACAGCTTGACCAAATTCTTTGCAAACCATTGTGCTAACTCAGCAAGGCTCCTTATCAGGGAGCCACCAGCGACAGCATGCAACAAAGAAATGTCAGTAATGTGATAAAGAAGTCCTGAGCAAAGAGACCCATTGCAAGAACAGAAGGACTGGTGATAAGATGATTTGCAACTGTCATGAGACTGACTATAAACTGATCATTGAGCAAAAAGATGCCAAATTATTACCATGATTGGATATGTATGTAATCAAGAACTGTGTTGATTGGATTGTAACCAGCCAGGATGGGCTGAGTAAATGTAAAAAAACTGTATGATTTCCATTGTCTGGTGGAAAAGCACATGGTGAGCCCAGCGGCTTGCTCCCCATAATTGGAATCAACCTAGGTATCGAGTGACTATAGGAACACAGGAACATAGGAATTAGGAGCAGAAGTAGGCAATTCTGCCCTTTGAGCCTGCCCCGCCATTCAATAAGATCATGGGTGATCTCTTCCTGGTCTCAAATCCACATTCCCACCTGTTGCCCATATGTTGTCCTAAACCGTTTAACTCATTTTCTATCAGAAATATATCTAGCTCTTCCTTGAAACCATTTAATGACTCTGATTCCACCGCACTATGGGACAGCAGGTTCTACCAATTCACTATCCTCTGCAAGAAGTAGTTCCTCCTTATCTCAGTTCTAAATTTACCACCTTGCAACCTATATCCATGACTCTTGTTCTAGATTTCTCCACAAGGGAGAACATTTGCTCTACGTTTACTTTATCAGTCCCATTTAGTATTTCATACGCCTCGTTCAGATCCCCTCGCATCCTTCTAAACTCCAGCGAGTATAAGCACTAACTGTTTAATCTCTCCTTGTACGTCAACCCTTTCGTCCCCGGAATCAATCTGGTGAAGCTCCTCTGAACTGCCTCTAATGCCACCACATCCTTCTTCAAATAACGAGACCAAAACTGGACACAATACTCCAGATGTGGTCTCACCAACACCCTATACAACTGCAACAATACTGCTCTACTTTTATACTCCAGTCTTTCTGCAATAAACACTAAAATTCCATTTGCCTTTTTAACTACGTGCTGTACCCGCATACCCAACTTTCTGCGATTCATGACCAAAGACAACCAGATCCCTCTGCGCAGACGCATCTTGAATCTGCATTCCATTTAGATAATAATTTGCCCTTCCATTTTTTCAGCGAAAAGGGATAACCTCATACTTAGCTACATTAACTCCATCGGCCAAATTTTGGCCCAAACCCCTCGCCTATCTATATCCACCTGTAAGATCTTATCCCCTCTTCACTGCCTGCTTTCCCACCTATTTTAGTATCATCCACAAATTCTACCATGTTACAATCTGTCCCAGCTTGTAGATCATTTATATAAATTGTAACCAGTTAGGTCCGAGGACTGACCCTTGCGGCACCCTGCTGGTTGCAATTCGTCAGCCAGAGAAGGACCCATTTATCGCGACCTTCTGCTTTCTGTCAGTCAGCTAATCCTCAATCCAATCAGTACTCTACCCACAATCCCCAGCAATCTCACTTTCTGAATCAGTCTTTTTGGACCTTATCAAACATCTTCTGGAAGTCGATATATATCACATCCACCCCATTATTCACCTTGCTGGTCATGTCATCAAACAAATTCAAACAAGTTTTTCAAGCATAATTTATGCCACATAAAACCATGCTGACAATGGTGGATTGAGCTTCGTCTTTCAGTCATCTCATCCTTAATAATTGATTCCAGCAATGTCCCCACCACAGAGGTCAAGCTAATCGGCCTATAGTTTCCTACTTTTTGCCTCTCTTCCTTTTAGAATAGGGGCACCACATGAGCATGTTTCCGAATCACTGACACCCTTTCAGAAACCATGGAATTCTGAAATATAATAACCAATGCCTCTACTAGCTCTGCTGCCACCTCCCTAAATCACCTAGAGTGCAAGTCATCAGGTCTGGGAGACGTATCTGCCCTTAATCCCATCAGTTTATTCAATACTGTCTACCTAGTGATGGTTATTGCACCAGGCTTCTCTGCATTAACTGTAGTTTATGGAAAACATTTATTATCTTCTACAGTGAAGACAAATGCAAAACATTGGTTTAGTGCTTTTGCCATCTCTGTGTTCCCCATTATTACCTCACCAGTATCATCCTTTAAAGGGACAATATTTACTTTAGTTATTCTTTTCCTCTTTATGTACTTTATAGAAGCTTTTGGTATCAGTGTTAATATTTTCTGCTAGTTTCCTTTCATAGTTAATCTTAGCTCTTTTGAATTTCCCATACCAGCCTCCCCAAACAGGCACCGGAATGTGGCGACGAGGACCTTTTCACAGTAACTTCATTGAAGCCTACTTGTGACAATAAGCAATTATTATTATTTTATTTTTAGTAGCCTTTTGCTGAATTTTAAATCCCAACCCCAATCCTCCAGCTTACCACTAGCTTTTGCATTATGGTATGCTCTAGTTTTTCCCTTTATGTCTCCTTGACTTCCTTGCTAAACCATGGAACGTTTTTTGCCCTTTTACAATTCTGCTTCCTATCAGGAATATAATTTAATTGAGTGGTTTTTAATATCTCCCTGAACATCTGCCATTGTTCCTCAACTGTCCTACCGTCAATTAACTGTCCCAGTCTATTTGGGCCAACTTTTTCCTCAGGCCTGCATAATTACCTCTGCCAAACTCTAAAACTCTATTATGGCGCTCTGTCTTGTCTTGCTCAATCTGAATTTGAAATTCTAGCATGCTGTGATCACTCCTTCCAAGATGATCCTTAATGACAAGACTATTTATCAACACTTCTTCGTTACATAATACTAAACCTAAAATAGCCTGCTCCCTGGTTGGCTCCATAACAGATTGCTCTAAGAAACAATCCCTCATACACTCCCTGAAGGCTCCCCTTGCCAATTTGATTAATCCAGTCAATATGCATATTAAAATCACTCATATTTACCATTGTGCCCTTCTCACATGCCCTCACTATTCCTTGGTTTATACTATCACCACTTTGGAAGTATTGGTCGGGGGACTGTGAATTACCCCAACATAGGAGTGTTCTCCATTGTTTTTTACTTCCACAAAGATCAATTCAACATTTGAGCCCTTAGTGCCAATATCATTTCTTAACACAGCCTTGATGCCATCGTTAACCAATGAAGCAGCTCCACCTCCTGTTCCATCCTGTCTATCCTTTCAGAATACTGAGAACCCTTGGACATTGAACTCCCAGTCCTGGTCCTCCTCTGACCATGTTTTAGTAATCCCCACCAAATCATACCCATTTGTCTCTCTTTGTGCTTCAGCTCACTGACCTTATTCCAAATACTGCAGGCATTTAAATACAATGTTTTTAAATATGCTTGACTGATTTGTCTTTCCCTTGCAGGATTTTCTTGTGCACTACACTTTTCAGACATTCTAACCTCCTTTATTAATCTCTGACAACACTCAGCCTCATCCCCAACTTTCACTCCCACAGTCACCTTACACATTGATTTTTTACGTTTCTTTTCCCCACCATAGTCATTAGACTGGCCCTGTCTGTTCATCCGAATAACCTCTACCTTCTCCTCACATGCCGACCTGCTACTTTGGTTCCCATTAACCATTATAATTCTTGTAGCTTTACCCTTCCCTTCGCCGGTATTTGCTAGTTTAAACTCCTTGTGATCACCATATTTATCCTTTCCACTAGAACACTGATCCCAGATTTGTTCAGGTGGAGACCAACCCAACGGTACAGATCCCTCCTGTTCAATACTGATGCCAATGCTCTACGAAAAGGAACCCCTCTTACCCACACGATTCCTTTAGCCAAGTGTTTACTTCCCTAATTTTCTCGTCCCGATGCCAATTTATACGTGGCTCGGTTAGTAATCCAGAGATTATAACCCTTGAGGACATGTTCTTTAATTTTGTTCGCAGTCCCTAATAATCCCCAAATAGGTCCTCTTTCCTAGTCTTGCCTATATTGTTCGTCCCAACGTGGACCACAACAATTGGATACTTTTCCTCCCACACCAATATCCTTTCAAGCTGGTCCCTCACCCTGGCACCGGGCAGACAACACACCACGCAGGACTCTCTGTCCTGCTTGCAAAGGATGCTATCAGTTTTTCTAATTGTAGTGTCCCCTACAACTACCACTTGTCCTTTTGCTCCTCCCCCCCCCGGCTTGAATAGCCTCCTGTACCATGGGGCAGTAGTCAGCTAGCTGATCCTCCCTACAGTCCTTTTCCTCATGCACAAAGGGAGCAAGTACCACGCACCTGTTGGACAAGATCAAGGCGAGAGGATCCTCCATTTCTGAATTCATGATCCCTCAACCTGCCTCACTCGCAGTCACACCCTGCTGTCCCTAACAACTTGCTGAGTTTGTGGTACGTAACCTATGGGGTGTGACAGCCTCCTGAAACAAAACATCCAGGTAATTTCCCCTCCCAGATATGCCGCAGTGTCTGAAGATCAGACTCCAGCTCATCAATTCTGACCTGAAGTTCCTCGAGCAAAAAATACTTGCTGCAGATGTGGTCACTGCAGCTCGCAGTGGGATCTGCCAGCTGCCACTTCATACAGCTATAGCACATCACTTGCCCAGCCATTTCTACTTAGTTAATTAATTCGTTTTGCAGTGTTTTTTTTTATTTATCAGATTTCCTCTCAGCCAATTAGGTCATAGCTTTCCTGTGACGTTAGTCTTTTCAGCTTCATTGGAAACCCCAATACTCACCGCACCGATGCTCCGCCTGCCTTGAATCTTCGGCTCCTCTCACCCGCCTTTCAATCTCTGGCCCCTCTCGCCCCCGCCTTGAATCTCCAGCTCCTCTCGCCCTCCTTGAATCTCTGGCCCCTCTCGCCCGCCTTGAATCTCTGGCCCCTCTCGCCCGCTTTGAATCTCCAGCTCCTCTCGCCCTCCTTGAATCTCTGGCCCCCCTCACCCACCTTGAATCTCTGGCCCCTCTCGCCCACCTTGAATCTCTGGCTCCTCTCACCCGCTTTGAATCTCCAGCTCCTCTTGCCCACCTTGAATCTCCAGCCCCTCCCTTGCTCTTTCAATCTCTGGCCCCTCTCGTGCTCTTTCAATCTCTGGCCCCTCTCGTGCACTTTCAATCTCTGGCTCCTCTCGTGCTCATGAATCTCCAGCTCCTCTCGCGCTCTGTATTCTAGTCATTCGACCTTTCACTGCCATGCCAGCTACTGTAGAAACTATAACCAGGTCCACACATATCACCAGTACCTGTGCTGCCATTCCAAGATAAAGATTTATGAATTTATTTTTGTAGAAGTTAAACAACTCAGCCTCAATTGCTTTTGGACAGAGTTCCTTCCACACATTCAATGCAATGGGTATATTTTCCTGTGGCCATTCATTTAATCTAAAAGTTAAACACAAGTAAACACATGAATACAATGGAAAGCGGCAATGGATTTTTCTCAACACACTGGCCGGGATTCTCCAGTCGCCAACACAAAATTGCATTCGGTGATTGGCTGGAGAATTCCTGTTTCGCTGAAAGCGGCGCTTTTGCGATGCTCTGTCCCCTCGAAAGCGGCGCACTCAAGGAATACGGCGCACGCCGTATGGACGGCTTCAGGAAGTCGCCTGAGGCCCATCCCTGATTCTCCCCCCCCGATGGGCCAAGTTCCCGACGGCGTGGAACACGTATCCTTTGTCCAGTGTCGCCACAGTTGGGGGGGGGGGGGAGTTGTTCCGTGGGTAGGGGGACTTTGGCGGAGGCTGGGGGCATTGGTGAGGGTTGGTCCGGGGCTGGCGAGGGGGGTTACTGGGGGACAGCATGTGGCAGGCCGGGTCCACACATGGCTGGCGCCATGTTGCACGGCGCGGCCGCTGCAAGCTGCCACCGTGCGCATGCGCGTCCACGGATTCGGTAATTCTCTGGCCCTATCTGCCAGTAAAGCTGGGGTCTTAACGCTGCGTGCCTGCTAGCCTCCCACCAGATGGAGGATCGGTGCAGCTATTGCGCCATTTTGTCTGGCGTAAAATGCCACTGTTCCCATGCCAGTGTCAGCACTTAGTCTTCAAATCGGAGAATCCAGCTCCCTCTCTTGCTTTCATTTTAAAATTAAGGACGCGATTCTCCAGCCTCATTGCGCTCTCGCTTGAGTGAAACGAGGCAAGTGAATAGCTGGAGAGTCCGAAAATGAGATCCGCGTCAGGCGTCAAACAGTTTGCGATGCAATCCCCGCCTGCTCCCATAAACAAAATTGGGATCCAGCCGGAGCGTGACGAGAAGCCAATTATCACCACCTAAGCCCTATTGCCATACACTATTTTACATAAATTTAAAACATCGTTATTTTTGAATTCTATTCCTCTAGAAATTAACCTGCCTGTACCCTTCATGGTCTTATCAGCTCATTTTGTTACTTTGAGTGCGTTATTTGCATTCCCCGATTACTACTGCATATACCCTCATTAGTTTCTTACCTCTTCAAAAATAATTGGTTTCCTTATTCACCTACCACAATCAACTAACCCAGAATTCTGCATACTGAATTTAATTTCTTACTGATCTACCCACTCTGCAAGCCAGAAGGACGAAACAGTACAACTTGGAAATGGCCGGTATTGGTCTGAGCTGGAGTTGTATTTTAAGTTATTTAAGGCCTTTTCAGACGAGTACCAGTTAGTTCCTTTACATGACTTATGTTTTTATGTCTTCTTGATATAAAATGCAAATATCAACTTCGTGCCTCTAACATCAGAGTTCAAATAATGTTTCTGGATAAATAAATCAGTTATATGGACAGAGCTGGTGGGGAGGGGGGATGGGGGGTGGTATTTGGCGGGGATTTGTAAATCAGGGCATCAGGGTGAAATTGAAGGGGAGTTGAGATCACAGGGAAGGGTTGGTGATCATGGGTGGGGGACAGCCAGTGGGGGATTGTGGGACTTGGAGTGGGGCTGATGGAAAAGGATTTAAACGTTTGCTTGATGACCCGAAAGGAAATATTCCTGCTCCTTCTGGGCCACAAGTAAAGGCACTTTCCCCATGGAGCCAACCCTTCCTTTTACCTGATGGATTCCCTGGTTGATTATGGTTAACAATAGAAATCCCGTTGATGGCAGTTTTCAATGACCAGCCATGCTCCTGGGAGCAGGTTGTTTGTCTGGCCCTAACCCCACCCCCATTAAAGCCAGAATAGGGGAATTTGAGGTGGGTTGTATTCATCTTTCAGATTATTAACATTTTAACCCACCTACGTAAGAGGATTACATTTATCCCCAATAGAGACACTCACCTTGGTTGGGTACTTTCGTGAAGAGGCTCCTGGGACTCTCTCTGGTGCTCACCACACAGCTGATCCGGTACAGCACATGGAGGTAGGCACACCTGAGGGGGCGGACAGTCTGAGGGCAGGCTGACCCCAGGGACTAGCTGCCATCCAGATAGGATTTGGGCTTCTGGAACGGAGAGTACCATCTATAGTGGAGATGCAGTTGCAGAGCCAGGGACTACATGAGGGGTTATCAGCGAGCATCCAGTACCTGCAGGTACAGTTGGAGGAGTCCAACCGCGTGCAGCAGCAGCAGGTGGTGCCGACCAAGCATGCCACAGACCAACACCGCACGAGTGGTGTCCGCTTTGGGCATTGGGGGCGACAGTTTTGGCTATGGATCAACGTGTCCAAGGCTTCGAGCATTCTGTTAGCGCTATGGCCGAGACCAAGGGCAGGGTTCCTGACTCATAGGCAAGCATGAGCCAGAGTCACCTGGACATTGAAATGGTGCTTCTGAGTGTGGCCCAGTCACAATGGCTATGGCTGGGAACTTCAGTGGTATTGCCCAAGCTCTGGCCGACATGGAGCAGAAACAGAAGGAGATGGCCCAGTCCTGGAGGGAGTTGGCGCAGTCACTGGTTGATGTGATACAAACCCAGAAGGTGGTGACACTGTCAATGGGCGATGTGGCGCAATCAAGATGGAGATGGTCCACTCCCTGTGCTCCATGACCCAGGTTGAGACCAGAGCGGGCCTCCAGAACTGGCAGTGCCAGGTGGCGGGGTAGCTTCAGGGGATGGATCCACTTGCACCCTGGCTCCATAGAGTAGCCCGGGTGCCATCGGGCACCACGGGGGAGGAGGAGGTGATGGGGCCCGTGCCGGTGACTCCCGCAGAAAGGTGCTAGAACACCATAGCAACATGGACTCCCCCCTTCTTTCCCTGCTACATCTGGTGGGCAGCGGGCAGAATGAGGCAGCCCCACGCCACCGGGGACACCCGAGCAGCAGTCAAGCCTATTCAGGCCCAGTCACCCCAGGAGATGCCCACCAACGGGGACCCAGGTCGCAGGGCGGGAATCACAGCAGGCCACCTCCACTCCTGCTGTACCATCTGGGGAACCACGTAGACGTAGAGTTAGGGCCCATTAGACACCAGTTAAGTTGGCATGGGTGCAAGGCACAGTTTAGTTATAGGGGCTAGCGCACACATTTGTAAATATTTGTTCACATTGAACATCTGTTCCCACTGTTACAACCTGCCTCAGTACTCTGTCAGATGAGTTTGAAGGGTGGGTGGTCTGGGGGGGCCAGAGGCAGGGGTGGGGGGAAAGAGCAGACGTTATGTACTGGGCACCCTCCCCGTCTGCAACCCCCCCCCCCCCCCCCCGTCGACCGTTCTCACCACCGCCACCCCAGGGGTTTGATGGGACTGTGTGATGGAATGGCCAGCTCACATGCAGGGTCCTCCCAGGTGGATGGTGGAAAGTGCTACCATGGGCAGCGGTCAGACATTGGCATACGATGCGGAGCATCAGAGCTCATCGCAGAGTGTGTTGTCATCATCCTCTATGCCATGGACCAGACCAGCTGTTACTGCCAACCCAGGGCACACACCCCGTGGTGTGACAGTTTTGTGTCATGGAGGTTGTTGCATCTCAACTATCGATTCAAGACGACATTCAAGTGATTCTGAATCGTTTTCCGGACGTCTTCGAAGGCATGGGTACTCTTCCCTACCGATACAAAATTCAGTTACAACCGGATGCCAAACCTATGGTACACTCGCCGAGAAGAGTTCTTGCTCCACTTCGAGAGAGCTTGAAGTTTGAACTTGCCAGACTACAACATCAAGGCATTATATCAAGAATTACAGAACCGACTGACTGGGTCAGTTCCATGGTTTGTGTAAAGAAACCTTCTGGTGGTCTGAGGATATACATCGCGCTAAAGATCTTAATAAGAATATTAAGAGAGTGCACTATCCTGTACCCAAGTGAGAAGAAATCACAAGCGAAATGGCTAACGCTAACATGTTTTCCAAACTGGATGCCTCCAGAGGATTTCGGCAAATGCAGCTGGATGAATCCAGTAGAAAGTTATGTACTTTCAACATGCCTTTTGGGAGGTACTGTTTTAACAGGATGCCATTTGGGATTATCTCAGTAGCAGAGATTTTTCATCGTGTGATGAAACAGATGACTGAAGGTATTGAAGGTGTACGTGTATATGTGGATTATATAATCGTGTGGTCATCTACAAGAGAAGAATACAATTTAAGATTATTACAAGTATTTCAAAGAATACGCAAATTTGATTTGAAACTGAATAGAACCAAATGTAATTTTGGTATTTCAACTCTGAAGTTCCTTGGAGACAAGAGTTCAGAACATGGGGTTGGATTCTCCGAACCTGGACGGCAAAATCGCGGCTGGCGGCGGGGCGGAGAATCCAGTTTGACGCCGTAATTGGGCCCTGCGCCAGTTTGGCGATTCTCCGGGCACCGGAAATCAGCGTCACCGGCAAGTACGCCGCCCCGCCGGGGGGCCATTGCCAGAGGCCCGCTCAGCAATCCTCCGCCCCCGACCAGCCGAGTTCCCGACAGCGTGGAACTAACCTGGTATTGCCAGCCAGGATGCTCGCGTGGCGGCTGCGGACTCAGTCCCTGGCTGGTCTGGTCGGGGACGGGCCGATCGGAGACCAGAGGGCCTTATAAGCGCTGGGGAGTGATTGTGCGGGGTTTGAGGGTCGGACGTGCGGTCAATCGGGGAGTCTCTTTTACGGCTCCAGCTCTGCGGTCCGAGTCCGCCATGGAGCATGGTGCGGCCGCTGACCCAGAAGTGCGGGGGCCCATATCTGCAACGAAAGCTGCAATATTTATTCCGGGTCCCTGCAAGCCCCCTGCAGGGCTCAGAATGGGGCACAATTGCTTCACTGCTCCAGGGTCCCAGGTTCCATCCCGGCTTGGGTTACTGTCTGTGCGGAGTCTGCACATTCTCCCCGTGTCTGCGTGGGTTTCCTCCGGGTGCTCCGGGTTCCTCCCACAGTCCAAAGATGTGCAGGTTAGGTGCATGTCCATGTTAAATTGCCCTTTGTGTCCAAAATTGCCCTTTGTGTTGGGTGGGGCTACTGCGTTATGGGGATAGGGTGGAGGTGTGGGATTGGGTAGGGTGCTCTATCCAAGAGCCGGTGCAGACTCGTTGGGCCGAATAGCCTCCTTCTCCACTGTAAATTCTAAAAAAAAGAGTTTGTGTCCCTTCAATCCAGGAATTTCATGAGTAAAACTCCACCGTTTTGACGCCGGCGTGAGGACATAGTCTCAATTATGGAGAATGCGGCCCAAAGTGTGTGCCAACGACAAGATTGCTGCCATACAACAAATGAAAGTCCCAGTGGACAAAAAGACCGTTTTAAGATTTTTAGGTGTTCTGAATTTTCCAGGTAAGTTCATTCCCAACCTCTGGTCCAGAATTACTGCTCTCAGAAATCTCATCTAGACGTCAACCACTTTTGATTGGACTGACAATCATCAAAAGGAATGGCTCAATTTAAAGTCTCAACTGACGACTGCACCTCTTCTTTTGTTTTTTGACCCAGACAGACAAACAAAATTCTCGACTGATGCAAGTCAGAGCGGAATAGGAACAGTTCTGTTACAAAAAGATGACAGTTCGTTATGGTCACCAGAGCAATGGCACTGACTGAACAATGGTATGCACAAATAGAGAAGGGATGATTGGGTTTACTGACAGGTGTTTTAAAGCTTCATGATTATGTTTATGGTCTTCCTACCTTTACTGTTGAAACTGACCACAGACCACTTGTCCATATCATACAAAAGGATCTAAATGATATGACACCAAAATTTCAAAGGATCTTGATGAAGCTTCGGAGATACGGCTTCAAAACCATCTATACTCCAGGCTAGGACTTGATAATTGCTGATGCTTTATCACGTTCAATTAATTCAGAAGAAGAATCTCAAGAATTCATACAGCACTTCGAAGCTCAAGTGCAGCATCAAGTTGAAAATCTTCCTGCTTCAGATGTGAAACTGAATCTCATCCATGAAGAAACCAAGGATTCAATGCTTTAAAGAGTCACAGACCATCTCAACAATGGTTGGCCAAAAGGGCATTGTTCCAAGTTAAGGAATATGCAAGCAGACATAACAGTTGTGGATTTATTGTTACTTTGACTTGATTGGATAGTAATACCTTTGTCTCTCCAACTCATGATTCTTAACCAGATACATGAAGGTCACCTTGGCATTGAAAAGTGCAAGAGTAGAGCAAGACCAGCTGTGTATTGGCTGGGTATCAACCGAGACATCACTGATATGATACTTGGATGCGAAACATGTCAGAAATTTCAACCTGCACAATGCAAGGAAAAACTTCAACAGCATGCACTGGAGACATCTCCATGGTGGAAAGTAGGAATTGATTTGCTTTATTGCAATGGTCGTGATTATGTGTTAATCATAGACTACTTTTCGAATTATCCGGAAGTCATCAAGTTGTCAGATCTCACATCCAGATCTGTTTTAAAAGCAACTAAGGAAACTTTTGCCAGGCATGGGGCGGAATTCTCCGCTCCCCATGCCGGGTAGGAGAATCGCGGGAGGGCCGGGCGACTCACGACATGCCCCCGTGGCGCCCCCCGCGATTCTCCCACCCCCCGCTTGGAAGAATCGCCACTCGCCATTTTTCACGCCGACCGGCGATTTTCCGGCCCGGATGGGTCAAGCGGCCTGCCGTTCCCGCCTAGGTCACGATGTTGGCAACCACACCTGGTCGCTGCCGTCGTGAACATGGGCACCAAATGCTGGTTTGAGGCTTGTGGAGGGTGGAGAGGGGAGTGAGCACCACGGCTGTGCTCGGGAGGGGACTGGCCCGCGATCAGTGCCCACCGATCATTGGGCCGGCGTCTCAAAGCGATGCACTCGTTCCCCTCCGCCGTCCCACAAGATCAAGCCGCCACGTCTTGCGGGACAGCGGAGGGGAAGACGGCAACCGGGCATGCGTGGGTTTGAGCCGTCAGCCGTCGTGACGTCAGCCGCGCATGCGTGGGTTGGAACCTCCCAACCTGCGCATGCACGGCTGATGTCACTTAGGCGCCGCCGTTGCGTCATTCTCGGCGCACCGCCTTGACGCAAGCGTCAAGGCCCGGCGGCCGAGAGTTATAGAGCGCCGCTCCTAGCCCCCCGGCTGAGGGTAAATAAGGTGAGAGGAGCGGCCTCCGAGGCCGTCGTGAAACTCGGCCGAGTTAACGACGACCTTCCCGATTTATCACGGGAGCGGAGAATTCCGCCCATGGTATTCCAAACACTGTCATGTCTAACAATGGGCCGTGCTTTGACAGTCATGATTGGGCTGAATTCTCTCGAGAATACAACTTCGCCACATCACTTCAAGTCCGCACTACCCTCAATCAAATGGTAAAGTTGAGAAAGGCGTTCAGACCGGTAGCACAGTGGTTAGCACAATTGCTTCACAGCTCCAGGGTCCCAGGTTCGATTCCCAGCTTGGGTCACTGTCTGTGCGGAGTCTGCACATTCTCCCCGTGTGTGCGTGGGTTTCCTCCGGGTGCTCCGGTTTCCTCCCACAGACCAAAGATTTGCAGGTTAGGTGGATTGGCCATGCTAAATTGCCCTTAGTGTCAAAAATTGCCCTTAGTGTTGGGTGGGGTTGCTGGGTTATGGGGATAGGGTGGCGGTGTTGACCTTGGGTAGGGTGCTCTTTCCAAGAGCCGATGCAGACTCGATGGCCCGAATGGCCTCCTTCTGCACTGTAAATTCTATCTATTCTATGAAACAACTTCTTTACAAAGCGTTTAATTCTCATGCATACATGAATCTTGCGTTACTCAACTAAAGAGCAACTCCGCTTGCCACGGGTTTATCAACAGCGCAATTGTTGATGAACAGGGAGGTAAGGACTACTCTACCATCCATTACACTACCTGATCCAGTTCATCTACCCAAAATACAAAAGATGCAACATCAACGAGATAAACAACGACTGTATTATGATCAACATGCAAATACACTGGACACATTGCTTCCAGGTGACACAGTCAGGATCAAAATGCCTGATGGAGGTTGGTCTGCTCCTACAAGAGTTAGTGGACAAGCAGCATCACGTTCCTATGTCCTTCAATCAGATGAAGGATTAATTGTTTTATGTAATTGACGAGCACTATTAACTCAAACAACACAATAACATCTTCCCAGATCTACAACTCTGTGAAAGTATTTTCAACAATGAGATGACAACTTCCAAAGTTCGTGAAGATTCACAGAGGTGAGTAAACACTTCTAAGTCTCCTCTTCGTGGTTTAAGAAGGTCGACCAGAAAAAGAAGGAAGCCGGACAGACTCAATTTGTGAATCGTACCTGTTGAACTTTTTCGTTTTTGATTTTTCACTACATGTCAAAATCATATACATATCATGTATGGTACTAATATTATAAATTTTTTCCTTTGTAAATAGAAAAGAAATGTTAAAAAAGGGGGGATGTAATGATATGTCTATAGGAAAGCTAGTAAAGGGTTAATTATTACATCTCTGTGTAATTCAAACACTAGAGGGCACCTCCATTTCTCTGTACGTAAATCAGACCTCAGGGAATGCTGGGTAGTGTTAGTGAAGGAGAAAGCGTGAGAACAGCACTAGGAGAAGATTAGATTAGAAAGAGTTAACGCGAGGATATTATTAGTGACTATTAGGTTATTGATTACTGATAGGTAGATTCAATATTACTGTGTTATTAACTATAGCTCAGTAGCGTGTGCGAACTTCATTTAATTAATCCTTACACAATAAATTAGTTTAATTTCAATTTAATGATTGGTGGATTCTTTGTCATCAACTCAATGGACCATTCTGGAACAAAAGACAAAGAACACGACATATTACAACTAAGTGTAATGTAACATGGGGGTGTCCAGAACCAGGGGTCACAGTCTGAGGATACAGGGTAGACCATGTAGGACTGATTTAATGAAAAATTTAATTAACAAGAGAGTGGTGAGCTTGCGGAATTTGTTACCACAGGAAGTAGTTGAGGCCAAAACATTGAGGGTGGGATTTTCCATAAGTGTTGACGCCAATGCAGAATTCATGGACTTTCACAAGAGAAAAATTGCGCCGCACCTGGACTGATTCAATTGCTATTAAGGGGCCAGCACCAGTGCCGTATGGAACACAATCGATTTCAATGAAAAATGATGTGGGATTCGCCAGGTCCATGATTGACACTCAGAAGGCTGACAAGCGTCAACTGCACATACACATTACACTCCCCAGCCAAAAAGATGGAGTCAGAGGGCACTCATCATCTGTGGCACTAAGTTCAAAGTCGGCTGTTAGTGGTGTGCGAAGCTGCATGGCTGCATTTCCAGCTGCAGCAATGGTGACCCATGCCCGTCCACCCTGACCTCACAGCCCATCTCCTGGCCACCCCCGGCTACTCCCCATGGCCCTGGCCCGCAGCACAACTGTCAGCACACTATGGCCATGTTGGACCCTTTCCATACCACCTCTCTCTCTCCCTCAGCAGCCGCCACACTGGTTTCACAATTTTTAAAAGCACAAGTGAACCGCACCGTCAGGAACTCGGCCCATCGCAGGTGGAGAATCGCGGAGGTCCCGGAGGATACTGGGTCGGGCCTGCTAATGATATGCAAATGGTGTCTGCTGTATATGCATTCCGGGATGCATTGGTGCCGCTGTCGAGGTGTTGGAGCATTCCAAGTTGGCGTTAAATTGACGCCTGCCACGATTTTGGCTTCGGAACCGATTCTCCGTCCAATCGTCTTTCCCGATTTCAGCATCGGCTAATAGAGAATCCTGCCCTGTATGTTTTTAAGAAACAGTTAGATATAGCACTTGGGGCGAAAGGGATCAAAGGATATGGGGGAAGGGGGGAATAGGTTATTGAGTTGGATGATAAGCCATGATCATAATGATTGTTGGAGCAGGCTCGAAGGGACAAATGTCCTCCTCTTGCTCCTATTTTCTATGACCTATGATTCTATATCTGCCTTTATATTACCAGATAGCTTGTTCACATACTCTAATTTTTCCATCCTTATCAATATTTTGGTCAATCTTTGATGTTTTTTATATTCTGCCCAATCTTCTTACTTGTCTTTGCACAAATATTTGCTTTTTCCTTAAGTTGAATACTGTCTTTAACTTTTTTAGTTAACCACAGAAGCTGAGTCCTTCCCTTTCTTTTCTTTTTCTTTCTCGTTGGAATGTGCTTATTCTGTGCATTCTGTTTTTACTTGAACACCATTTCAGGACTGTGTCTCAAAGCTTTTCTTTGCAGTCAGTATGCTGTGTTCTTTGCACTCCGACACTGCATCTTTATTGCAGCCTGACCAAAGCATCGAGCGTCATCTCATGCCATGTAGCATGATGGAAGGCTGTTCACTATGTCATATCTGTACTTAATCTTGCTGTCATCTGTCTGACCACTGCTGATCGCCATGCCGTGTCATTATAATGATAAAATACTTTGAGCTTAGTTACACAAGGGCAGCACGGTAGCACAGTGGTTAGTACAGTTGCTTCACAGCTCCAGGGCCGGCCCAAGGTACCGGCAACTCGGGCAGTCGCCCGGGGCGCCATGTGCTGGGGGGCGCCAGAGACTCGGGTCCCGCCGGTGCCAACCAGCGCATGTGCGGTGGCCGCCCTCCCCCAGGGCGGCCCCCTCCGCCCCCCCCCGGCCGTCCGTCCCCCCCCCCCCTCCGGCCGTCCGCCCCCCCCCCCCCCCCCCCCGTCCCCCCCTCGGCCTCGGCCCCGCCCCCGTCCCCATCCCCCTCGGCCCCGCCCCCCCGCCTGCCTCGGCCCCCCCCCCCCCCCCCCCCCCGGCCCGCCCCCCCTCCCCGTCCCCCGAAGGGCGCTGAAGTTCAGCTTGCACGGGGCGCCAGCAACCCTAGGGCCGGCGCTGCACAGCTCCACGGACACAAGTTTGATTCGCGGCTTGGGTCACTGTCTGTGCGGAGTCTGCACGTTTTCCCCCTGTCTGCATGGGTTTCCTCCGGGTGCTCCGGTTTCCTCCCACAATCCAAAGATGTGCAGGTTAGGTGGATTGGCCATGCTAAATTTCCCTTAGTGTCCAAAAAGCTCAGGCAGGGTTACTGGGATAAGGTGGAGAAGTGGACTTAATTAGGCTGCTCTTTCCAAGGACTGCTGCAGACTCGATGGGATGAATGTTCTCTTCTGCACTGAAAATTCTATGATTCTATGATTCTACTGTATTAGACACAAGGGACCAATCACTTATAAGGGATCTGATAAATAGGTTATGTGTTATTTTACTAACATTAGGCACATAATGGGGCACAATGGTTAGCACTGCTGCCTCACGGCGCCCAGGTCGATCCTGGCCCTGGGTCACTGTCCCTCTGGAGTTTGCACATTCTCCCCTATTTTGCCTGGGTTTCACTTCCACAACCCAAAGCACAGTAGCATAAGTGGCTAGCACTGTGGCTTCACAGCGCCAGGGTCCCAGGTTCGATTCCCCGCTGGGTCACTGTCTGTGGGGAGTCTGAAAGTTCTCTCCGTGTCAGCCTGGGTTTCGTGCGGGTGCTCTGGTTTCCTCCACAGTCCAAAGACGTACAGGTTAGGTGGATTGGCAATGTTAAATTGCCCTTAGTGACCAAAAAAAAGTTAGGAAGAGTTATTGGGTTATGGGGATAGGGTGGAAGTGAGGGCTTAAGTGGGCCAGTGCAGACTTGATGGGCCAAATGGCCTCCTTCTGCGCTGTATGTTCTATGTTCTATGTGAAGGCTAGGTGGATTGGCCACACTACATTTCCCCTTAATTTGAAAAAATGAATAAGGTACTCTATATTAAAAAAAAACATTAGGCACATAAGTACAGTTATACATAGGTATAAAGCTCAAAAGCATCAGAGCTGTTTGCGTGTGTTCTGTTCAAAGTAAAAGTGAAAATAAGACTGAAGCACATTTTCCTTTTAGCGGTGTCACACTGACACCCCTTAAAGGCACATTACAACAAATGGCACACATTCACAATAGTGGATGTTAAGGAGGAGCTCCTGTTATTTTGGATGAGTTATATTCTGTCCAAACTTTTCCATTTGTGTTTATTTTGTTCTGAAACAGTATACACTTTCTGCAAGAGCACTTCTTCAGAGAACGACCAGTGTACATTGGCCTGAACATAATCTTCTAATGTAGTAATTTTGGAGCCAGAAATATAAAGCCAGTTTTAAAGCGGAATAGACCAGCTATTCCACTGGACTCCTATCATAACTGTGGAATCAGTGCAATGGATAAGCCACAAAAACCAGCTGGGATCTAAACGCTCCTTAGCAGGCCTTTGTAGACCTTCCATTATTCAATTACTTTCTCATCTACAAATTTTTGATTGGCATATCCATACTTTAAATAAGTATGCAGTATCGTTTCGACATGTTTGCATCTTGTTAACCATTATTGTAGTCAGTGAAGAGTCTGGAAAAGGAGAGTCAAAATTAGTTTATTTCTGACTGACTCCAGGCAATACCATAGCAAAGTAATAGTCCAAGTCCCAGCCGGGACCATCCTGAGATACCTACTTCTTCCTGGGCCAGCTTTTACCTCAGGGAATTAACAAACCCGCTGTTGGACATCCACCCCTCAGTGAGGGAGCTCGTACTCCATGAGCCCCATGGGGAGATCAATCAGGTCATCTCCATGTGTCTCATGGGGGTTATATCAACCATGTAATACTTTGGCTCACTTTTATCATGGGGCAGGATTGTTCCATGCAAGGGGCTTGTGCGAACAACGAGCTCGCATGTCAACACCCATATTTCCCATAGCTCATTCTCATATTGTCCAGGCTCCGATTCTCACCCAAATAATGTTTCACTTAGTCAACTCAGTTTAACTTGTTACTCTGATCATTTCATATTGACTTAAATAAATAATTTTGAGAATACATGGTCAATTGTAGAAAATATTTATGGCATTATTAGTGCTGCAGATGTCACATTGGAAATAGTCACCAGAATAATATCACTGATTAACACTTCTATTCCAGAACCAGAGAATATGCTATGACTGATAATCAGAGCTTTTTGTGTTACAATAAAACACCATGTGGCTACATTTGAATGAAAATTTCATGAGTTCGGTGGTGAGGAATTTTACTGATTGTAGTTGCTCATCTGTTTCTTGAATATATTCAGTGCACTTTCAGATTCATTATATAAAAAGGAGAAAAAAGTAATTGGCTCCCTGTATTATTTCAGGATTTCTATTATTACCAGTGGACCTTTTTCAGGCTCTTACTTCATTTGATGTAAACAATCTTCTTTCCAAATTTGTATCTGGAGATGGTGGTCATTAACTGTGTGAAATTAGAGGATGAAATAAGGCCTTGAGTGAGCAATGAAATGCTCAATAATGACAATGGATTACCAGTAACTATGAATATTTTAATAGTCAGTGTTCTGTTACATGACAATGTGTTAAGTAGCAAGAGTATTTGCTGTCATGTGTGCTGTGTTGTCAAGCTTCTGAAGATGTTTATTTCTAACTGCAGTGTTGAAGTGTGCTGAGTTCTGGCAAGCTCTTTGAGGGATTGACCTACAGCTGAAACTGTGCTTATTCCAGGAACATGCTCAGGGGATTAAAAGGATTTCACCTCATCACAATGAGGTCAACCTGTGTTCGGAATGCAATTGAATACAATATTAATTTCTGCATAATTGGAAAATATATCAATCTGGAGCTGTCAGCCACTGCCAGCCATCTGGACTTGGAGCGGAAGTCATTAGTGGCAATTGTAATAACAATAGCTGATTATTGGTGCTAATGAATGTGATTAAAATGTTTCACTGAAAGTAATACACTGCAGTTGAAAGCCATAGCAACAGTACCGAAAATGAGAACATTGAAATACAGAATCGCTTTTGTGATTAATATTTCGTAAATACTTGAACATTTCATCTGGAAATTTTCTGAAAAGGATTCATTTATTCCCAGATTCACCCCAGTCTAACTCGGGTATTGCTCCTTTGCCAACTGAGATGCTTACAAACAGAATAAAAATTACATTGATGACGGCAAGAGTAATTTTACATATCTGTCACATTGAGAAAAGCAATTCTTTTGAGATACACTTAGAGCTAAACATTTGATAACCCCCCTCTCTCCAATGACAGGTAGAGGGCGCATGATTAACCTGTGCCCGATTGAAGTGTTGCAGGCTGCCTGCTGACTTCATGTGGAGTGCTAATTTTAATGAGAGTGATATTCAGCCTGTAATTAGTTGGGTGGCACTAGAAAGGAAGATGGACAACAAACATGGTCAGTGCAAGGTGGTGTTTACTATGTCATTACACCATTAGCATTGTATCCAAATTTATTGAAATCTAAGTGATAGGAGCAGGAGAAGATCACATAGCCATGGAGCCTGTTCCACTGTTCAATATAATCATGGCTGATTCTGGGTTTCGGCCCCACTTATCCACCTCTACCCCATATCACTTGATTCCATGAGAGACCAAAAATCTAGTCTGTCTCAATCTTAAATCGATTCAACAATGGAGCATCCGTCCAGAGCAGAGAATTCCAAAGATTCACAACCCTTTGAATGAACAAATTTCCCCTCATTACACTGCTTCCTCTTTCCATAAAAATAAAATTATTGTGGGTATTCTCTTTCTCCTTGAACGATATCTACAATTCAAAATTAGTAATTGGTTTATGAAGTCTCCCTGAGCTCCTGATCCGAGGTTTCTTTTTCATTCTTTCATGGGATGTTGACGTCGCTGTCTAAGCCAGCATTTATTGCTATTCTCCAATTGCCTTTGAGAAGATGATGGTGAGCTGCCTTCATGAACCACTGCAGTCCATGTGATAGAGGCACACCTACAGTGCTGTTAGGGGATTCCAGGATTTTCACCCTGTGACAGTGAAGGAAACAATATATTTCCACATCATCACAGATGCCAGTCTTCATCCATTTAGCGGCAGTACCTCCGGGAGGTGTACTGCAGTGCACCACCAGAGTGGTCTAGGCACCGCAGGCATTTTCAGCAGTCCGATGCACCACTCAATGACAGCATGTATGGCAACATGGCCTCATTGTAATCAGTCTCCGCCTCGATCACAAGCCTCTGAACCGGCGTCATCGACTACGACATCAGCGGGTACCCCTTCCCCACAAGAGCCAACTTATCATCCTGTGATGACCCTGAAAGACATTCAAGAAGTGGAACCCCTTCCTATTAATAAAGTGCACTCCCCGATGCCCCGGTGCGCACAGAACGACACGCGTGTCATCAATTGCCCCGTGAATCTGGGGCATCGCAACAATGGTGAAGAATCTTACAGCCCAGCAACTTGGTGGGCTTGGCCCAGCACAAACGTGATAAAGTCTGATGCCTGGGCATACAGGGCATCCGTAACTTCCCGAATGCACCTGCGATTGAGAAATGCCACACAGGTCCCCGCTTGAGCCTTGGGATGAACTGGTGACATAAAAGTTGAGGGCTGCGGTGATCTTCACGGCCACTGAGAGTGGGTGTCTTCCTTCTCCAAGGGGTGCCAAGTCCGCAAGGATGTGGCACAGGGGCTGGTTTAGCTCACTGGGCTAAATCGCTGGATTTTAAAGCAGACCAAGCAGGTCAGCAGCACGGTTCAATTCCAGTACCAGCCTCCCCGAACAGGCGCCGGAATGTGGCGACTAGGGGCTTTTCACAGTAACTTCATTGAAGTCTACTCGTGACAATAAGTGATTTTCATTTCATTTCATTTTCAGGTGCTGCACTACCTCTCTCCTGAGACAGAACTTTCTGCGGCACATACTGTCTGTTATCTGATTGAAAGACCGACAAGGCCTGTACACCTTGGGCAGTTGCTGGCCTCCACTTCTGGGTCCCTCCTCAGGCTAATGAGCGGCCAGGCCTTTAGGGTCCCCTGCACATGGGATGCCGCCTTCAGTTCTCCGCCGTCTGACTGTCCGGTTTGCCACCAGCAACGCGAGGGCAACTGCTGCGGGATCAGCACCAGCAACCATTTTTGTATCTCTAAGGAATTGGAGAAGGAGATAGACCGATAATCAGTTAGGGTATCCAACTGGGACCCTCAAATCCCCCAAGTCTCCCCCACCCTTACGTGTTCCGTCTTCTCTCTGAGTGCCATACAGTGAGCCTGGTGCTAGCAAACCTTGCTCTGCACACTCACCCCTAGCCACATCAGGAGCCTCTAGACCCAGATGCCAGACATCTGCTTGGAACATTAAGGAGACTCTGCTCAGGTGCCCTCCCCTGATCCACACACTTACCATTTAGTCGTGAGAGGCCCAGTGCTTAAGACCTGCTCTTTAGTGTTTGATTGTTAGTGGCTGCCTCTATGTTGCTGAAGCTCCTACAGTTTAGGCACACAGTTCAGGAATCAAAGTTTGCTTAGCATGCAGTGCACAAATCATCCTTGAGGAGGGACTTGAGAGTTGAAGAACGTGAAGTATTATCACAACTAATTCCTCAGTTGAAATAGCATTCATTTGCGAAGCTGGAGGCTTCTCACAGTCAAACAGGGTGAAATTGACTTTCATATGACAAGCTGCACCAGGGCTCTGTCCTAGAAGTGTTTTGTTCAGCCTGCAGCTGTGATTGCCCCTATTTTGGATCTCCACATATTTAAAGAATATTTAAAGACACAAAACCCCTCATCACCCCCAGCTCAGGGGGACCCCCAATCTAGAATGCTTCAGCCCCTTGACCAAGGCCTAGCCCAAACCCAAACCCAAGCCCAAGCCCAAATCCAAGCACCCTGAGGGCCCCCATTCCACTCTTCCCACCCCACCCACACCCATCCCTCCCACCGAACATTGGGGCAGCAGCTCCTGTGCATGTTGGAAAATGGAAATGCATACTCACCTCCTCATTTCCCCTCAGACACCATTACGCCAACTTCATGTTTGTAAAAATGAGTACTAAATGATGCCGATGCAATATCTCGCTGGCAAGTCGGGTAATTACTGGGAGGCCGCTGCATTCGACTTCAATCTCATTACTGAGATTGAACTGAATGAAAGTGAGGGTTAAGATATGATCGCCATTTTTGGGTGAGGGTAAATTGTAAATTGGTTCATGCCTGGTGCGAATCTTGATTTTGGTCTTTCCCACTATTCACCTGCCACGCCCAGATCCGTGCCAGGCACAAGGCGGTGGTTAAATCACCCTTATTTTGCCTAAAACTGAATTTTCTTTTGTCTATTTCATAACACCTTAAGACATAGGAGCAGAATTAGACCACTTGGCCCATCGAGTCTGCTGATATTTTTCTCATCCCCATTTTCCTGCCTTTCCCCATAACCCTGATCCCCTTATTACTCAAGAACCTACTGATCCCTGTCTTAAAGACACTCAGTGATTTGGCCTTCACAGCCTTCTGCGCCAAAGGGTCCCACATATTCACCATCCTCTGGCTGAAGAAATTCCTCCTCATCTCTGTTTTAAAAGATCATCCCTTTAGTCTGAGATTTTGTCCACTGGTTTTAGTTTTTCCTACAAGTGGAAGCGTCCTCTCTATGTCCACTCTATCCTGTAAGTTTCAATAAGATCCCCCCTCAAACGTCTGAACTCCAATGAGTACAGACCCAGAGTCTTCAACTGTTCCTCATATGACAAGCTCTTCATTCCAGGGATCATTCTTGTAAACCTCCTCTGGACTGTCTCCAAGGCCAGCACATCCTTCCTTAGATACGGGGTTCAAAACTGCTCACTGAACTCCAAATGGGGTCTGACCAAAGCATTAAGGGCAGCACAGTAGTACAGTGGATAGCACTGTTGCTTCACAGCTCCAGGGTCCCAGGTTCGATTTCCAGCTTGGGTCACTGTCTGTGTGGACTCTCCCCATGCCTGCGTGGGTTTCCAATGGGTGCTCCGGTTTCCTCCAACAAGTCTCGAAAGACGTGCTTGTTAGGTGAATTGGACATTCTGAATTCTCCCTCTGTGTACCCAATCAGGCGACTGAATGTGGCGACTAGAGGCTTTTCACAGTAACTTCATTGCAGTGTTAATGTAACACTATTTGTGACAATAAAGATTATTAACTGTTATTATGCAGCCTCAGAAGTACACCCCTGCTCTTGTATTCTAGCCCTCTCAACATGAATGCTAACACTGTATTTGCCTTCCTAACTGCCGACTGAACCTGCACGTTAACCTTAAGAGAATCTTGAACAAGGACTCCCAAATCCCTTTGTGCTTCTGATTTCCTAAGCATTCCCCATTTAGAAAATAGTATATGCATCCATTCCTCCTTCCAAAGTGCATAACCTTACCCACCACCACAGTGCATTCCATCGGCCACTTCTTTGCCCACTCTCTTAGCCTGTCCAAGTCTTCTGTAGCCCCCCTGCTTCCTCAATACTACCTGCCCCTCTACATATTTTTGTTTCATCTGCAAACTTACCAACAGTGCCTTTAGTTCCTTCTTCCAAATCGTTAACGTATATTGTGAAAAGTTGTGGTACCAGCACTGACCCCTGAGGCACATCACTAGTCACTGACTGCCTATCTGAAAAAGATCCCTTTATCCCCACTCTCTGCCTTTTGCCCATCAGCCAATCCTCTATTCATGCCAGGATCTGACCCTTAACATCATGGGCTCTTAACTCCTATGCGGCACCTAGTCAAAGGCCTTCTGGAAATCTAAATAAATCACGTCCACTGGTTCCTGGTTCTCCTTTGTCTAACTTCCTTATTACTTCCTCAAAGAACTCTAACAGATTTTGTCAGACATGAACTCCCCTTGACGAAGCCATACTGACTCAGTCATATTTTATCATGCACTTCCAACTACTCCGCGATCTCATCTTTAATAATGGACACTAAAATCTTACCAATGACCAAAGTCATTAGTTTCATACTAATGTTTTTGACTGAACTGTTTTCTGTTCAACTTTAATGGCCAGATTTGGTAGGATCAGACTTAAATGTGCCCTTAACCATCTCCCCATCATTAGCATGACCGATAGTGGTGTATCGGGATGTCCTGTACTTCAGTAGGAAATTAGCCATCTGCTGTTTCATACTGAGTTTTGAACATTCATGCAACATTTGTTACTATTTATCTTCATGAAATTCAGGACCTGAGCAGAATGAAATTGAGGACCATTATAAGAGACATGCTCCTCCAGTAATCTGGGACAAGCAAAAATAGACTATAACTCATCCACTGTTCATTCAGTATTGGTATTTTGATCCATTAGCTTTACTTCAATGCATTTCGTGACTACCGATAAATGTTAAGGAATTGTGTTTGCATGAGCTCTTTGAAATGATTGAGTGGGTCATAACCACAACTGCAAAGGGGTTTTCGGCAGCTTAATTCTACAATTTTGACAGTACTTTTGTGAATTAGTGATTCTGGGTCATTGTCTAGACCAGGCGAATAAACAAAACCTTTTTCTATGAATTTCATACTGACTATTCATGTGTGTTGGTTATGGAGTCCTTCCAGAACAAGAACTAGGTACCACCATTCTGTGAACCCCCAACTCAATGTGTTTCTCCTCACATTGTGACCATTATGGAATGGTTTCAGTTCCTCATCGGTACACGGCTCACATTCTATTCATTCATTCAATGTCTGTATGCACTTCAAAGTTTCAGCAGCAAATTGAGTTGCAGTCATTGGATAGCCCTCATCCAACACTCTAATTATGATGATTGCACTTTTACAACCTATTTCTGAGTACACATCCACAAAATGTGGCAATCCATCAAAGACTGCATTCTCTTTCCAACTGTGATTGTATATTGTGATATCATTCAAATATGATTCAGGCACTATATATTCATACGTATTTGTACATAAGTATCTGCATTGCCAAATCAATCACTGTAGTATTACAATCAGGTATCAAGCAACATTGGCAGCATAATGTGTGATAGGAAAGATGTGTTTGCTGGCATTTGTGTCTCAAAGCATGAATATTTTGGACTACTGGAAACTACAATATGTATAACATGGCGGAATTGGTGGAATATTTCCTTCGGTCTGTGAAGTCATGTGAAATGAAATGAAATGAAAATCGCTTATTGTCACAAGTAGGCTTCAATGAAGTTACTGTGAAAAGCCCCTAGTGGCCACATTCCGGCACCTGTTCGGGGAGGCTGGTACAGGAATTGAACCATGCTGCTGGCCTGCCTTGGTCTGCTTTAAAAGCCAGCGTTTAGCCCAGTGTGCTAAACCAGCCCCTAAAGTGTGCTAAACCAGTCCTTGTGGTCACCCATACTCTTGCACATTCTCTCTGTCTGGTCTGCATTACTTTGTTGCTGTTTCACTGCATCAACCCTGCTGCCTTTCTCTTGACTTGACTGAAAGCTAGCCATTAGAGTGGTCAGCATCTTCATCTGTCTACTCATAGCTTCATGTGCTCTTGCAGCCTTTAACCTATAGCATTGTGAGTTTGACTTTTCCAATCAGTGTTTTTCACATAGCAGGGTATGTATAGTTCCAAATGAGCTGGTCTACCAGCCTTTCATCTGTTTCTCTGAATTTGCACTTGCTGGCATTAAGAAATTATCAACAGGTTCACCTGATTCCTGCCTAGGCTTTGAAGTACATATTGATGAATCCAATGGCTCGATTTTGGCTGGTGATGTGTGCTAAAATTCTCAATTTCTTTCTGGACTTTACTGTCATCCTCACTCATTTCCAAGCTCTTGAAAAGTTCAAACCATTTCCCTCCTGATCTATCCAACCCTTTCCTCTGCCTTTTAGAAAGCTACTAAAGGTCAATCTGTACTTTTTCTTAAACTTCTCAATTGCATCTACAAACTTCCCAGTTTATCCAGAGCAGGGCAGGCTGTGTATTCTGTGCTGCAGGGGTGACCATTTTTGTGTGATTGACTCAATTTTTCCACCCCCGCCGACACTAATTTGGGTTGCTAATTTGGGTTGATTTTTATCAATCTAATTCACATTTATTTTGTTTATAATGCTTGGGTTTTACTCACAGGCATCTGCTGCCACCACCTTGTTCATATGTTTAAACATCGTGTTCATGGTGTCCCCATTGGGCTTTGGTGCGTTCTACACCAGACGTTAGACATTCTCCAGTTACTTGGACTGATCACGCATTTAGAAGGAGGACACAAAGCCGCGGAAAGTTTTGCCGGGAAACAGAGGCCTGGGTGACTCATAGGAGAGTATTGTCAGCCCTCCAGCAATGATTTACTGGAGATCATTAACAAACTGCAAGAAACAGTGGAGCATTTAAGAGAGGAATGCAAAAAGCCAAGCAAAGTGGGCATAGCAGGAATATGAAAAACTGTTGGAAGAAAGGTGCATTGGGGGCTGGAAGAGAAACATTAAACTGCATAATGCAGAGATTGAGAAGTACTGCCACACCAGTGACATGCTGCTTCAACTCTGAAGAAGTGGCACGGCAATTTGCCACCTAAGCAATACCATGAATTATGTCGATGAGAAAAGAAAACAAACAATAAAAGACTCTTTTAAAAAATAAATTTAGTGTACCCAATTAATTTTTTTCCAATTAAGGGGCAATTTAGCGTCTTCAATCCCCCTATCCTGCACATCTTTGGGTTGTGGGGACGAAACCCACACAAACACGGGGAGAATGTGCAAACTCCACACAGACAGTGACCCAGAGCTGGGATCGAACCTGGGATCTCAGCGCCGTGAGGCAGCAATGCTAACCACTGCGGCACTGTGCTGCCCTGATAAAAGACTCTTAGGGTATTCAATTAAATTATAAAAGTCGATTGTCAATCTTCGATAGTAAACATAACAGTTAATGCTTGGAACAATTATACTCATGTGGTAGCATTTCTTTTTAAAGAAAGGGGGTGTTATATATTATATTATACAAATATGGTTTAGGAACTATATATTTATGCATATGTATACATATGTATCTAGAATGCCACATCACTTACTATTGGTTTATAGTCAGCTTACCGAGCAACAATGTATCAGTCCGCAGCACGTGGTGTGATCTGGGAAATATGTTGTGCAAAAGTGTGATGAATTTGAACTTTTGGAAACCACAAGATATAACAGTAATATTCCAAATTGTAGCTGTACTGAGGGAAATACAGCTCACCACTGCATCCTTGGTGTTATAGCTCAGAAAGATCCAGAATAGCTCCAGACATTATGATCTTGTGAAGTTTCTGCCCAGCAAAAAAACAATGAAACACTTTATTCTGCAGATGATCGCAAGCATTTCCTTTGCTACCTGTGCCTAGTTCTATTCCCTCTTGGTCAGTTTACACAACAAAAATACTATGCGCATCTCTTGTCCATCATCCAATACGTGACAGATAACTGCCCCAACTCCATAGTTTGAAATATAAATATCATAAACATCTTGTGCTTTGGACAAAGCTTATCCATAATACAGCCCGTGGGCCAGATCACACCGCAAAGCCCTGCTGTGAGGTCCCTGGAGGTGGTTTTGAAAATGCCAATAAAACAGGTAAGCTGCAATGGGAGATTGTTCAAGAGGAAGTTCCGCCAATTAAAGGCTGTTTCCCCACCGTGTTTTCTGCTGTAAGGTTCAATAAAGTGAAGTCGCCATTTCTCCTTTGAGCGGGACAGCTGGCTGGTGGTGATTTAACCTGAGGATCACCAGACCTCAAGTGAGGGGCAAGACTCAGAAGGCAGGACCTTAATTAATAACCTCAGCCGGTACGGGAATCAAACCTGCACTGTTGGCCTTGCTCTGCATCGCAAACCAGCTGTCCAGCCAACTGAGCTAAACTGGCCCCCTATTAGTTCATTACTAAGCCTATCAGTAGGAGAGAAGCATTGTGTGATTGAAGGAAAGAGGACATGAGTGGCAGGGAGTGTGGGCCCAGGAAAACAGTGAGCTGGGGAGCGGGGCTAGGGAAACAGTGAATCTGCGTGTGAGAGAAAGTGTGAGACAATGAGTGAGTGGGGGTGTGTGTGTGAGAGAGTAATAATGAAATGTATATGTGTAAATAGCTAAAGGGTCAATTATAACATCTAACTGTAACACTACTCTTTTTTAAATAAATGGTTTTTATTAGGTTTTTGAACAAAGTATATTTACCGTTATGTTCACAGGCTAAGAAACATATATATATACACACATATATAGAAGAGAAGGGCACAACATACCAAAGAAAAGAAAATAGTGAATAATAAAAAATACAATAAAAAATAAAATAGAATAACTGGTAGGGTATTGTGCACCAGCTCAACAGCAGCAACTCTGTACACCTGGCAAAATTATTTACAACACATAAGTAGGCGACTGTTTGTGGGGGGGGGGGGGGGGGGGGGGACTGAGGAGGTAAATATACAAAATATACATTCGGGTGCCGGAGAAACAATTACAGTGGGCAATACACAAATGGGTTTGGTGTTGGTGTTGTCGCTACTACTACTAGAGGGCACCACTAGATCCCACTATAAGTATCAGCTCCCAGAGGATCTTTGTCTCTTTCCACCCAGGAGTAACTAGACAGCAGTAGTGTATAAGAGATAGATCACAGCATAGTTAGCATGTGTAGTTTTGAATCAGTTAAACATTAATATTTAATTACTTGATTACTAGTGATAGTCCTGTAGAGTATCAAACTCAATTATAATTAATCGTACTTAATAAATTAGTTTGCTTTAAGTTGAAGACTCGTGGTTTCTTCAGGATCACACCATCAGACCCTTCTGGATAAACAGCAACTAGTAACAAAATATATTACTAAACCAGTAATATAACAAGAGTGTGTGTGGGAGTGAGTGCGAGAGACGGAGTGAGTGTGTGGGGGTGAGTGTGAGGGACTGAGTGAGTGTGAGGGACTGTGTGAGTGTGTGGGGATGAGTGTGAGGGACTGAGTGAGTGTGTGGGGGTGAGTGTGAGGAACTGTGTGAGTGTGTGCGGGTGAGTGTGAGGGACTGTGTGAGTGAGTGGGACGAGTGTGAGCGACTGAGTGAGTGTGCATGGGTGAGTGCAAGAGCCTGAGGGCGCAATTCTCCAGAAAGATTTCTAAGTGTGGTAGCGAGCAGAAACTGCCAAGGGTTTCCCAGCACTTGGCCCAGTGAGGCCAGCAATGCTGTTCAACGTTAATTGATCCATTTAACGAGGCCTTACTGGCTTTTCGCCACAAATGACGGCTCACCAACTGATTAGCTGGGACTGCACTCACCAGCCCCATGCTAACAAGGTTGAACAGCACTTATGCTGCACTTGACCCATCCCTCCCACTGACCACATGTCCATTCTCCCGCAGGTCCTCCAGCCGACGGAGCCAGCCCATCCTTGGCCGCACCCTCTCCTGACTCCGAGGAGAACTCCGGAGGGGAACTCCAAGGATGCAACCATGGTCGTGGCACAGCTTTCATCCCCACCCCCCCACCAGTGCAGATACACACAGCTCGGTGGGAAATGTTAGTGGTCAGGCCTCTGGGGCACAATCTGGTGAGCACCACGCTACTGATGATGTAAATCAGGTGGAGGCAGGAACCCCTAGATGAGACAGCAGTTGAAGGGCTGCTGGATTCCTGGGCCCAGCTGGGTCCCAGCCTGATTCTGAGCCTCTGGAAGTGGATTATCCGGAGCTGATGGAGACGATCGGGTGTAGCCGGGATGTTCAGAGGGGGTTGTCACCGTCACTCCAGCAGATCCATAGCTTCTTGGAGGCGTCCCAAGGCTACGATCACAGGAGATGGCGGCAGCAATTAGTCGCACCGAGGCCAACAGTGCTCGGGTGCCGACCGCAGTGGAGAGCCTGGTGCACGATGTTGGCACCATGGGTGAAGGTGTCGCGCAGTCGGTGACGGCCATATCTGAGGGTTTCGGCAGAAAGTCTGCCTCGCTGGGGGATGTCACCCAGTACAAGATCGACTTTGATGAGGTTCTAGAGCGTGGCCTCGTCACTGGGGATGTGTCCCAGTCATTGAGGAACATCATCGAGGGCGTCGACATGATGGTACAGACCATGGGGAACTTCCAGGGCTTGCAGAGCCAGATGATGCAGGGGAAACTGCGGCTTGAACCGGGGTGTCACCGGAGCTGTTCGGATGTTGCTTGTGTTGTGTTGCCTCCTGCATTGTTCAAGTACAGTGTCCAGGCATCAAGGTGCATTTGGGATACTAGGTAATGACTCCCATGTACCACATGGCCCACTCACCATTGGGAATCCACTTAGCATCTGCTAATTGCTCACTTAACCACGATAACCAATTCCCTATTAACGATAGCCTTTAGCCGCGCAGCTAGAGGCCTCAGCAGTCGGTGGGGGTTATGGGTGGTCGTCGGGCCAGACAGGCAAACTCAAGAGTTGTCCCTGGAACAGGAACACACATTTCAGGGTTGGCATGGTGGTGCCGCGAACAGTTGCCCTCCCCTCCTACCGTGCCGATCCACCCCTGCAGAGGGTCCTGCACCCCAGTCGTGGGTCCCCCGCCCCCCGCTGAGCACTGGCGTGGCAGTCCTGGGCTCTTTGCCTGTGACAAAGATGGCTGCTCACCTCCTCGGCTCTTTACAGAAGCCCTTCTGCCAGGTTCACGTTTTTCAAGAGGAGTACTAATCAGCGGCAGCATAAGCACTCGCTGGGGAGGCGTTGAATAACAGGAGGTCATTGGGTGTGGGGTCGTTCTTGTTAATTGTATGGAAATGGAGCTTAAGTGATGATAATTGGTTTCTCACCACGCTATGGCAAGATCCCGATTTCACCTAGGGGAGCTGGCTGGTTGCATTGCAAACTGTTTGGGGCCTGACGTGGATTTCCTTTTTGGCCTCTCCCGCTATTCACTGGTGAGAGCACAACAAGGCCGGAGAATTGCGCCCTGGGTGAGTGTGTGGGGTGAGTGCAAGAGACTGAGTGAGTAAGTAGGTGTGTGGGGGTGAGTGTGAGACAGAGATTTCATGTGGGAGTGAGTGTGAGAGGCTTAGTGAGTGTATGGGTTTGAGTGTGAGAGACGAGCAAGTTTGTGGGGGTGAGTGTGAGAGAGAGAATGTGTGTGGGAGTGATTATGAGAGATGGAGCAAATGTGTGGGGGTGAGTGTGAGAGAGAGAGAGTTTGTGTAGGAATGAGTGTGAGAGACAGTGATAGTGTGAGGGTGAGTGTGAGAGATGGAGCAAGTGTGTGGGGGTGAGTGTGAGAATTGAGTGAATGTATTGGGGTGAGAGCCTTTGTGCAAAACATTCTGTAATTTGAGTGATCATTAGTGACACAAATGCTGTACATCCTTAGTTCTTCTTCACTTAAGCACTCCGAATTCACTTCAAGACTGTGAACTCAACCCTTGTGTTGACACTGTCTTCCATTCCCACTGGAATAACTTCTCTTTCCTGCTTTGGACGTCACTGGGCAAGCAGTTGCAATGTGGCCTTCTGCAGATTTCTGCAGTTTAGGCTTAGCGGAAACTTTCCGATAGTGAACAGAAGCTGTATTTGTCACTTGAACAGGGCAAGATTGCCAAGCATTTTTTGGTGCCATCTCCATGGTAAAAGTAATCTTACACATACCCTCAAATGTAAGATTTTGAGTGTTTCGCAAATTTGATTGGATTATTTCATCCACACACAAATCTGTCACATAATGTACAGTCTAAAATGTGTCAAAATTGCAATATAGTACTAAATTCTTCAACGCGCAATGTCCTCACCAACTGTTTCATTTCTTTCCTGGCCTCTGGTTCCAAATTTGTTATTTTTCCACTACTTCTAATGGCTTAGTGTTGAAATGTTCCACCAGCTTGGTGATGAGGTTTGATTCTTTGGGAGCAAAAACGTTTGTTAGTATGCCATACATTTCTGTTCGTAAAATTGCTTTCTCGTGCTCAAGAATTGCAGTATTCTGCATCTTGGCATCTTCACTTTCACCTTTTGAGTTCCAAAGTGTTATTTGCTCTGAAAAACCTGTCCATTCTTTCAATATATGGTTCTAGAGTTCTCCCATATATTCTGAGACTTCCAATATATCCCACAGCTGCAGCCACATTGGCCCGTTTCCAAATTCTCGGCGATACAGTAAACATTTTATAGTGTTTGCCCATCGCAATGATACCCGATACCAGCCTAGTTGCTAGTAGAAAATGTCCTCTTGCCCAGATGAGCATAGAATCCCTGCAGTGCAGAAGGAGGCTATTCAGCCCATTTGGTCTACACCAACCCTATTAAAGAGCACTCTACCTCAGCCCATTCCGCCGCCTTATCCCTGTAACCCCACCTAAACCTTGGACACTAAGGGGCAATTTAGCACGGCCAATCCACTTAACCTGCACATCTTTGATGGGAGGAAACTGGAGCACCTAGAGGAAACCCACACAGGCACGGGGAGAAAGTGCAAACTCCACACAGTGACCTAAGTTTGGAATTGAACCCGAGTCCCTGGCACTGTGAGGCAGCAGTGCTAACCACTGTACCACCATGCCACTCCATTTTTTAAACGTAAGACTCCCATTATAGCCATATAGCATTTTAAATCTGATGCACTTTAGGAGTCCACCGCATCCCATCCACCATAAAGACAGTTTGAAGCTCAGACCTTGCACAATCCAGCCAAAATGTTCACTATCCGAGCAGGTAGGCTTTTGGGATGTGGCTCATCTTGTTCACTGAGGCTCCTGTTGCTGTTTGCTGCCTACGCTTATGGACTTTATATCATCCTTGTTGCCATTTTTTTGTAATTTATTGGGTGGCGCTAACAAGGAAGATCAAGAAAATGTTAATTACATCAATACATCAACACAGCACTAATATAATCCACATAAACATTACACAGCCCAGCACTGATCATACTGCTGGGTTGCTATGTGCTTCAACAGGGGGCCTATGTTCGGACAAGGCCAGCACCACTTAAAGCTAGCCTGTAATAATTAAAGCCAGACAGCAACTCTTAAAGGCAACATTTTTTAAGTACTGCAGGTATTGGAAGTTATTGGAGATGAGTGTCTGATCTACAAGAAGAGTGAAAATGTTGCAGCATGGCAGAGAGTGGGTCCCAGGTTGGCAGATTAAGGCCACTATGCAGATGGTGGACATGAGGAGAGAGGTCCTCTTCTTACAGAGGACAGGAAGTCCCTGAAACTGGTGCCAGAAAATGGCAGCAATCAGAGTGAGCAATATTGCCCCAAGGATTTGAATGCAATGCCAAAGGAAGTTTGATAAGAATGTCATAATATACACACAAGTATATGATGGTGCATAGGCAGACACTGACTGACACACTGAACGACCAATCAACACACAGCCAATCACCAGACAGGACACGGCCACTATAAAGCCAGAGGGCACTAGTTTTCCCGCTCTTTCGGGATGCAGCCTCTGAGACAGCCAAAGCCCGTGATCAGTAACATGAACATCTACCATGTGCTGGTAGTATAGTCTGGTCAGGTTAGCCTCAGGTCTCCAGTCAACCTAACATAGTGTCGACTCACAGTGCAAGTATGTTTAACAGTTCATAGTTAAATAAAATAGAGTTGTACTTCTACAAGTGTTGGTAGCCTGTTTCTCTCACTGCTCTGGTAAAAGCAGTTGTCGCAGACCCAGCATACCCAACACATCAAAGAAGGCCACTGATGATGAAGAGACACTGTTGCTCAATTGCACCCTTGCAGATATTAGCAATGCATGGACATCAGAGGGTAATACAGAGGCAAGATCCACTCCTGTTGAGACATTATGAGTGGCCTGCAACTTGATCAGGAAGAAAGGATAGAGCAAATACTGGCTTTGCAAAAGGCAAGGTCACACACAGATTCCAGATCATAGAATTTACAGTGCAGAAGGAGGCCATTCGGCCCATCAAGTCTGCACCGGCTCTTTGAGAGAGCACCCTACCCAAGCCCACACCTCCACCCTATCCCCATAACCCAGTAACCCCACCCAACACTAAGGGCAATTTTGAACACTAAGGGCAATTTATCATGGCCAATCCACCCAACCTGCACATCATTGGACTGTGGGAGGAAACCGGAGCACCCGGAGGAAACCCACGCACACACGGGGAGAACGTGCAGACTCCACACAGACAGTGAACCAAGCCGGGAATCGAACCTGGGATCCTGGAGCTGTGAAGCAATTGTGCTAACTAACCATTGGACAGTCTATGGAGAAAAATGCTTGGTGTACATGAGGAGGCTTACCTGAAAGCCCACGGTAAATAAAAAGAGCAGAGAGTAGCCCAGCTCCAGCTTGGCACAGAACTTGGTGCCCATCATTTCCTGCATGCAAGTGGTGACTAGCTCCATGAGAAAACTTGTGGAGTTGATCATAATGCAGTACCTAATGGTTGATCTCTCACCCTCCATTGCAGCTTAGGCAGAAGCCACCCAACTGCAATGGAAGCTCAGACTTAGATCACCTTGTTGCAATCCTGGGCCAAATTGTTGCCAGCATGGCTGCAGAATCTGGAGCTCAAAGGGATCTTCAATTTGTCACCACAGCGTTCCAGCAATTTTATTACAGCAGAATACGAGGATTGTTTAGGCACTTCTCCAGGCATTTTGGGAATGCCCCACGGAGCACAAACTGACTGACCTTTCTCTGGATGCTCTCTGCTCTCTACGTAACACATTAATTACAATTATAACTACATGAAAAAATGTTTGTCAGACATTATTCCTAAATATATGGTTACGAAGGAGAATTAAAAAATTGAACACAAATGCAGAAGTGTGTGAAATCGCATCTTTAAACCTTATTGACAATGACCAAATTTTGAAAATTCAGACCATATTGAATTAAAATCAACCTTTCCTTTTAATTTTTAGTTAAAGCCTGAAATCAAATAGCCAAATCTTCCGAGGAATGGCAATCATCATTGGATTGCCACGCCACTTCAATTTACCTACCTTGCATAGGAGCTCCGCATTTCTTTAAAAAAAAAATACCCAATTATTTTTTTTTCCCAATTATGTGATAATTTAGCATGGCCAATCCACCTAACCTGCACATCTTTGGGTTGTGGGGGTGAAACCCACGCAGACATGGGGAGAATATGCAAACTCCACACGGACAGTGACCCTGGGCCGGGATTTGAACCCAGGTCCTCAGCGCCATAGGCAGCAATCCTAACCACTGTGCCACGTGCCGCCCTTGGAGCTCTGTATTTCATGCCCAGATTTCTCAACTGGGCCCCCTCAGAAATGCAGAGTATGCCTGTTCTGGGAGTCCATCCACAAAATGTAGGATCATCGAGAGAGGGCAAGCTATTCTCCCTTTTTATGGCATTAGCTGCTGTATTCCAGTAAGCTTAAAGTCCAAAAGCCTGTTTGAGAATCTTCATGAGAAGGTAAGTCTGTAAGGGGGGGGGGGGGGGGGGGGGGAGGAGGGGGAGGGGGGGGGGGGGGAGGGGGGGGGCAGGTGGATGAGGAGGTAGGGTGGCAGGTGGGTGGGGTAGCAGGTGGATGGGGGAGGGAGTGGGATGGCAAGTAAATAGGTGAGGGGGTAGGTTGACAGGTGGGTGAGGGGGTAGTGTTTCAGGTACGTGGGTGAGGAATAGGGTGGCAGGTAAATTGGGAGGGGCAGGGTGGCAGGTAAGTGGGTGAGGGCGCTGAGTGGGTCATAGGTGTTGGGAAGGTAATTGGATGTTGGGGAGTCGTGTGGAAGACAGGTGGTCAGGGGCTAGTCAGAGTTTGTGGGGTTAGTCGGGTGGTCCTGGGGGTTCTCGTATTGCGGGGATTGTTGGGCGGGCAGGGGACATTTGTTCAGGGGAGATGCTGGGTCAATAGTATGATAAACCAGGAGATGGCACTGGTTTTAATTCTTCTAATGTTTCCTGGGTAACTAACCTGGTAAGTAAATTGGAACTATTTTAACTCTCCAAATGTATTCTAGGTGCAGAGAAATTGCCCATCAGGAGTCCAAACATTTCAGACAATTCCCAAATAGCCAGTGCATGGGGACTTCTGAGACATTCCCCAGCGCAGTTTGTGGGTAACACCAAGCCTCCAACCCACCTTACCCCGCCACCCTTCCAAGTAATGTTCTTTGGTTAGGTACATCTTCTGTGTAGGTGAGATTAATGTGGTATGAATCCCACACAAAACCAGTGTTTTGAAAGCATTGTGGTAGGGAATCCCAGTGGGTAGCTTACATCAGTGAAAGTGTATTAAATTCTTCTCCTTCCCTCTACTGATATGTTCACCTCCAAGAATTAGATTGAAATCTCCTGCATTTTGTCTCGCATTTACATGTATACCATCTGCCATTGGCTTATTTTGGACTGCAAACTATATAATCTCGTTCAAAATTATTAAATGATGACTGAACTAAATCAATCAACATCAGGGCTACAGTCCAATGCTGTGTGCAGTGCAACTTTACTGTTATTTGTCAGAGACATCAAAGACTAAAGTAGAAACTGATTTGCATTATTAACATGACTATATGCTTGGGAGGGCGCAAACCTCAGCCAATGGCAAGAAAGCATGCAAGTCCGGGGAGCAAGTGACCCGGAGTGTGAGTGCAGGAATCAGGGAGTAGAGACCTGTATTGTAGTTGCTCTGCCTTTATATAGTTTTACCTGGCCTTTGTTTGAATAAATCACTTTGTGATTTAAGCAGCCTCCTTGTTGATACTGCGACGGTTACACTGGCATTTTGGAATTCTCAGGCCATTAGGATTCTCTTTTCCCGCTGGCAGCACACCCCACCCTTGGGTTTCCCGATGGCGTGGAGTGGCTTCAATGGGAAATCCCATGACAAGCGGCGGGAAGAGAGAATCCCACTGCCATCGAACAGCATGCCGCGGAGAAACACATGGCTGGGGGACCAGAAAATACTGCCCATTATGTCTGTCTGTGATTCCAGAACAAAAGGGGACTGCTGGAGTCCTCCTGTAGTCTAGAAGTAGAATACCCGAGAACTGATGTGTCCCTATTGTAATAAAATAGATCATTCCAGACCTGAGTGCTGGAAATTGAGAGGAAAGCCCGTAGGTCTAATAGGGTTCCATATAGGTAGTCACCCGAAAGATACCCCAATAGGCAATGAAACAGAATAGGCAGATACTGTCAGTAGAGAGAGTTCCTTGCGGGCATGGCACTATGTCTGCCTGAGCTGAACAAACATCCAGAGAGCCTCTGGAGTTTTGTCCTTTCAGGAACAGTTTCGTCCGACAAATCTGTTGTACTGCTCTGGGACACAGGGCAACTCAGTCCTTAGTGTTGGCGGAAAGCATAAACCTAACCCCCCCCACCCCCCACCACTCCGGGTCCTCCATGAAAGCCAAAGCACTGATCAGTGGAGTGGGAGGAGGACATCTGTTTGCATTTCTTCAGCGCTCCTCCTCCCACTAGAGTGTGACCTTGTTTCAGGCCCTGTTACGTTAGCAATTGCCGCTGAAGTAGCAATAGTAGAAATCTATTACCTCAGAAATTGATTGGCTGAAGGCAGGCTGTTAGCCAGTGAAAGACAAGAAGCCAATGTCAGCCAGCAGGAGTGTAGAAGGCTGGGAGAATGTTCAGAAGCCCAAATGGATGGAATAAAACCATTAACTATTGAACAAGAGTTGCTTGAATTTAACAAAGTCAAAGCCAGGCTAATGGAGTAAAAAGAGGTACAGCAAGGGCCGTAGGTTTTAAAATATAATATCCCAGAATTAAACAGGGACCAGAGAAGTCGCAGAGCAGGGAAAGAGATTGTGAAGGACATGCCACACGTAATTAAAGTGCCTGAAGGGCAGCAAGTTATTTAACCAGGAAAGGAAAATGTTAAGGAATTGCTTGAAGTATGGCTGGCAAAAATCTTCTTTTCAACTTTAACTAGGAGGTCAAAGAAGTCCCCAAACAAATGATCAGGTCGGGAACGAGATGCCTCACCAAGGTGAAAAGCCATGAGGGAATATAGCCGGAGCTACACCTCTACTTGAGGGCAGATGAGTTCCGGCACATGGAATGAGTTAAGAGATTGACCCCTCTCAAGTCAAAGGTCCCGGCTAAGAAGCCAATGATTATTTTAGTCGGCAGCATTATGGTGAATTTAAATGGAGAACAGGAAAGCTCCCAAATTGGTCCAGAAAGACAAAGGTGATGCCTCACTTAGTTGTAAAGCTATAGGGACTTACAGCGAGAGCTGACCATCCACCAGCGGGTAGTAGTGTTCCAAAAGACAAGGAGACTACTACTCAACTGACCATCAGAGAGATTCCAAGAGTGGATCCCATACTCAACCAGCTTGGTGCAGCATTGTGAGGCGCACTGCATTCAAAAAGACTCACACCAGTACACCAGGATGCAGCACTGTAGCCATATTCAGTATATGTGTAGGAGAGAACCCCTCCAGAAAGCAGTCTTCCTATTACCCAAGCCCAGAAAGGCTAGCCCAAGATCAGAAAAAGATTACCTGCCTGCTGCAGATCTGACCCATAGCTCCGAGCAACAGTAAGTGGAAAATCCCAGAAGTGCTAGTGCCCGGGCGGGAGCTGAACTAGATTCCTTAAAAGAGGCCAAAGTCCCATAAAATCCAGACAATCAGTCTTCTGTACTGCCTGGGTTGGGACAACTAAACTGCTGCCTCACAGCGCCAGACACCCGGCTTCAATTCCAGCCTCGGGTGACTGGCTGTGTGGAGTTTGCATTTTCCCCTGTATCTGCTTGGGTTTCCTTCAGGTGCTCTGGTTTCCTCCCGTTGCCCAAAGACATGCAGATTAAGTGGACTGGCTGTGACAAAATTGCCCCTTAGTGTTCAGGGATTTACAGGTTAGATGGGGGTCACAGGGATAGGGTGGGGGAGTGCACCTAGGTATGGCGCTCTTTCGGAGGGTCCGTGCAGACCCGATGGGCCGAATGTCCTCCTTCTGCACTGTAGGGATGCTATGATTCTCTGAACCCACAGGATACCAAGGTGGATGGGAAAGAGATAAACTGGACAAGGGCAGCTCAGCCCAATGATCAAATGACCTGGCTCTCATTGAGAGAGAAACCCAGCATCCCCCTGCAGATAGTCCAGAGCAGCTTGGCCATTACACACCCACTTAGTGCTAACCACCATGTAACTGCCCCCCATCCCCAAATCCCACTACCCCAATTTCTAAACTGAGGCCATTGATATATGTACTGAATGTTGAAGCCACCTGTTACATTCCAGCAGCCAACACTTAAAAATCAGTGGAAGAATCATCATTGAAGAGCATGCATTTTCCTCCCTCCCTCCCCACCTCGATTCAGAGGAAAGCTCTGCAGAAAGCCCAGCAACACCACTCAACATTTTCAACAAAAATTCTGATTTAGGCATTTTGGTTTCCACCTTCTTCCTTCCACCGTGATAGGCCACCCAAGTCTCCACCACATCTGAGTTGTGAGTGAATGGGGCATTCACTGGAGATACTTTTAGGTGAAAAAGCCAAACTCTTTCATTGAGTCTACTTGAACTGTTACAAAAAGGCATGTACCATCAGGTGACTTAACTAACAAAGGCCATTGTAGTGACCAATATCACTTTCTAAGGTGTTACTTAAGCATATCCACATACATTTTTAAAATTTAACCGTTTGATTATAAAACTTCTGGCAATATAGATTTATATCGTAATATCCTGGTAACATTTGACTTCCTATACAATTCCAAAAATTATTTTCAGCCTCAGAATGTGAATTCTTCATGAAGAGACAAATCTATTTAAACCAAAAGAGAATTGCTTGCCTGTTGGTTCAGTGAACTCTAATTTAATTAATTACATAACGTAATGAATTGCAGCATTGCCTGATAATAAGTCAGACGAAAAGGCTGGAAGCATTTGGGGGCAGCGGGAGATATTGATGCAAAAAGCCCAGTCTAGTGTTGATTCTCCAGGGGCAGGCACACTAAGTGATGTCGCTTACGCAGTCCATGTGGCATTTTTCACTGATTGGCAAATGTTGCGCAGACCACTACACAAATACACTGCACCACCATTAACTGTTTCTTTCTCCACAGATGCTGCCTGACCTGTTGAGTATTTCCAGCATTTTCCGTTTTCATTTAAAATTTCCGGTCACTGAGGGTTTTCTTTGCCACATTGCTGAAATAGAAGTTGACTCTTCAAGGCCATGTTGCAGTTTGTGAATGTGCCTGGTTGTTTGAGTCTCCAGGAAGGAAGCACAACCCATTTGAGGGATTATAAAATACTCTCATGGCCACATATCACATAAATTTTCAATCTACATTATTTTAGTGGAAACAATCAGGTGTCATATTAATGGAGTGATGCTCCTTCTTTCTTCAGAAGAAGTTCAAGGTAGGTTTACTGGCCTAAAACTAGAAATGGGGAAGTTATCTTGTGAGGAAATATTGGAGATGATTGTATCCACTAGAGTTTAGAAGGGTAAGAGGTGACTTAATCGGGCAGCATGGTAGCACAGCGCCAGGGCCCTGGGTTCGACTCCTGGTTTGGGTCACTGTCTGTGCGGCATCTGCATGGGCCTCCCTGTGTCTGCATGGGATTCCTCCGGGTGCTCTGGTTTCCTCCCACGAGTCCTGAAAGACGTGCTTGTTGGGTGATTTGGACATTCTGAATTCTTCCTCAATGTACCCGAATAGTCGCCGGAATGTGGCGACTAGGGAATTTTCACAGTAACTTCATTGCAGTGTTGATATAAGCCTTACATGTGACACTAATAAAGATTATTATTATCAAAGCCTTTAAGACCCTGGAGTGGATGTGGTGAGGATGTTTTTTTCTTGGGGGAGAATCTAGAACTAGGGGGTCACTGTTTAAAAATAAGAGGTTGCTCATTTAAGGCTGAGATGAGAAGACATTTTTGCTCCCAGACTGACACGAATCTCTGGAACCCACTTCCTCACAAGGCAGTGGAAGCAGAATCTTTTGAATATTTTGAAGGCAGAGCTATATAGTTTCTTTATTAACAAGGGGGTGAAAGGTTATCGCGGGATAGGCAGGAACGTGGGGTTGAAGTTACTATCAGATCAGCCATGACCTTATTGAATGGTAGGACAGGCTTAAGTGGCCGAGTGGCCTACTCTTGCTCCTAATTCGTATGTTTGTATGATGCACTCATTTAAAGCTAGTTACTCTGTGTGTCTTAGGCAGCTCTTACATCCCTGGAGGATTAGGTAGATAAGAAATGGATTTGAGGTTATGCTAACACCATTAAAAGACCATCCTGATCTTCTATTATAATTCTTCAATGTATATTTCTAACATAATTTTCTTTGCAAATTATCTCTAATCATCAGTCCACCTACCTAAATTCTACTGGGTAGATCCCAGGAGCAGTGCGCAGCGGTGCAACACGGCTGCTAGAAATTGGGAGACCCCGCTCCTGGGATCTACCCAGCTCGCAACACATCATGAGACCTAATGAGATCTCGCAAGATATTTCGCTGTAAATCCAGCCCATTGTAGGTGGGATCAATTTTCGGCTAATCTGCATATTAGGATCATAGAATCATAGAATTAGCCGTACTTTAATATGCAGATTCCTGAGGTACCAGGGGTATGGAATCTATCTTCTTTGCCTCCGAGACCTTGGGTGAGCACCGTTCAATACAGGTCTCCACAAACAGGGACCAGATGTAACAGCACTCATTGGGGTCCCCAAAGCGATTGGAGGCTCCCAGGTGTATGCCCTTTGGACAGGATGTCACCCTGGCAGTGCTACCTGGGTGCCAACCTGGCACTGCTGAGTTGACAATGTGGCACTGCCAACTGGCAGGGGTACTGCCAGGGTGGCAGGTTGACACTGCCAAGGTGCCAAACCGCCATTTGCTGCATGGTAGTGATCGGCTGGGGGTGCTGTGGAGGGTGAGCAGGGGAGGAGGTGGCAGAGGGTCACTCCCATAGTGCACTGGGGGCTTGTCGGGGATTGCTTTGGGGCTCCAGAGTTCGGGATGCCATTTAAAAATAGCGTCCCGATCTCTCGCTACACTGAGGAGTTCCGGCGAGCGTTGCTCCTCAGTTCACAAAATGGAGCCCTGTGCGGCCTCAGCCACGTATTCCCCGCTGAAGCCCCCTATCTAATGTGAATACTGTTTGATAGTGTTGTGTTTCCAGGCGCTGCGAGCTCCAGGAAACACGTAGCTAAATGTACTAGCTATGGGATATTTTTTCCTATTTAGTTAAATTCCATCCTAAATGTTTTAACCATGCACATGATTTGATTAGGATTACAATGTTAAATCAATTTGATTGTGTTGAATTTCTGCATCAAATAAATACCAAGTCACAATGTCTCCAAATTGCTTGATCAATCTGGATTGTCAATTAATCTAATCTGCAGTTGGAAAAAATATATGGAGCCTAAAAATATTCCTTCATCTTCAGTGTTCCCCAAAATATGTAAAATTGACTATTTGACGGCTAGCATGGGCATCCATTATGTGCTACTCTTATGCCCAGTAAAAGTAGGGCATATTCATAACTTTAACTTTCGACTCTGTGTTCATATGGAAGTTTCTGGAACTGTCTTTGATTTAAAATGGACACTGATTAACTCTTGGGATGGCTACTCAGGAACAGGTAAGCTTTGCAGCTTCAATACAACCTATTTGAAGCTTCGGGAAAGTTCTTAATTACATGGAATAAGGATTTATTGAACTATGTACAATACTCTGCCCAATCCAGTCCTTGTTGGGACAACCAACAACTCTCGGCCCTCCTTGGGCCGGCTTTTTGTGTCGGTCTTTAATGAGCTCCAGCTGGGTGACCATTGCCTGGGAAGCTCGTACCCCACGGTTCTCCAAGTGCTCCTGTTTCCTCCCACAGTTCCATGGGGAGATCAAGAATGGTTTCCCCGTGGTCCATGGGGAGATCAAGAATGGTTTCCCCGTGGTCCTCGTGAGTGTTATGACAGGCGATATCAAGACAAATACTATGTGTGAAATTCACACTTACTATTGTAGGTTTAGTTTAGTGCGTAGTCATGTGTATTATTGCATATAGTAATAAGTCTTGTGTTGTCAAAAAACTGTCTTTGTACGAATACACTAGTTGTGTGGTCATTTGGTCAATATAAGAAACAGCTTGTGGTTCACATCAAAATATAGAAGTCAACAAGCTATTTCTAGCAAAAGTGCAGGCACATGCAACGTTTTAAACTTCTGATCAATTTCCCTTCATAAAAATGATTTTGACAGTGTTTAAGGATTTTAAAGCTAAGTGAATTCACGCAGGTTCAGAAGTAAAGGCACCAGGCTACAGAAATTGGAAAATATATATTCAATACAGGTGAGCCAGGCTGCAAATGAGCATTAATCAATTTGTCAATTCAGTTCATGCGGCCAACAAATATCCACATCAGCCGTGGAGAAGAGACTTCTGGCACAGTGGTTAGCACCAGGGACCCGGGTTTGATTCTGGCCTCGGGTCCTCCCTGTGTCTGTGTGGGATGTTCTCCAAGTGCTCCTGTTTCCTCCCACAGTTCAAAGATATGCAGGTTAGATGGTTTGCCATGATCAATATGCAGGGTTACGGGGATAGGGCAGGGTTGTGACTCCAGGTAGAGTGTTCTTTCAGAGGGTCGGTGCCAACTCGATGAGCTGAACGTTCTCCTTCAGCACTGTAGGAATTCTGTGAATTCTCTTCATGTAGATATGGCAAGGAGTTTCTGCCCAGGTTGTGAACCTGATAGAACCTGTAGTCAATTTAGTTTGCAGGCCTGCTAGCAACTCGGTTGAGGAAAGTGTCAGGAACACTACCGTCAGCATGCCAGAATTAACAGAGAAAAGGGTTTAAGAAACACAGGATAAATAACGTTTTATAGGAGTCTGAGGCACATAGACCTTGGCCTGAGTGCTAAACATGGATCAGGGTTTGCTGTTAGAAACATCAAGAAAGAAAACTAATACCAAAAACGCATCAGCCCACAGAAGGAAGAGAATATAGTACAGGAATACCGTAATTATGTTTTGTCCCAAGTTTCCAGAAGAGAAGTGAGATTGAATTAAGTAAATAAGAACATAACATAAGAGCATAAGAACCAGGAGCAGGAGTAGGCCATCTGGCACTTCGAGATCATGGCTGATCTTTGGACATTCATTTGCTGTCTGTGAAATAAAACATTTTAATTATTCACCTGTAGCTTCTTGCCAATCTGTCTTTGAAAAAATTGAAGAAGCACATGTGAAAAATATTATCAGTGGGTCCTATTATATTTCTGCATGAAGTAATTGTATAGATATGTATCAGGAAGTATAGGCATATTTTCAAACTTAATGGGCGCGATTTAATGGGAGAAAAAAAGAGTCCGTTTGGGTGCGTTTAGCGGGTGAACAACCCAGCTATCAAATGGACTCTGCCTTTGCCAGGGCCACACTTACCAGCTTGTCAATACAGGAAGAGATCGGGCACTATTTTTAAATGATGTCTCAATCTCTTAAACACCACGGCAGCCTCTGGACATCCCCAGCTTACTTGCTAGGGGGTGTTTGTGCCAGGCAACTTGGCATCTGCCAGCCTGGTACCCAGGCAGTGCTACTGCTAGGGTACCCGGATGGCACTGCCAGGGTGTCTGGTGGCAGTATCAATGTGCCAGGCTGGCAATGCCAAGGTACCCAGGTGAGAGCGAAAGTGCCAGGGTATCAATCACCCCAGAGTCCAAAAACCCAGAGTGGAACAGTGGTTAGCACAGTTGCTGCACAGCTCCAGGGTCCTAGGTTCGATTCCCGGCTTGGGTCACTGTCTGTGCAGAGTCTGCACGTTCTCCCCGTGCCTGCATGGGTTTCCTCCGGGTGCTCCGGATTCCTCCCACAGTCCAAAGATGCAGGTTAGGTGGATTGGACTGGCTAAATTACCCTCAGTATCCAAAAAGGCTGGGTGGGGTTATTGGGTTATGGAGATAGGGTGGATGTGTGGGCTTGGGTAGGGTGCTCTTTCCAAGGGCTGGTGAAGACTGCTGGGCTGAATGGCCTCCTTCTGCACTGTAAATTCTATGAAATCTATGAAACCCAAGGGCCTCTGATGGCCTGGGAGACCCCCTAGGTGCCATTACACCAGGTTCACATTTGCCATGTTCTCGTAAAGTCAAAAGCAAGCTAGAGGAACAGCACCTCATCTTCCAATTGGGCACTTTCCAGCCTTCTGGACTCAACATTGAGTTTAACAAATTCAGGCCATGAACGTTGTCCCCCATTTTGTATTTGTCCACCCAAATGCCTGTCTGTATCGTGTTCTCATGTTTTTGCTTTCAGAGAGTGCTAACCCTATTTCTTCTATTAACACATTCTGCTAAGCTATATTTTGCTTCAAGCCCAAACTTTTCAGCCCCACCCACTAATGGGATCTTCCAGTCTTGGTGATGACAAGCCCCCCCCCCCGGCACGTTCCCTGGCAGCGAAGTGTGCGGGGCACGTAAAAGCCCGCAGACATTGCTGAAAATATGACACGGGCGGGGCGGTGTGGAGGGTCTTTAATAATGTTGTGTTCCATGTCATTCCATGTCCCCTGCCCTCTAACTTATCCCTCACCTTATAATGTGCTCCACTTGCCTCCCCTGTCATGATATGTATATTGACTGGGATGTAAAGAGTTAACAAGTTAATGATAATGATTCATACCACTCGAGGGAACCACAGAACAGTCGTATATATCATACGACTTTGGGGATTCTGGGAGTTGAGAGTTAGGAGAGAGCTGGAAGAGGGTCAAGCATAGAGAGCAGTTGTGTACTTGAGAGTTCTGTAAGTCAGAGATAGCGGGCGGGATTCTCCGACCCCACTGCACCGTTTCTGCCTGCCCCGCCGATTCCCGGAGAATCCCGCCCAGCATAGTTTTATATAATAACCTTCTACTTTAGGAAAGTGAACAAATCTTATTTAGTTGTGTAAATAAATTTATAGTTTTGTTTGTTAACAAAGCTTTGTGTTCTTTATTCAACGCTACGCATCCGAGCCATTCAGGTAAAGCAGAATAGAGAATACAACATCTCCTCACCCCTTTGCCCCTTTTACCGACAGCATAAAACCCAACACATTCCTGGCTCTTTCTATTTCTGAAGACGAGTCAGATTGGATTTAAATCTTTAACTATGTCTCTCTCTCTTTCCACGGATGCTGACCGACGTATTTTGTTTTCCAGCATTTTTATGTTTGTTTAATGTTTAAGATGGCCCTGATTTGGCAGAGAATAAGTGTGAGAGTTCCATTACCTGCTGAAAGAGAACATAAAGCCATATTCTCAAACATTTCCAATTCCAGTTACAATAATAACCCTACTCAACTTTTCAGAAGTTGACGGGCGACACAGTGGAATTGCCTCCATCATCCAGTTAATATTGCATAGATATATCCTCAAAGTCGTTAATGCCCTTTTTTGACAGGTAAGAAGCTACAGGTTTCAAGGATCCGTGGAAGCATTGAACACAAGCCCTTGAACTTTGTCATCTGATGGATTCGCATGGTGTGATTGGTGATATAGATGTGCCTCGGTGATCTCCAAAAGGTTGAAGTGCCCCTGCAATAAATTGTGATGGTGTTTCTCAGTCAAAGTGCAGATAATATCAACACAAAATAATCATGGTGAATTCAAGCTTCGTTAGCATTTTATATGATGGTGATATTCTTTGCCAATCTAGCATTCTACCATTGTTTCAGGAAGTGTAAGAATCCAAAAGCTGGCTGATATAAGGGGCTTGGTTATTTCCTTGGCACAATTATTTATACCATGGCACAGATACTGCACTGCAATCATAAATCCATCAGATCACTGTGGGGAACATTATAAGAATATTGATAGGGAGCACAGTCCCTAAAAATCTCTCGGATCACTGTGCTTTGCAGAACCAGCCTATTGACTGGTACGTTTATTTGAGAAGTTAGTACTGGACTGAACAGCAGAGAAAGCAGGATGAATGATCAAATTTGGAGGGTGAGATGACAGGAAGAGTATAAAACAGTGAAGCTCATGCTGGGAGAACCATTTGAAGAAGTATCATGGAGATGTTGTCATGACCATTACCACCACTGCAATACTATTTTTCCACCTCTCTCTCCTAACTAACAATCTTCTGCAATGAAAACAACCATGAGCAACCAAGCTATTATCCATTATAAATGTCCCTGCTCACACACACATTACAGAAACATGGGGTGGAATTCTCTGGTCGCCGACACCAAAATTGCGTTCGGCGATCGGCTGGAGAATTCCCGATTCCGACCAAATCAGGGGCTGCGCTGCTTTCGCAATGCTCCACCCTCTCCAATATGCTGCACCACATATCGACTGTCTCAGGACTTTACCTGAGATCGCCCACCCAATGCTCCGCCCCCAATTGGCCGAGTTCCCGACAGCATGGGACATGTGTGGTCTCACCCATCGGGAACTCGGTGTGGCTGCTGCGGACTCAGTCCAGGGCCGCCACAGTCAGGGGAAGGCAAATCCGCGGGCAGGGGGGTACATTATTCGAGGCTGGGGGGCAATGTGGGGAGAGGTCCGGGGCGCACGAGCCGGCCGAAGGGGGGGACTATTTTGCGGGCTGGGTCTGCGAGCGGCCACCACTATGTCGCACGGCAGGCCGCTGCCATGCGCGTGCCCGGCCATGGACTCAGCAATTCTCCAGGGCGTAGCGGCAGCCAGAGCCGGGTGCTCTATGCTGCCTTCCTGCTCGCCTCCATCAAAACGGGGAATCAGTGGCCGTTTTGCAGCATTTTCTCTGGCGTACCGTTCCCACGCTGGCATGGAGACATAGCCCCGGAATCACAAAATCCAGCCCCTGATTTATGGGATCTATTTAAATGTCGTGCACAAAACACCTTTTGCATTGAAAACACTTAGTTCACAGAATTCTAACATTTCACTTTTATTATAAAATCTTCCACTATGGTGTTTTCTCTTTCTGGCACTAGATGGTTCTTGTGTCTGCTGTTTGATTAAAATAGTTTCCTGAAACAGGACAAGGTCAGAAGGATAATTTCTGTGTGTCACTGACTCAAAGTGGAGAAGTTTCAACTTGCAGATCTTGGGGCAACAGTGGGATTTGTAGCAGATCAGGAGTTCAATGTTTCTGCAGGGGGCACCAGCATCCTCTTTCCGGTTTTCCTGACAAGTCAACAGGTGGGATCTAAGGAAGGATTTCTAATGAAAGTGACCCAGGCAGAGGTCAAGAGGCTCAAGTGGGAATGGACTCCTGAGGTTGCTGGTGCCACGGGAATAGGGAGGAGGTCTTGGTAGAATGCCCCACCCCAAGACTCTCACTCTCCTGAAGGTCCTGCTGCAGGGTCTGAGGCGCTACAGTGAGGTGATCTTTCCCAAGATAGGAATAAGAAACCAGCCCCTCATACCAAGCAGGTGTATATGACGCTTGCTGAGGAATACTGCAGCAAGTGTGTAGTTCCTCAAATCTGGAGACAGTGCACCAAGAGGATCCAAGACCTCAGGAGGGCAACAGGTGAGTGGCACTTTCAGGTAAAGTGCCCCACATTCTGACTCCTCAAATCACACCTTCCAGTTCTGTTCAGTTCCCTCTCCGTGGGCACCTCGCATCCACATCTCATTCATCAAATTCACATTCATCCCCATTCTATTGCTCTCTCGCACCATTGTCTAAGACCCAAGTTTCTCTTCACAAATGTTGTTCATTCTTCTTCTCCACACAAGCCATCGTAACTCTCTACATTCCCTTGTTGCAGAAAAAAAGGGCAGAAACTTGGGGATGTGCAGAGACCTGTGTTGGAGGAAAGGGGGGAGGGAATGTTTGGTGTGGCCCACCCTTAGCTGGCCACTGGCAGTGAATTGACCCACTGGGAAGGAGATTTTGTTCTGGGAGGCTGGCAGCGTCAGTGAGGGTCAGTCATGAAATCCTGAGCAACTGAGGCATTGGTGCTCTGGCATGTCAAGAGAGCTGATCCCATGCTTGTGGACCGTGTGTGGGGGCCTCACCTCTTTGAAAATGACTTTCGGTGTCCTTTTTTTAGAAGTTAGAAGTTAGAACAGTACAGCACAGAACAGGCCCTTCGGCCCTCGATGTTGTGCCGAGCAATGATCACCCTACTCAAGCCCACGTATACCTATACCAGTAATCCAACAACCCCCATTAACCTTATATTTTAGGACACTAAGGGCAATTTAGCATGGCCAATCCACCTAACCCGCACATCTTTGGACTGTGGGAGGAAACCGGAGCACCCGGAGGAAACCCACGCACACACGGGGAGGACGTGCAGACTCCGCACAGACAGTGACCCAGCCGGGAATCGAACCTGGGACCCTGGAGCTGTGAAGCATTTATGCTAACCACCATGCTACCGTGCTACCCCTGTGGAGTATGATGTGGCTGAGGAGAAGGCAGCCAGTGCTAGTGTTGTGGAATTTGAAACACAAGCAGATCAGCCATAATCATATTGCATAGGAGCAGGTTGAAGGGGCCGAATGGCTTACATCTGCTTTTCTTTTGCTTGTTTGCATGTACCTGCTACTGCTGGTGCTGTTGGTGTTGAAGTTGCTATTCCTCTTGTTCCTCACCAGAGGTGCAGAGGTGTAAGATGGAGTCGCACGGGTGGCCCCTGTGCCACGGTGAAGGTTGCTGCAGGGAAGCACAGTTGAAGAAGTATAGCTCAAGGGGATGTGGTGGAATAGTGGTATTGTCGCAGGAATAGTAATCCAAAGACTCAGGGTAATCTTCGAGAAACCCTGTGTTTGAATTCTGCCATGGTGAAATTTAAATTCAATAAAAATCTGGAATTAAAAGTCTAATGACTATTAAACCATTATTTATTGTCGCAAAAATCCAGCAATAGTCTTTAGGGAAGGAAATCTGCTGTCCTTCCCTGGTCTGGCCTACATGTGACTCCAGACCCATGTTGTTGATTCTTAAATGCCCGCTGAAATGGCCGAGCAAGCAGCCTAGCAAGCCTCTCAGTTCAAGGGCAATTAGAGATGGGAAATCAATGCTGACTCATTCAATGACAGTCACAATCAATGAATTAAAAAAAGATGAGTGAATGACGAGACAGGTGAAATGAAATGGTTTCAACTTGCCACTCAACCATCAAGCAGTGAGAAGACATTCGCAGAAGGGCTGTGACCAACGGCTTAATCATGCCTGAAGCTATTTAGATTCACTAATCAAAGCCTTCCCAGCTTGCCAATTTTAGTGAAGAGGCGCTCCTCGCTGTATGCTCACCCAATTGACCCTGGCAAGTTGTTGACAACTGGGGAAATAAGCGTGCTAGCAACTTTTGCCAGAATCCTTGATTAAGACAGCAATTAATGACCTGTTTGTATATGACAATTACTGACCTCGCAGCCCCAAGAGGCGTTTCCATTCACCTGAAAACCTGCCCAGATGAAATCTGCAAGTGCGAAGACTGAAATTGGCATCTCATTCCAATGCCACTTTTAGATAGATTTCCCTGCGGCATCCACCTCTCCTTACCTCCAAAAATTCCACCAAAGTATTTGTTGATCTCTGTGAGCTTGGAAATCTCCAGGCTCTATCATAGCTCTTTGTTCAACTGTGAGAAAAGGAAGGAGCCGCAAGTGTGAAGACTGATAGCTGAGGAAATTGAGCCTCTTGGAGAGAGATGTCATCATCCACAGTCTGTTCTGACATTTTTCCTCTCCCAGCCTCTTACCGCTTTGTTTGTTGGTCCAAGCTTTCCCAGATCCCATGACAGGATTGACAGATCACTTGTTCTCTGAACAAGTTTTTCTCTAAACGTGTCCATGGAGATTTCCAAAGTGCAGCCAAGTCCCCAGTAGTGGTTACAAATTTCCTCTATGATGTTCTGTACCCAAGATGTGGAACAGCTACTTACACATTCATATTTCCTCTGCCGTGTCACCACCATCTCACAAAAGCATAACATGGACTCCTCCTGTACCTTTGTCTCCAAGTTGAGACTCTCTTTCGGTACATGACTGCAACAGTCTGTCACATTTTGGAAGCATTCTATTTTAATACAGAGCCATTGGTTTGCGTTCCGCACCTCCTCAACCACATCCAGGGCAGTGCAGCTTCCCATTGAACAGCACACTGCTCACTATGATGAAAAGAAGAAAAAATAACTCAAGGAAAAGGGGCTGAGTTGGCCGAGGAACAATCAATTATTCAACCAAGGATTGACCGAGCCCACCTCGGCATGCACATTATTCATTTCCCAAGAACACCGACCACAAGGAAAAGTCAGAAGGATCCCAATCCACACCAGGGTACTTAATCTGCCCAGGCCTTTGACAGAGATAGGCACAGATCCTTAAATGGAAAATAACAGAAAGCTAAATTAAAACCCAATCGATTAGTTCTAGCTGGGGGACTGACTGCAATCTCAGTGAGGGCTTAACTAACCCGACCACCCAACTCCACACTACCCATCACCCTGCCATGGCTCGACTCATCTTCGCTATCAACAAGACAGACAAGGGGAGTCCAAAATACACTCCACTCCCATAACTGTGAAGGACAACACCATATACAAAGAGAGGACTAAAACTATGCCCAGACCACATATTACATAATCAACTTAATATGGTTTTTGCCAGAGCAGGATAACAGATGGCATTCACCCTCATGCTCATACCTAGCACTCCCTGACAGCAGAAAAGTCAACAACAAATAATCAGCGACATAATCACAAGGGAGCAATGTTCAGGATTATTGAAGAATTGTAGAATAACACCATCCATGTTGCCCGAAGAGGCCAAATCCATGACAGGATCATCCAACACTTCCCAGGATTTCTCAAGGATTCCAACAAACAGAGCACCTTCATTTCTACCACGTTGTCACCCCGACCCCCCCCAATCGACGAACAGCCTACGTCCCGGCTAGTGGCACGGGAAGGGGCGTGGTGTGATCTGACACAACTGGCTGCATTCATCCCCTCATGCCGATCATCGAAAACAGGATAATGAAAGACCAGGAGTCGGGGTCCCAATCGATCACAGAGACATTGAAGACCGGATACATCATGCTCCATCAAACCTGATGCATCCAGAGTCCAAATCAGGATTACTAAAGCATGGCAACCAAACATCAAACTCCATCAGGAGTTGCCTCTTACTTACTGCAAGAAGTCAGGGTCAGTAAGGTACCACAGTGGGGCAGCATGGTAGCACAGTGGTTTGCACAGTTGCTTCACAGCACCAGGGTCCCAGGTTCGATTCCCGGCTGCGCCACTGTCTGTGCGGAGTCTGCACGTTCTCCCCGTGTCTGCGTGGGTTTCCTCCGGGTGCTCCGATTTCCTCCCACAGTCCAAAGATGAGCAGGTTAGGTGGATTGGCCATGCTAAATTGTCCCTAGTGTCCAAAAAGGTGAGATGGGGTTACTGAGTCATGGAGATAGGGTGGAGGCGTAGGCTTAAGTAGGCTGCTCTTTCCAAGAGCCGGTGCAGACACGATGTGCCGAATGGCTCCTCCTGCACTGTAAATTCTATGATTCTATGAAGTTACTCACACGGATCCCCCTTGTCCGGCCAGTGCCTCCGAAAACCATCAGGACATGCGACACACCATGCAGCAAACTCTCAATGAGCTGAAGGCGGGCCTTAACCAGGGAAATCTCCCTATCAAATGAACGTATTCTCTCCTGCATCTCCACCATTCTCCCAAGGATACATCACGGTTCCTCAAGGTGAGCTCCAAAGACGTGCAACACGGAGCTGAGATCACCATCCAGAATGACGCTCTAAGAGACAGTCATCATCCCAATACCCACTGTACCACCGAGATGCAGGCCTGTTTATCAGCAACATTGCTACTGCAAGCTGGGCCCCGTGCTAGACAACTCCGACTGCCTCAATCTCACGAGGAATCCTTGCAATTTCACTTGGCTCCTCATTGCCAAACTCCAATCATGACCATCCAGGGACATAGTCCTAAGCATAGGTCCTGAAAAAAGACAATTATGAAATGTGCACAAGGATAAAATAATGGTTTAAAAGATGAGCAGAGCCTGAGCTTGTGATAGCACAGTTGCTCCCACGTTCACATGACTTCCCACGGAGGGATTTTAACACAGAGATGAGAATTTAATGGACATTTAGGGAATGCAAAGTTTTGGGCAAGAAAGGACACAGGCTGCAGTATTCGAGATAAGTTGTAACTTGTAGAAAGTAGGAAGTATAGAATTCAAGTATAATTTTCAGGTGGTGCAGACATTAATTATGGTCTCAACAGAGATTAGAGAAAGGAATTGTTGGAACTTTGAGATATTGTTAAGAAATATTTAAAACATTTACCAAGTGTTGTGAATGATGTAGATACCCAGATTCTTTTATATATTTCTGTTATTGTTGTTATGAATCTTAGATGTGGTACTCATGGGTCTGGACGCACAGTTAAGTTAGAGACAATGCTGTTGGTAAACTACATTTTATTGAACATTAAGCTAAATAATTACGATATAATCTCAGCATGATTGAGGCTCTACTGAGAACTGTCTCTCTCCAAGCTCTGTTATCATGTGATTTTATGTCATAGAATAGAATTATAGAATCACTACAATGTGGAAAGGGGTCATTCAGCCCATCAAGTCTGCACCGACCTGGTCCAGGAGTGAGCGAGACAAAATGGTGGCAGAGGGTGAAGCAGCTGGAGCAGCAGAACTGAAGATAAAGAGTGGAGCAGCAGGAGCAGTGAGACTGAGGTCAGTGCCTGAGGCAGCCAGAGCAGCGGGCAGGGCCCAGAACACGAGGCAGCTGAAGACAGCATGTAGAGGGGCTGTCACATGTTGCGTGGCTCCTGCTTGAGGCGTATATGTTTTTTTTCTTTTTGGGAATTTTTAATGCCTGGTCCTGGGGGAAATTCATGAAGGGCTAAGAACCGGCAAAGAGGTGAAAGGTGTCCAAAAATCAGAGGATGACAGCAGCGAGGAAGGGAGAGAATGAGAGCTCGCTGTTGATGGTGAGGACCAGCCCGGGGGCTGACAAGAGGGCGGAGGCCGGGCCGCTGGGTAGAGCCGCACTGCTTACAGCAGAGAAGATAGAACATAGAACTTACAGTGCAGAAGGAGGCCATTTGGCCCATCGAGTCTGCACCGACCTGAGCAAAGACCACTGCGCTTAAGTCCATACTTCCACTCTATCCCCGTAACCTTGCTAACCTTTTTGGACACTAAGGGCAATTTAACATGGCCAATCCACCTAACCTGCACATCTTTGGACTGTGGGTGGAAACCTCGGCACCCAGGGGAAACCCACGCAGACACGGGGAGAATGTGCAGCCTCCACACAGATAGTGACCCAAGACGGGAATCAAATCTGGGACCCCGGAGCTTTAGAGCCACAATGCTAACCACTGTGCTACCGTGTCGTACAAACAGTTTGAAGTAGGAACATTATTCAAAGATGGCTGAGGTGGGGTCTCTAGAGCTTGAAAAACAGTTTGCAAAGCATATGGAGGTGATGAGAAAGGAGAAGGCAGTGGCGTTGGTAGAGGAGGCAATCGCCCCAGTGAGCTGTTGCAAAGGTGTCGGCTGAGGTGAGGGAATAGAGTGAAAAGATGAAGGGAGTGGGGGAGGCCATATTGTGGCACAGCGACCAGAGCATCTCGATGGGAGATGAGCTGCAGAGAGTGGTTGAGGCCACTAAGGGGCTTCGGGCAAAGCAAAAGGATATGGAGAACCGCTCGAGACAAAAGAATTTAAGGATTGTGGGCCTGCCTGAGGGGGCGGAGGGCCCAAAGCCGACAGAGTACTTTGCCAAGATGTTGACAGAACAGATGGGGGAGGAAGAGGAACCCTCTCGTTATAAGTTGGACCAAGCTCATCGTCGCTGAGGCCTAAGCCTAAGTTAATTGAGCCGCCAAGGACAGTGATCTAATGTTTTCACACATATAACATGAAGAAGAAGGTATTGAACTGGGCAAAGAATGAGCAGGAGGTGCAATGGGCTGATGCCAAGATTCGTATCTTTCAGGACTTGACGGTGGAACTGGCAAAGCGGCGAGCGGCTTTCGGCCGAGTGAAGCATGCGTTGTACAACAGTGGAGTGCGGTTTGGAGTGGTGTATCCAGCAAGACTAAGTGTGACCTACAACTCGAAAGACTTTTATTTTGAGATGTGGAGGCAGTGGAGGCATTTATGAAGGCAGAAGCCTTGGGACGGAACTAAAGAGTGGGAGAATATATATATGTAACTTTGAATAATGTTCCTACTTCATGATGTTATGGAGGTTAAAGATCTTTGTTGCTGTTCTTTGTAGCGACCGTTTTTTATGAAAAGTATATACTTGATTGGTTTTTTTTGCTGGGACTGTGCAGGATGCGAGGAAAGGCCTGAGCAGGGGCCCCGCACTAGCTAACTTAAGTCGGCTAGTGAACGGAGGTGTTGTGGCGGGAGGGGCGGCAGACATTGGAGCCTGTTGAGCAGGTTTCAAATTCCTAGGAGGTGAGAAAATGGAGGGGAAGGGTTCGGCACGCGGTGGGATTTCTTCGAGAGGGTGTGGGGGGGGGGGGGGTGGGGGGGGGGGGGGATTCTGGGATGGGAAGATTGGGTTTGATGCCAACAATAGCTAGGGATGGGTCAGGCTCAGTGGGTAGGGCCTGAAGTTATGATGATGGCAGCGAGAGACCCCCTGTTAAGATAGTTATGTGGAACGCGAGGGGTTAGGAGGCCCAGTGAAGAGGTCGAGGGTGCTTGCGCATTTTAAAAGTTTGAAAGCAGATGTGGCGATGCTGCAGGAGACTCACTTGAGGGTGAAGGATCAGGGGAGGCATAGAAAGGGCTGGGTTAGCCAGGTGCTTCAATAGTAGGGTGCGGGGGGGGTTGTGGTTCTGGTGAATAAAAGAGTGAGGTTCCAAATGGAGAAAGTTGTGGCAGATCAGGGAGGTAGATACGTAATAGTGACAGGGGCATTGGAAGGGAAGTTGGTGGCATTGGTAGCCTTTTATGGTCCCAACTGGGATGATGCAGGGTTTGTAAAGAAGGTGCGCAGGGCCATCCCTGACTTGGATTCACATTAATTGACAGTGGGTGGAGACTGCAATATGGTGCAGGAGCCAAAATTGAGATGTTGGTAGTGGATAGGAGGTATGCAGAGGATGTGGATCCAACACTGTTGGAAATGAGCAAGGAGTTGCAGCCAAGTTTTGATCGGCTGTCCACAAGGAAGGCGGTGCACCAATTGAGGCGGGCGGGGGAGCGGTCTACGAGTATGGAGAGAAAGCAGGATCTATGTTGTCAGGTCAACTTCAGAGGGAGGCAGCGGCGAGGAAAATTGTTCAGGTGCGGGATAGGTGTTGCCACAGACTTTGGGGCAGGCATCGATCTCCCTGTTGCTCAAGAAGGATAAGGATCCGACAGAATGTGGGTCGTATAGGCCCATATCACCTTTGAATGTTGATGCAAAGGTGTTGGTGAAGGTATTGGTGGGTAGGTTGGAGGAGGGTATTGGGAGGGTATAGAATGTGGTTATGGCGCCGGCAGAGGGGAGGGAGACAGAGGTGGTTGTGGCATTGGACACTGAGGAAGCGTTTGATCGAGTAGAGTGCGGGTATTTGATGGCAGTTCTGGAGTGGTTTGGGATTGGGCCACAATTTGTAGATTGGGTAAGGCTGCAGTTTAGGGAGCTGAGGGCGAGTGTCTGCATGAATAACATGAATTTGGGTTATGCATTTCATTGTTTGTCGTTACGTTTTATATTTTCTGTAAAAAATTCCAATAAAAATTATATTAAAAAAAAATGAATTTGGGTTATTTGTTTCTGCACTATGGGACCAAGCAGGGATGTCCTATGTCCCCCCTGTTGTTCGCACTTGCAATTGAGCCTTGACCATCCCATTGAGGAGTTCAGAGGTGTGGAAAGGGATAGTGCAGGGCTGGTGAAGCATAGGATATATTTGTATGAGGATGACTTGCTGCTGTAAGTGTCGGAACCGAGTGTGTTGATGAGGGACATATTGGAGCTGCTTTGAGTGTTTGGGTCTTTTTCGGGATACAAACTAATGTTATGGGCCAGAGTTTAGAAAACTCCAAAGTATATCATGGAGTTCACCTGACCTACAACTGTTTATTAATTTTGGTTACGAGGAGCACAAGGGCCTACCTTTCAGGTATTATTCAACTGAGGCCTTAAGCACTTTTAGTCAAAAACAAAGTTTATTCTACAAATTTTTAGAAACACACACAGTAGGCATTTTTATCAACTACAAACATAAGTACCCACACAGCCACAGTACTCTATGTATAACCCTTAATAAATTTCCCTCTTTAAACTGTTCCAATTTAGTAATAAGATCCCATAAACCAGAAACCCCCTTTCAAAGCTGTGGCCCAGCACACAGCACTCAAGACCTGGTATACACTCTTGTTTCCTTTTCATCACACAAACTTGCCACCCCCACATTGATTCTGTATACACCTCTGGTTGCCTCAAGAAGGCAGTCAGCATTATCAGAGATGCCTCCCACCCAGGCATTGCCTTCTTCCAGACCCTTCCATCAGCAGAAGGTACAGAAGTCTGAAGACACATCCAGATACCGGAACAGCTTCTTTCCCACAGCTACAAGACTCCTCAACGACTCCCCCTCGGACTGATCTGTTCCCTGTAAGAACACTATCCACGACGCCCTATGCTGCTCTTGCTCATGTATTTGCTTTGTTTGGCCCCTTGTTCCACAATGTAACCAATCACTGTTTTGTCGATGTATCATTTGTCAATGTTCCCTGGCCGCAGAAAAATACTCTTCACTGTATTTCGGTACATGTGACAATAAATCAAATCAAATCAAATCAAAACATCAGGTTTGAATTCCTGCCAGAGAGCCGTTATTTCTTTTCAAGTTAACAAGTAGTCTGGAAACAGCTTTTAAAATACAGAGAGACTCCAAAATACTTGTCTGTCTGAATACAGCAGCCAAATGTGAAAACGAAAGCAAAAAACTCTGAGCCACACCACAGCCTTAAACCAAAACGAAAGTAAAACTCAGAGTCACAGCCCAGCTCCACCCACACAATGACATCACTGAAGCCATGTGATAAGCCAAAACATTTCTTAAAGGGACACTCCCATGACAATAAGTTTAGACCAAAGTGAATATTTTGTGGTGTCACGGCCAGGGGTGGGGGCAGGGGTGGGCTACCATTCTGTAGGGCGGGGACTCATTTTAGATATCTGGGAGTGCAGGTGGCACGGGATTGGGTGAGGCTCCGTAGGTATAACATTACTAGTCTGGTGGGGAGGATGAAAGCGGATCTGGCAAGGTGGGATGGTTTCCCTCTGTCTCTGGCAGGTCGGGACCAGACAATTAAAATGAACGTGTTGCCGCGATTGTTGTTTATTTTTCGGTGCCTGCAGATCTTCCTGCGAAAGGCATTTTTCAAGGAGGTTGAAAAGATGATTACCTCATTTACATGGGGGTGGGAGTGGAGATGGCTAGGATTAGGAAGGCGCTGCTGTAGAGAGGACGGAAGTCAAGGGGTGTTGAGTCTTCCAAATTTACTATATTGTTGCTGGGTGGCGAACGTGGAGAAGGTGAGGAGCTGGGTTAGACGGGGGGGGGGGGGGGGGTATCCCAGTGGGTAAGAATGGAGGAGAGTCTGTGTAGGGGGTCGGGGCCGAGGCCGTTGTCAACATCCCCACCCCCGATGGCCCCGGGGAAATACTCAGAGAGTCCAGTAGTTGCAGCGATGTTGAATATCTGGAGGCAGTTGCACCAGCACTTTAGACTGGGGGTGGGGTCAACGGAAAAGCCGATTTGGGGGAATCACAGATTTGAGGCAGAGAAGTGGGATGGGAGTTTTTGGACATGGGAGTCAGGGCATTAAAGGACTTGTTTCTAGAGGGCCGGTTTAGAACATAGAACATGGGACAGTACTGCACAGTACAGGCCCTTCAGCCCATGATGTTGTGCCGACCATTTATCCTAATCTAAAATCAACCTAACCTACACCCCTTTAATTTACTGCTGTCCATGTGCCTGTCCAAGAGTCATTTAAATGTCCTAATGACTCTGACTCCACCACCTCTGATGGCAGTGCATTCCACACACCCACCACTCTCTGTGTAAAGACCTCTGACATCTCCCCTATACAACTTCCAATCTCCTTAAAATTACATCCCCTGGTGACAGCCATTTCCGGCCTTGGGAAAGGTCTCTGGCTAACCACTCTATCCATTCCTTTCATCACCTTGTACACCTCTATCAAGTCACCTCTCTTCCTTCTTTGCTCCAGTAAGAAAAGCCCAGCTCCCTCAAACTTTCTTCATAAGACATGCCCTCCAGTCTAGACAGCATCCTGGTAAATCTCCTCTGCACCCTCTCTAAACCATCCACATCCTTCCTATAATGAGGCGACCAGAACTGGAAACAATGGCCACGATTCTCCGCACCGCACTCCAGGGGGAGAATTGCGGGAGGGCCGGGCGAATCACGCCATGCTGCCCTGGCACCCCCCACGATTCTCCCACCCCCCAAAATGGCGTCTTGCATTTTGCGACACGGCGTTGGAGAATCGCTGCTCGCTGTTTTTCCCGACGACCGGCGATTCTCCAGCCCGGATGGGCCGAGCGGCCTGACGACCCCGAGCGGTTCATGCCAGTGGCAACCACACCTGGTCGCTGCCGGCGTGAACATCGCGCGACAGGTAGGTGTGGGGCCTGTGGGGGGCGGAGAGAGGATCGAACACCACGGGCGTGCTCATCAGATGTCTGGCCCGCGATCGGTGCCCACCGATCGTCGGGCCGGCGTCTCTAAGAGATGCACTCTTTTCCCTCCTCCACCCCGCAAGATCAAGCCGCCACGTCTTGCGGGGCAGCGGAGGGGAAGACGGCAACCGAGCATGCGCGGGTTGGAGCCGGCCAACCTGCGCATGTGCGGCTGACGTCACTTAGGCGCCGCCGGCCGCGTCATTCTCGGCGCGCCGTTTTGACAGAAGCGTCAAGGCCCGGTGCCCGAGATTCGCGCAACGCCGCTCCTAGCCCCCTTGGTGGTGGGGGGGGGGGAGGGGGGGGGGAGAGAATAGGGGGCGAGGACCGGACTCCGACGCCGGCTGCTTCTCTCCTTTTCGGAGAATCGCGCCCAATATTCCAAGTGTGGTATAACCAGTGTTTTATAAAGCTGCAGAAGATCCACGCGGCTCTTAAACTCAATCCCCCTGTTAATGAAAGCCAACACACCATACGCCTTCTTAACAACCCTATTAACCTGGCTAGCAACTTTGAGGGATCTACGTACGTGGACCCCAAGATCCCTCTGTTCCTCCACATTTCCAAGAATCCTGTATTCAACATTCAAATTCTACCTTCCAAAATGAATCACTTCACATTTACCTAGGTTGAACTCCATCTGCCACTTCTCAGCCCAGCTCTGCATCCTGTCAATGTCCTGTTGTAACCTGCAACAGCCCTCGGCACTATCTATAACTCCACCAACCTTTGTGTCATCGGCAAACTTACTAACCCACCCTTTCACTTCCTCATCCAAGTCATTTATAAAAACCACAAAGCGCAGAGGTCCCAGAACAGATCCCTGCAGGACACCCCTAGTCACTGACCTCCAGGGAGAATACTTTCCATCCACTACCACTCACTGTCTTCTGTCAGCCAGCCAACTCTGTATCCAGACAGCCAAAGTTCCCTGTATCCCATGTCCCCTAACCTTCTGACTGAGTTGACCATGGGGAACATTACCAAATGCCTTACTGAAATCCATATCCACTACATCCACTGCCCGACCTTCATCAATGTGTCTTGTCACATCCTCAAAGAATTCAGTGAGGCTTGTGAGGCATGACCTGCCCCTCACAAAGCCATGCTGACGATCTTTAAACTATGTTTTTCTAAATAATCATAAATCCTATCTCTCAGAAACCTTTCCAATATTTTGCTCACCACAGACGTAAGACTGACCTGTCTGTAATTCCCAGGGATTTCCTTATTCCCTTTCTTGACCAGGGGAACAACATTTGCCTCCCTCCAATCATGCGGTACTACTCTAGTCGAGAGTGAGGACGCAAAGATCATCGCCAATGGCGCAGCAATCTCCTCCCTCGTTTCCCGTAGTAACCTTAGGAAAACCCCATTCGGTCTAGGGGACTTATCTATCCTGATGTTCTTCAAAACTTCCAGCACATCGTCCTTCTTAATACCAATCTGTTCGAGTCTATTAACCTGGTTCACGCTGTTCTCATGAGCAACAAGGTCCCTCTCTCTCGAGTGAATACTGAAGCAAAATATTCATTTAGGGCCTCCCCTAACTCCTCAGACTCTAGGCACAAGTTCCCTCCACTATCCCTGATTGGCCCTACTCTCACTCTGATCATCTGGTTTGCGGGATTGAAGGAGCTGGTGGCGAAATATATGTTGGGGCAGGGGGAAATCTTTCGGTATATGCAGGTCCGAGATTTCGCTAGAAAGTGATACACACTGTTAGAGGAGGTGCTGGCGACAGGGGGAATGAAGAAGGGGCTGGTGTTGGCGATTTATGGGGCAATTCTGGGAGAAGAGAAGGCACCGCTGGAGGGGATTAAGTAAAGTGGGAGGAAGAGATGGGAGAGAGCATGGAGGAGGGGCTGTGGTATGAGGTGCTCCGGAAGGTAAATGCCTCAACTTTGTGCACGAGGTTGAGGCTGATACAGCTGAAGGTGGTATAAAGGGCAGACCTCACAAAGGAAAGGATGAGCCGACTCTTTGAGGAGGTAGAGGATGTTTGTGAACATTGCAGGGTGGGCCCCGCAAACCAGGTTCATATGTTTTGGTCCTGTCCAATGCTGGAGGGGTATTGGCTGGGAGGTGTTCATGGTAATTTTGAAGGATTGTGGAGTCTCATGGGTGATGGCTGGAGTATCTCTATGTCAGAAAGAATTGAAATTCCTGCTCAAGTGTCTAATTCAAAGTTTCTTTTGTGCCTGTTGATCAAAATATCTTCACTCCGGTCATTCCCATTTGATCCTGTATATTCTCATATTCTCCCAAGAATTATACTTCTGGTTCTTTTTCTTTATCAACTTCTTGAATGGTACTTGACCTCGGCTGTTTCTCCTTTGTTTTGTTCATAGTTGTTTGCCGTGACCTCTCTTCTTACAGGAATAACACTTTTAGCGGAACATTCGTTGTGCCATTGCAGTCTCTTCTCACGACATCGAGGGCACTAAATTGTGGCAGCTACCACGCCCTCTTCTCTTTTTCCCTGTTTGGGGTTCGGTACTATCAGCTTGATTGTATCAATGGTTTTTCTTTGTGACCTCAATTAGAAATTTCCCCATGCCGTCATGAAAACTGTGATCCTTTACGTCAAAAGGCCACAGATTCACAGCCTTGCAGGGGGCGGGCAGGCAGCTGTCATGGAGCTTGCAACTCCAGCTGCCGATATGGTCCCTGCACTTCCGTTAGAGGCCGCGCATGCGCACGGCGGCAGCCTCCAGCGGCCACATCGTGCTCCATGGCGGACTCATCCTGCGGACCTGAACCGTGGAAATAGTCCCCCGATCGACTGCTCACCCGACCCGTTCCGCCCGCACAAAAAAAACCCAATCCCGAATGAGGTCTCACCTGCCCTCCGATCGGCCCGGCCCAACTGTGGCGGCCGCGAACTGAGTCCGCAACCACCTCGCGAGTTTCCCGAACGGTAGGATCACATTAGAAATATGCTGTCAGGAATTCACACGGTCATGGATGGAGAATAGCGGGGCAGGCATCAGGCAATGGCCAGAGGTGGTGGATACTCGCATGGCATACTTGGAGGTGGGGAAAATCGCGGAACCAGCACCGGTCCCGATTTCATGCAGGAAACTAGATTCTCCGCCCGTCGCCAAACGTGATTTTGGGGTCGGGGTGCGGAGAATCCAGCCTGTTGTATCAGTTTCTTCCTTCTGCCTGCTTTGTTATCTGCATATCCTTCAATAGGGTAAAATCTTCTCTCGACTAGAGCAGCACGATGGGTTCGCCCTGTTGCCTGACGGCGCCGAGGTCCCAGGTTCGATCCCGGCTCTGGGTCACTGCCTGTGTGGAGTTTGCACATTCTCCCCGTGTTTGTGTGGGTTTCGCCCCCACAACCCAAAGGTGTGCAGGCTAGGCAGATTGGCCACGCTAAATTGCCCCTTAATTGGAAAAAAATGAATTGGGCACTCTAAATTTGAAAAAAAAATCTTCCCTCGACTGCAAAGAAAATCCAACAGTGTCTCTTCTAAGACTCCCACAACAATGCAATCCCAAATTAATTCATTTTTCAGGGCTCCATATTCCCAATTTTCAGATAATCTATAAAGCTCATCAATAAAGGAATCTATATTTCCTTCTAGTGTTTTGATGTGTCAATTACATTTTGCTGTCCCTATTATGGTTTTTTTCCGAAGACTAAAATAAATATCAAAGGTTTTGATATCTTTGTCATACATTGCCATAACTTGGTTTAAGCCCTGACTGACCATTACCTCATCTGCACCACTGGCACTGGCATAGAGTAAGGTACTGACCTGCTCTTTGCTCGTCTTCTCTGCTACTCCCAATGCTGTTCTGTACCTGGCAAACCTACAAAGCCTGTACTGCCATTTCGCAGCTTGACCCAAATTCTACCATTTATTGAACATTAGGATAACTATAAGGGCAGCACGGTAGCGTTGTGGATAGCACAATCGCTTCACAGCTCCAGGGTCCCAGGTTCGATTCCCGGTTTGGGTCACTGTCTGTGCGGAGTCTGCACATCCTCTCCGTGTGTGTGTGGGTTTCCTCCGGGTGCTCCGGTTTCCTCCCACAGTCCAAAGATGTGCAGGTTAGGTTGAATGGTCATGATAAATTGCCCTTAGTGCCCAAAGTTGCCCTTAGTGTTGGGTGGGGTTACTGGTGTTGCACGTTTTACTATGGGCGTAAAACGCGTTTATTGGAGTGTATTAACACGCCTCCGAGTTCGACGTGTGCTTAACACTGCTAGGCTCTGTTCTATGTAATTATTTAAGCTCTGGAGTCGCCAGCTGCCGTATAGGCAACGTCACAAGTATTCCAAGGTCAAATTCAAAGTAATAAAGACGATACACCGATTAGTCAAGTTCAAACGATCAATATTTATTATACAGTTAATAATAAATACTCATGCACACACACTAAGAGACTAAGCTACAACTAAACATAAGCAAACAGAATACTTATCTAACAGGAACAGGCAAGGTCAGAGAACGAGGCCTTCGTCCTGGTTTTGTCTGCAGCCTTCAGCAAGCGTTCTGGCACTTGGGAGTCTAGTGGGCTTGGATCGCGTAGCGAGCGTTGAACTTACGGTTTCGGCGGCTGGTGCTCAACGGCTGGAGTCAGGATACCAGGTGTCAGTCGGGGCCGGAGCACAGGTTTAACAGACCGGACAACACGAGGTCCCTATCTTTTATAGGGGTTCCGTTGTCCTTCCCTCTTCTCGGGCGGGCTCTACCTATTGGATCAATTTCTTATCGATACTGGATTAATTCCCCAATGCGAGGGGGTCTCCGTGATGGAGGGGGCGTTTCTTATGTCCTTTTGTTCGGAGGTTTCTGGTGCCTCGATGTCTGGGTCTTGATTGGAATGTGTCCATTCAGAACCAAATGTATCTATTGTGTGGGTGTTCAAGTCTGATGGCCTCATTAGCATGCAAAGCGTTTTGCCATTTGCACCTAGCTAAGGTCTCTTCACCTGAGCCCAAACTGGTTTCTGCTGCTGCAGAATGCAAACTGCTCTTTGCAGACTGCTGTTCTGGCTGAACTGTCTGTTTCTCAGCAGCCTTCCATTTTAGTTTGGCTCAGTGTCCATTTTGCGTGGCCAGCATGGCTACACTGGATTATGGGGATAGGGTGGAGGTGTTGACCTTGGGTAGGGTGCTCTTTCCAAGAGCCGATGCAGACTCAATGGGCCGAATGGCCTCCTTCAGCACTGTAAATTCTATGATATTCACGATATGGATTCCGCATGAGGCTCTACATTGAACTATCACTCGCTATGCTCAGTTGTCATGTGATCTTACATCGCTGATGATGTAGACTACATATATATACATACTTAACATTAACCCTAAACATTAACTACAATTATAGCATCTTGAATTGAGATACTGCACTGAGTCAGGGCACAGCTTAAAACTTCCATGAATCCAGGATGAATCCTTCATGAATACCTGAATCCAGGATGCAAAACTGATTTCAAATGGCATAACAAAAGAAAAAAAGAAAAATATGTGAAAAGATGGGCAAAACACATTTTTTCTGTTTTTGTGTTCAAATGGCTTAATCTGGGTTCCATTGACTTTTCCTGACATGACATATGAGAATGTTGCGAGTGACCTTCAGTAAAATTGACTTGGTTCAGTCTGCTGAAAACTAAAGCGATTGTGTGTTTTATTTTGTTATTAATTGTCAAAAACCCATAGCTAAGTTCGACACATTGAGTCAAATGCCAACTTTGATTCCATATCTGGTCAAGCAAAATCCCACGGGAATGGTGCCAGCTCCATTGACTGCCTATCTCAGTTACATGGCACATCTGATCACTAACCCATGAAATCACATTGCATGTTACCACTGCTCGACTTCTCTGGAGTAATAGTTAATATTTCATCTTCCATTGGTGTACACCGCCACACACAAACGGAAGAGAGATTCCTTGGAATATCTGTTTTAAATTGACATTCACATCTCAACCACTGGAGATCACTGCAACCCAAACAAAAAAGAATGAAACACATCTTCTCGTGATTCAAAACTTCAAATACAAAATATGTAAAACACTTTAAGACTTGTTAAATTTTAGCTTTTTAAGTAACATATTGCCATATGATGATGAGCTTGTTTTACAACTGGGAAGGGAAGTTTTCCAATGTTCACTATTTAAAGCTAGATGGGGAAGAAATGTATAAAAAGTGACTATGATTTCATAACATTTGATGGAGCTGGGAGCATTAAATAAATGTAAACTAATGAATGTGTACTCTCTGGAAATGTCGGAAATATTGGGCTGGATTTTGTGGGGGCATGTATTTGTCCCAGTCCCCCATTACAAATATTGTCCGCCAGCCGACTGACCTGAGGGAAGTCTGCCTTGCAGCCATAATTCACTGCCAGCAGGCTGAACAGGTCAAGAGTGGGCCTTCTGCCCACAGTAGAGGAAGTGCCACCCGTCTGCCCTCCAGAGCTGATGGACAATTTGATTGACTGGCTGCTCTAACAGTCCCAGCAGTGCCAAAACTAAGCAGTGAGCACTGCAGCGATTATAACCAATCCAGTCCCAGACAAGTCAGGGATCTTGGATGGGAGGGTTGGGGATTGGTAATGAGGTGGGGAGGAATGCGTTGGAGGCAAGGCCAGGAGGAGAAAAGGGGGGTGTAAAAGGTGGAGTGTAAAAGGGTGGCACGGTGGTTAGTACTGCTCCATCACAGTGCCAGGGACCCAGGTTAAATTCCAGCCTTGGGTGACTGTCTGTGTGGAGTTTGCACATTCTCCCGGCGTCTCCATGGATTTCCTCTGGATACTCCGGTTTCATCCTACAGACCAAACATGTGCAAGTTAGGTGAATTGGCCATACTAAATTGCCCCTAAGAGTCCAAAGATGTGCAGGTTAAGTGGGGTTACAGGGTTAGGGTGGGGGAGTGGGTCAGTGCAAATGTGATGGGCTGAATGGCCTCCTTCTACACTATAGGAATTCTATGGTTATGTGGTTCAGAATCTGTGCAGAAAGTGATGCACGTGCATGCAACTACATGCAGTGTATCTCTGTTCTATCGATTGGTTAAAGTCAAATTGACCTCTTTGAACCAGGTGGATTTCTCCAAATGCTCAAAGGTAACCTACAGAATATTGCGCTCCCCTTCCTTCCCACATTTACAAACTTTTTTATTAAAAAACAGCTTTCCCACTTCCACTCGCTTGCCCACGCTTTACAAGGGCAATGTATTATCTGGGCCAATTGGCTTGTTACCAAGCTCAATTAACCCTGAATTAATTATTTAAAAATTGTGGGCGGGCTGTCGGTTTCAATACCACCCCTGGTATTTTCTGTGTCCTCCTGCTCAACATACATCCAGTCGGCAGCTACAAAGTCCAGTCCAGTGAATGCAATAATCTTTACAAATTCAGTTTTAAATCAAATCTCTTCTCCAACCTCCACCCTCCCCACTTCTCTGAAGGCACTGACTCTTGCCTCGGTGAGATTGTCAGCAACCCTTTAGTATCTTATTCAAGTGGGGTAGGTGAACTAAAGTTACGGGGTGGGATTCTCCGACCCCCCCCACCAGGCCGGAGAATCGCTGGGGGACGGCGTGAATCCCGCCCCCGCCGGCTGACGAACTCTCCGGAGCCGGGGATTTAGCGGGGGCAGGAATCTCGCCGCACCGGTCGCCGGCTGCTGGCAGCACCCCCCCCAGCAATTCTCTGGCCCGTGATGGGCGAAGTGGCCGCCGGTTTTCGGCCGTTCCCGCCGGCGTAAATTACAACAGGTACTTACTGGCGGGACCTGGCTCTGCGGGCAGCCTCCGGGGTCCTCGAGGGGGTGCGGGGGGATCTGGCCCCGGGAGGTGCCTCCACGGTGGCCTGGCCCACGATCGGAGCCCACTCTATTCCTCCGCATCGGCCGTTGTAACAGTCCGCGATGGCCGATGTGGAGATGAACCCCCCTGCGCTGGGAAGGCGCCGGCGCTCCCGCGCATGCGCCAACTCGCACCGACCGGGGGAGGTCCTTCTGCCCCGACCGGTGTGGCGCAAACCACTTCGGCGCCGGCCTAGCCACTGAAAGAGCGGAGGATTCTGCAACTTCGGGGCGGCCTGACGCCCGAGTGGTTCACACCACTCCTTCACGCCGGAGTTGCCCACCCCGCCAGTTCGCGGAGAATCCTGCCCTAGATATGGCAGGGCAACTGTCACGTGAAATGCATGTGAGAAGTTGTGGATGCTACTGGTGACGTAGACAATCGCCATGCAGGAAGTGTCATCAGCTGCCGAAAGTTGAGTTCTGAGTTTCAGAGCTCGACCAGCAGGTGACATCACAGTGGCACACTAGTGAGGCTGGGAACTATGTGGCTAAGATGTTCAGAGAGTTGGTGACACTGCAGGCGAAGGGCATGGAGGCAGAAAGGTAATGAGTGACCACCAGACAATCAAAGAAAATCAGGCAGATCGTGTAGGAGTTCCCTGAGGTTCCTCTTGTAAATCAGTTTTACAGTTTGGATATTGGCGAGGGTGTTGGTTCTTCGGAAGAGTGCAGTCAGAGTCATATTCGTGGCATTAAACACGGCTCAACTGTACAGGAAGGGGAGAAAGAAGAGGGGAAGAGCAGTAGTGACAGGGGGTTTATTAGAGAAACACACAGGTGTTCCTGTGGCTGTCGACGTGACTCTAGGATGGTATATTGCCTCCCTGGTCCCAGAGTCAAGGGTGTCCCAGAATGGCTGCTGGATATTCTTCTGGGAGAGGATCATCAGACAGAGATTGTGATCCACATCAGGACCGATGACGTAGATTGAAGGGGGAATGAGGCCCTGAAAACAGATTTCAGAGAACTGGGAAGAAGATTGAAAAGCAGGAATCTAGTCGCAGTATTACTTCCAGTTCCAGGAGCTAGTGAATGTAGAAATGGGAGAATCGAGCAATTGAACACGTGGCTGAAGAATTGGTGTAGTAGGGAGGGCATCAAATCTCTGAGGCATTGGGACAGGTTCTGGAGCAGGTGATACAAAATTGACAGGCTGCATCTTAGCAGGACTGGGACTAACATCCTCAGAGGGAGTTCTGCTAGTGCTGCTGGGGAGGGTTTAAACTAGATTGGCAGGGGGATGGGAACCTGAGAGGGAACTCAGATTCAAGGGAAGCAAATCTGGTAAAAGGAAGTAGAAAAGTAGCAAGCAAAAATAGAAGACATACAATGCATAGGCAAGAATCAAATAGGATCAGAGCAGAGAATAATGTTAAAAAAACAGGAGTAAAGATGCTCTATCTGAATGCACATAGTATTTGCAAAATGTTTGATGATTTGAAAGCACAAATTGAGTTAAATGGGTATGATTGAATTGTCATGACAGAGACATGGCTGCAGTGTGACTAAGATTGGGAGCTGACTATCCAAGGATATTCAGCATTTAAGGGTGTTAGGCAAAAATGCAAAAGTAGGTGGGGTAGCACAGTGGATAGCACTGTTGCTTCACAGCACCAGGGACTCAAGTTCAATTCTGGGTCACTGTCTGTGCGGAGTCTGCATGGTCTTCCTGGCTGTCCGTGGGTTTCCTCCAGGTGCTCCAGTTTCCTCCCACAAATCCCGACTGACAGGCTTGTTCCATGAATTAGACATTATGAATTCTCCCACTGTGTACCCGAACAGGCGCCAGAATGTGACAACCAGGGTTTTTTTTACAATAACTTCATTGCAATGTTAATGTAAGCATACTTGTGACAATCATAAAAATTATTATTATTATTAACAAGGGACAAAACCATTACATTGGTAATAAAGGAACTTAGCTCAAATGATCAAGATGTCACATGGGTGGAGCTAAGAGACAACAAGTGGCAAACATTGGTGGGAGGTGTTTATAGGCCACCAAACTATAGTGGTAATGTTGAGTATAGTGCAAATCAGGAAATTAAACATTCATGCAACGTGTGTAATACAGTCATAGTGGGTGACTTCAATTTACACATAGATTGGGTGAACCAAATCAGTACTAATGCACTGTTGGAGGAATTCTTGGATATCAAAGATGGGTTTCTGGAACAATACATTTTGGAGCTAACTCGGGATCAGGCTACTTTGGTAGTAATGTTGTGTAAGGAGAAAGGGCTAATTAATAACCTTGCTGTAAAGGGACCTTTGTGAAATAGTGACCATAATATGATAGAATGTTACATTACGTTTGAATGCAATACAATTCATTCTGAAACTAGTGTCATGTGAGTGTCCCTTTAAGAAATGTTTTTGTCTTATCACATGGCTTCAATGATGTCATTGTGTGGGCGGAGCTGGGCTGTGGTTCTGTGAGTTTTACTTTTGCTTTGAGTTTAGGACTGGTTTGAACTGCACAGGTTGAAAACAGTGTTATTCTCTATCTTCATTTTAAAAGCAGTTCCAGGCTATTTGATAATTTAAAAGAGATAATTTGTTTCTGGAAGAAATTCAAATCTGCTGTTTGAAAAGGGGAACAGAATATCAATAAGAATGCCATGTGCTGGGCCCCTCCTTTGAAAAGGGGTTTCCTGTTTTGCTTGGATTTTGTAATTGAATTGGAACAGTTAAGGGGGAATGCATTGAGGGCTATACATGGATTGCTGTAGCTGTGTGCGGTCTTAATGTTTATAGTTGATAAAAATTCTTGCTGTGTGTGTGTTTAGACAAATGTTAACTAAGTTCTGCTGGGGCTATTCTTTCTTTTCCCCTCATTTAGTTCAGTGGGCTAGACAGCCGGTTTGTGATGCAGAACAAGGCCAGTAGCGCGGGTTCAATTCCCATACCAGCTTACCCAAACAGGCGTCGGAATGTGGCTTTTCACAGTAACTTCATACTTGTGATAATAAAAGATTATTATTATATTGTTATTATTATTTCGTATTCAAGCTGCTTTAATATTTTTTCATGTTCAAGCTGCTTGATCAGTAATTGAATTCTTGCCATTTCCAATTATTCTGACTGTGTCTCAAGCAATTTTAAATGCTCAGCCACCACCACAATTACCCCATCTTTTTGTATTTTGTCAGGCAATGTTAACTGCAATGTTTTTGTCAAACCTAAAAGCCTTTTTTTAGTCTTCATTTGTAAGGCACTGCACATGACCTTCTCCACCCCCAAAAATGTCTGAGCCTCTGAAAGAGCCATTGCCAACAACACACTCCCTATTTGAACTTGAATACAACACCCAAAAAGCAAACACAAATATGCTCACACCTCACTGTCTTTTAAGTTCACTAAGCCAATCCAATCACGAAAGATAGACTTTTATTCACTAGTCCTCAATTTTGTTATGGGCCATGGTTTAAAAAGCTCCAAAGAATATTATGGAGTTCACCTGACTTATAACTTTGTTGAATTTGGCTGGGATGAGCAGAAGAGCCTGCCTTTCAGGTGTTATTCAATGGACTTCTTAGGCGCTTCTATAAAAAATACACTTTACTCTGAGAACTTAGTTAACATTTGTATAAGCACACACACAGTAAGAATTTTTTCAACTACAATTTGCTGATGGCACTACACTAGGAGTGACGAGGATGCAAGGTATCTCCAATAGGACTTGGACAGGCTAAGTAAATGGTCTAGAATATGGCATATGGAGCATAATGTGGATAAAGTGTGAATTTATTCATTTTGGTCGGAAAAACAGAAAGGCAGAATATTGGACCATAAGACCATAAGATATAGGAGCAGTATTAGGCCATTCGGCCAATCGAGTCTCCTCCACCATGGTTAATATGTTTCTCACCCCCATTCTCCTGCCTTCTCCATAACCCTGATTCCCTTATTAACAAGAACCTGAGCGAGATTCTCCGTCAGCGGGATCCTCCGCTTCGCCGGCAGCGTACTCGAGCCTGCGGATTTCCCAACCACGTGGGGATGACCACAATGGGAAACCCCATTGGCCAGCTGGCAGGCTGGTTAATCCTGCCCCTTATCTATCTCTGTTTTAAAGACACTCAGTGATTTGGCCTCCACAGCCTTCTGCAGCAAAGCGTTCAACAGATTCACCCATACTCATCTCAGTTTTAAAGGATTTTCCATTTAGTCTGAAGCTGAGCCCTCGTTCTAGTTTTTCCTACCAGTGGAAACATCCTCTTCACATCCACTCTATCTAGGCTTCTCAGTATTCTGTAAGTTTCAATAAGCCCCCCCCCCCCCCCCCCCCCCCCCCCCCCCCGCCCCATCCTTTTAAACACCATTTTCTAGTGGTCAATGTCCATTCTTGACTCTCTCTTCAGTATTTCTTCAATGATGAGAAGTGTTGATTTCCAAAGGGATCAGGGTATCCTTGTTCATGAATCACTAAAGGTTCGTAGGTAGGTGCAGCCAGCAATTAGGAAGACAAATAAGCGATTTTCATTTTCATTTTCAATACAGCAATTAAATGTGATCTGCAGATACTTTGTGCAGTGTGGCACAGGTGATGTGCATTCGGGGAGCTTTGAGAAATCTTCCGGATGGTTAATGCACTCGATAAGAACAAGTGATGCAGCAATTCAAGTACAACTTTGAGTTTATAATCCAGGTTCACGCTGAAGGAACGGATCCCATGATTTAGTTACTTAATGTAATACTGAGCAGTGACTATACCATAACACCAGTTTAATAAACTATAGTGCAAAATAATAACAGTTAAATACTAAACTATTTTCTTATATTTAAGTGTTAAACACAATATTTAAAAAAGAAAATGGTGCAAACAGTTTTGAATTGTATTAATCTTTCACACTCTCTCCAACCATTCCTTAATTTTCTCCATCAGCAGAATTAGTTAAATAAGACTCTCCAACAATTTCAGTGAAATATTTTCTTTAACATTTTGCTAAGAGTTTACTGGGAGATTACTTTGTATTACATAGGGCATATGGCTCAGAAATAGGCCATTGAACCCAACCAGTCCATGCCAATGCTTATGTTTCACTTAATCTCCTCTCATCTTTCCTCATTTAAATCTACCATCGTAAACATTTATTCCCTTCTTCCTCTTAAAAGATGTCCCTTCTGAATTCCTTGTTGGATTTCTCTGCAAAAGGAAACTCTTTGCATCCATTCTATCAAAAGCATTCATCATTTTAAAGCCTCTATTAGCTCAAGAGAAAAGAGCCTGTCATTCCTTTTTTGATACATAAAATGTTAAAAATATGTAAACCTTGCCACAGTCCCTTAGGCTGCTCTCCCTTTGAGAGCTGACGGACAGTGATTTAACCTGAGGGTCACCACACCTCAGATGTGGGGCAAAATTGAGAAGGCAGAGCCTTCATGAATAACCTCAGGAGGTACAGGAATCAAACCCATGCTGTTTGCATTGCACTACATCACAAGCCAGCCATCCAGCAACAGAGCTGACCAGTCCCTATGTATATAAATATACTCCTATATATATATGTATACCCATGCAATTCTGGTATATCACTCTTGCACACCTCTTATGATCAAGAGCAGAAAACTGGCTGATTTCTCCCCCCCCCCCCCCCCCCCCCCCCGCCCCTCCCCACCCCAAAACCCCATAGCCCAGGGAGCTGTTATGGCTTGACTGCTGAGATAAACCAATTCAGAACAAAGTGGGAATTGTTGCAGGGATATTCCAGTTTGAATATCTTAATTCCAAAGCTGGGAAGTGCCTGTACCCACAGAGACATTAAAGTGGTCTGTAACTTCCAGAAAACTTGTATCTTCAATAAAATGTCACTTTTCAGCAGGATGTCAAGTCTCTTTGGAATTTGACCCTATTTCTTTCACTAGTGTTAAAAGTGCTAAGAATGCTAACAGTTACATTTCAAACTAAAGATCGGGTGACCTCAGGTTTCTATGTCCTGAATCAGAGCTAATTGGGTTTGAGTAATTCAAAAGGACTAATTTTAAATGTATTGGAAAAACAATTTTATCCTGTTATTCAAGTATGAGAAATAAACGCCAGAATGACAATTGTCTCATGAAATATTTATATGTCCACAGAAAATAGAGGGAAACAACAAGATTGATGCCATAACAAACACACAGATAAAAATCTGAGGGCCAAGACATCCTCCTGGGTAAGATAATTGTTTCCTTGGCAACAGATAAGTGAGAAAGCTTGATGTAGAGCCAGAGGAACCAATGAATGTCAGGAGTCCATAAATGCATCTGAGAGGTTACTCTCTGACTCTACATGTGTCATTAAGAGCTCCCTGGCAGCAACCATAACATTTCATCAACAGGAAAGTGTTAGATTCTATCAATGTGCACTGGTCTGCAGTTACCAGGAACAGATTATACAGGTTTGTGTGCGATGCCCAAGGAGCTGTCATGACTCCTGCATCTTGAGTCACTTGCAGGTGCCACAAACCTCTGAGGGCCCTCAGCACATTCAGGGTTGTCTCCTCGGTGACAAAGGCAACCAGCAAAAGATATGGCCGATGATGCCCATTCATGGCCACAAATTGTTTCAAAGGAGAGGTACAATGTGATTCATTCTGTAATACGCTTGGTGATTCATCAGACCATTGACATGCTTAAATGTGTTTCCATTGTCTGTACCGATCGGGCGTCGCACTCCTGTACACTCCTCAGAGGGTCTCCCGCAGCATCATGGCCTGCTGTGCTCTACATAATCTGGCGCACCAAAGGAGGGATGTCTTGGCAGAATAAGTTTGGAGGAACTGCACGTCTTCTCCGAGGTTGAGGACATCAAGGGAGATGGGTTTGATGAGGGCCAGGAAGCTGAGGCTTCAGAGGAAGATGCCACAGCATGGACCAGGCGAGGCAAACATGCATGAGAGATCCATATAGCCACCATGTTCCAGAATGGATGATGACGATTAGCTCAGACGAGTCTCTTTCACCAATGCCCTCCATGCTGGGTCCAACTTAATACAATTGTTGTGATCCTCATCATCTCAAGAAGCATATCAATCTCAAATGAGTAGTTATCCTTGGAATGTAAGACAGCCTCCGGAGCATGTCGCCTAGCTGGTATCAGATAAAAATCTACGATGTGAGCATATAAGACATGGTGCGGCCTCTTTAAGCATCCTGCCGGCACCCCATTACCTACAGGAGGCTTTAAGAGTCAGGAACAGCACTTCAATCCTGAGTCCACTACTGGCAGAATACCTGATGTGCTGTAAGGCACCTCACCAAGGGCAATTATCACTCAGTAGTGCTCGCCTTGATGTCTGTGGTCCACCCTGAATCCTCAAGATGCCTTTTGAATGCCGTTAATGTATCTGCTTCCACAACCTCCCCATGCAACGCGTTCCAGGCTCTCACTATCTTGCGTAAAAAAACATGCCTCGCATACCTCCTCAAAACTTTGCCCCACGGACCTTAAACCTGTGCCACCTCGTGACTGATCCCTCCACCCTGGCAAAGAGTGCCTGTCCATCTGCTCTATCCATATCCCTCATAATCTTGTAGATCTCTATCAGGTCGCCCCGCAATCTCTGTCTTTCTAATGAAAACAGTCCGAGTCTATTCAGCCTCTCCACACAGCTAACACCCTCCAGACCAGGCAACAGCCAGGTAAACCTCCTCTCCAAAGCTTCCACATCCTTCTCTTAGTGTAGCGACCAGAATTGTGTGCAATATTCCAAGTGCGGACTTACCAAGGATCTATACAAATGTAGCATGACTAACGACCTCTTGCTCCTATTTGCTATGTTTCTATCCCATATTAGGCCTCCATAGTTTTATTGCAGTAGCCTCAGATGTCCACATGACAACCAGGCACTAGTGCATTGGAACAATCACATAACCACGTCAACTGTCCATTGGAGAGCTCACACAGGATTCATGCCAAGACACGCTAATCAAACTGCAACATCTAAACTCCTGAGACCACATGGTATGGACTTCTGATGGAGGTCTCAGAGATGTATTGCCCAACTGGAGAGTGGAGCTGAGTCCACAAAAGATCAGCCATGATCTCATTGAATGGTGGAGCAGGCTCAAGGGGCCAGGATCCTGCTCCAGGATCCTGCTCAAGGGTCCTGCTCCTAGTTCTTATGTTCTTATGTTCTAACTACCATGTTTTTAGATGCAGAGGCCATGTCACTGCCGCACAGAGAATAGCCAGGAACTGTAATAAGATAGTATGAGACTCCAAAGCTCTAAGCACACGATAGGACATATGTGAGGAGGAGGGTGGCATCTGTTATACTTGAATGATCTTAGAGCACTGAATCAGATAGAAGAGGCATACACTGTGAGAGAAGTTGACAGTAACAAGTTTTATTTACATATGTGTAAAGTATCTTCTTCGGTGATCACTCGCTAACGAGTATGAGTGTTCACTTAAGAAACTCCATGTCACTGGTCATGTGTTCTATGGGTCCTTGCCTGGCTGATGGGCCCAATCCTAGAGCAGTATCTTAGACCGCACACTTGGCAGGTGTTTCCGGGAGGTGGGATTGGTCCTTGAACTCAAGACTGCTGGTTCCTTTCTCAGGCTCCTTTTTTGACCTTCTCTTGCCGTTGAGTGTTCTTAAAAATTGTGTCCCTACAATTAGGAAGTTCTTCCGAGTATGTCTCTTCTGAGCAAAGGTCTCCGAGGTGTTCATATCTATGTTGAGTTTCTTGAGGGAAGCCTTCAGGGTGTTTTTGAAGCTCTTCCTTTGTCCTCTTATTCAGAAGCCTTCCTTGGTCTGGGCAAAGAAGATTTTCTTTGGCAGTTGGAACTCTGGCATTGTAAGCACATGACTGGCTAAACGGTATTAGTTTAAGATGATCGTGGCCTCAACATTGATGCTCTTAGCTCCTGCCGATGTTAGTACACCTGTCCTCCCAGCTGATGTACAGAATCTGTCTCAGACAGCATTGGTGGTACCTCTTCAGGGCCTTGAGGTGGCATCTGTACATAATCCTCGTTACTGAGCCATACAGAAGAGTTGGGAGGACAACTGCCTTATACACAAGCATCTTGGTGGTTAGCACCAGTGTCAAGGTCAATGAAGACTCTCATCCTTAGGCATCTCAAGGTGACACTCGCAGATTAGATACGATGTTGGACCTCCACATCAATGTCAGCCTTAGATGAGAGGTGGCTCCCTAGGTAGGAGAAATGTTTCACATTTGGAAGGATTTAATTGATCCTGAGGGAGAATGAGACAAGATCTTGCCCTGGCTTTGGTTATTAAAGGACTTGATTCTGCTTCAGGTTGAGGTTGACACCATTCTTTTGGTATGCTTCCGCGAAGGTATCAAGCATGGCTTGGAGATCCTCTTCAAGTGGGGTGGCGATGTCATCCACATACTGAAGTTCCACTAAAGATGTCCATATCATTTTCGTCTTAAATTTCAACCGTTTGAGGTTGAAAAGTTGTCCATCCATCCTGTAGACGATTTCCGCTCCACTGGAAAGTTTGTTCTTGACAAGGTGGAGGATGGTGGCGATGAAGATGGAGAAAAGGTTGGGGCGATGACACATCCCTGCTTGATTCCAGTCTTGACCTCAAAATTTTCTGTCTTATTTCCATTGGTGATCACTGTCGCCGACATCTTTGGGGCAGCACGGTAGCATTGTGGATAGCACAATTGCTTCACAGCTCCAGGGTCCCAGGTTCGATTCCGGCTTGGGTCACTGTCTGTGCGGAGTCTGCACATCCTCCCCGTGTGTGCGTGGGTTTCCTCCGGGTGCTCCGGTTTCCTCCCACAGTCCAACGATGAGCAGGTTAGGTGGATTGACCATGATAAATTGCCCTTAGTGTCCATAATTGCCCTTAGTGTTGGGTGGTGTTACTGGGTTATAGGGGATAGGGTGGATGTGTTGACCTTGGGTAGTGTGCTCTTTCCAAGAGCCGGTGCAGACTCGATGGGCCAAATTGCCTCCTTCTGCACTGTAAATTCTATGACAATCTTGTCATTGAGGAGTCAGAGGATTTGGCGACTTTCTCTGGAAAGCCGGCCTTTGACAGGGTCTTACATTGCACTTTCTGATTGACTGAGTCAGAAGCCTTGGTCAGATCAATGAAGGCTATGTAGAGTGGTTGATTTTGCTCCCCGCATTTCACTGAAGTTGTCGAGTGGTGAAAATCATGTCCATTGTTCCACAGTTCGGTCAGAAGCCACACTGGCTCATGAGGAATTGGGCGAGAATCTTCCGATGGTGGAGAGTAGAGAGATTCATCGGTAGTTCTCACAGTCTGCTTTTTTTCCTTTCTTTAAGATGGTGGCATCTCTGAGAATTTCTTCTCTGCTCCAGATTTTCAGGAACAGCTGATGGAGATGATGGGTGATATTTTCTCCTCCAAGTTTGAAAATCTTCATTGGAATCCTATCCACTTCATCGGCTTTTCCATTATTCATGTGTTTAGAGGCAGCTTCAACTTCATCCACATTTGGTGGGTGTCCAACATCCTCTTTGATGGGGAGTTGAGGGATTACCTCCATCACATCCTCATCTATGGTTGTATCATGGTTTAAGAGTCCTTTGGGATGTTCTCTCCATTGAAGGCTAATGTTTTCTCTGACTCACAAGATGGTTCTGTCCTTATTCCGCACCAGTTTGAGGCCTAAGGTGTTGGGTCCATATATTGCCTTGATGGTAGTGAAGTAGCCTAGGGTGTCGTGCATGTCAGTGAGGAGCTGCAGTTCCTTAGGTTTCTCTTTTTAAAAAAAATTTAGAGTACCCAATACATTTTTTTCAATTAAGGGGCAATTTGCGTGGCCAATCCACCTAGCTTGCACATTTTTGGGTTGTGGGGGTGAACGTACAAACTTCACACAAACAGTGACCCAGAGCCGGGATCAATCCTGGGACCTCGGCACCGTGAGACCGCAGTGCTAACCCATTGTGCCACCATGCAGCCCCCTTAGCTTTCTCAGCCCACCATTGGTCTTGAGTTCCATAGTTCTTCTTCGTACCTCTGCCTTGGCTGATTGATGAGCTCTTCTCTTTTCCTTGCTTGTGATGTCATTTTTCCAAGAGCTTTCCTCTTCTTGCTGATGAGATCTTGAATGGTGTGGCTGTTCTCATCAAACCGATCTTGGTGTTTTCAGGTCTCGTAGTCGATCATTTCTTCACAGCTTGAGAAGATGGCTATTTTCTGCTCTTTCCAGTTTTCCTCCACACCATTAGAATGGACACTTTGGAGATTTGGGGGAAGACATTATTGAAAGTTCATTAGCATGCTTGATTCTTGAATCTGTTCAATGTTGAACTTTTTTCTGAGCTGTTTTTTCATCTTCCGTTGTTTCTGTTGGAACTTAATGGAAGTAGAGGAGTAGATGAGCCAGTGGTCTGTCCAGCAGTCATCTGCACTGGGCATCGATTTGGTGATGAGAGTATCTTTCTGGTCTTGGGGTCAGATGATGGTGTAGTCAATCATGTGCCAGTGATTGTGAACGTGTCACGCATATACAGATTGTGAACACCAGTGCCATCTTTGCGCTCTTAATATTTCTTAATTTTTCTGATCCTACTGCTCTGTCTTGTGCTTCCCCGACATCTGCAGCAGAGGTGGAGGCAGCCTGCTGACTGCTACGCATCTGTTTTCTGTGAAGACCTTGGCATGCATCCTCTGTAGGGCTGAGACCTGGAGGCCCCAATTGAATCTCCTGCTGTGGGGCAGGTGCACACTCCTCGGCACGAGGGGCTGGAATTGCTGGGGTCACTGTCAGAGGGGACTTGGAGTCATCCCAAGAGACTCCTGTCACAACACTAAAACTCACAAAAGGCTCTGCACCATAGCACTAACTCACCCCAGAAGCCTCTCATCATAAATCCCCCACGAAATGCCCCCACTACAATATTAAATCCCCCAATTGTCTTTTCATAAGTGAAGACAGCTTTTAACCCCAGAAAAAGATCCCCATGACACCACAGTACATAATTCCCCCCCAAATAAATCCCAACGTAGGACTAAAACTCACCAAATAAACTCGTCACCAGAGCAGTTAATCCCCCTCTAAAATCTTTCACCACAGTGCTCAACAGTCATTGCCGACTATAGCACAGTGGTTAGCACTGTTGCTTCCTAGCGCCAGGGTCCCAGGTTCAATTCCCTCTTGGGTCACTATCCGTGCAGAGTCTGCACAGTCTCCGTGTGACTGCCTGGGTCTCCTCCGGGTGCTCCGGTTTACTCCCACAAGTCCCGAAAGACGCGCTATTCGGTGAATTGGACATTCTAAATTCTCCCTCTGTGTACCCGAACAGGCGCCGGAATGACTAGGGGCTTTTCACAGTAACTTATTGCAGTGTTAAAGTAAGCCTACTTGTGACAATAAAGATTTTTATTATTGTTAACCATGCTCATGCTGACCATATGACACAATCTTATCCTTGTACTGTCTCCCACATACCACGTCCCCCTACGTGAGGTGAACTGGCTTTGTGACCGCCAAATTACCTTCATGTGCTGAGGCAATGTCAACACCATCTTTATTACCATTGGTCAGGTACTCTGGCAATATCCATGGCCATCTGTTCAACAGGATGAATACGTCTCAGCCAGGCTGACTCAACCCCAGTCTAGGCAATCTCCATGGCGTTTTTCACCCTTTTGGTCTGCAATGACACACATTTACGTTACCTTGATATATAGTGGAGGGAGAATGCTCTTCACTGAGTCTGTGCATCTCAGTGCCCATTTAATGTACATGAGCTGCCTACACATACAAGCCTCAATGCTGAAGCAGAGCTATGTGCCAGATCTCACACCTAAGCTGCAGCAGTGCAGATATGATCCTTCCCGTGGAGCTCTGTGTGGATGAGCAAAGCTACTCACCTTGTTGGGATGCAGTAGGTCATTGAACCTTTTCCAGCACTGAATCCATGTGCACTGGTGGTCTCCTATTGTGCGCATTGATTTAAATGCAGGCCTTCTCGGTTGCTGCATTATTCCAGCTTCTTCTGGATGTCATCCACCAAAACGATCAGGCCCTGGTCAGAAAAGTGTGGGGTAGGTGGACAATCCCTGCCCCTGCACCTTCTCTGTGTGACATTCTGCGAATAAAAATGTAGTGAAAAGGCACGTGAACCAGTCACATCACAATGCTCTCATTCACTTTTGTGTGCTTACATTCACTAACCATTTTCACTATATCATCAATGATTACTGGTAAGTCTGGAGGAGAAAATAGCTCTATGCAAATGTATGGCGCTGTTCATGTTTAAAGACAGCAGTACTTCCTCAGTGCTCTCTCTTTGTAAATTTTTATTGAACTAATAGGTGGTACAGTGGTTAGCACTGCTGCCTCACAGCACCAGGGACCCGGGTTCAATTCCAAGCTTGGGTGACTGTGTGGAGTTTGCACAATCTCGCCGTGTCAGCGTGGGTTTCCTCCAGATGCTCCGGTTTCTTCCCACAGTCCAAAGTTGTGCAGGTTAGGTGGATTGGCCATGCTAAAATTGCCCCCTCATGTCCACAGATGTGTAGGTTAGGAAAAGGGATTATTGGGATCGGGCAGGGGAGCTTGGGTGTTCTTTCAGAGGGTTGTTGCAGACTCGATGGGCCGAATGGCCACCTTCTGTTCTATAGGGATTCTATCATTCTATTGTTAAGATGGCGACCTGTAATGAGATCCCCTCATGCCAAATGTCACATGACTACAGCAAGCCAGATTGGAGATGTAGTAATGTTGCATTTCAAAACCCAAACAGATGCCATGTATTTTGCAGCTACAGCTCCAAGCTAGCATACTTTGTTTTGCAACCACTGACAGCTCTCTTTGCTTCCTCCCTCTTAGCCATACTCTCATGCCATGACAATGTGCAGCTACGTGGGACCTGGTCAACAGTGTGGGAAAATCCTAAGTAATGAGTGGCATGAGGGTAGGTAAGTGGATGGGATAATGAGCCTGTCACTGTTCATCAATCATGCTCCATTAAGTCTTGGCAATTAACTATATAACTGCAGCATACCTGTACCAAGTAGTGCTGGCAAGGTGATGGCATCTCCGGGACTGTGTGTTGACAACCCACTCCATGCTTTTAGTGATTCTGTAGGGTACATTTTGATGAGGCAGCAACAATGACAATTCTCTGCAGGGAAAACCCATGATAGCCTATCCATCCCAGTTGTACAACATTTACAACGTTGGCATTCACTTGGCGAGATTATATGACATATCTTCCAAGGCATTGGGACTTCACCATCATTGACCAATCTCTCAAATAAACCTTTCTGAATTCCCACTTTTTTTTATCTGTGCGGGGTCTGTGCACTGGGCCTTCCTCTGACCCCTTACTACTTCAGGCATTGCTTTCCTGACTCCTATTTTAGCCTGCCCCCCACCCTGGACCAAATATCAGAAGTTTGGGCAGCCATTTTTAATGGTTAGGGTCATGGAGCCAGGAATTCTCCCATCTCTGCGCACCTGACCTGGGAGTGAAAATCTAGGCCATAAAGCAGGGAAGAACTTAATCAATGAGCTGAGTAGAAGAGATTATTACAGATAACAAAAATGGTTGGAAGACTGAGGAGATTATTAGGAATTATTATTATCTTTTCATAGTTGCAATATCTGGGGCTGGTTTAGCTCACCAGGCTAAATCGCTGGCTTTTAAAGCAGACCATGCAGGCCAGCAGCATGGTTCAATTCCCGTACCAGCCTCCCCGGACAGGCGCCGGAATGTGGCGACTAGGGGCTTTTCACAGTAACTTCATTGAAGCCTACTCGTGACAATAAGCGATTTTCATTTTCATTTCATCAATCTCCTATGATATCGGCATATGCCCAGTGATACAATCTTATGCTGAACACCGAAAATGTTGTAAACATTCAACAGGGAGAGAGAGAAAGTGAACATTTCAGATTGATTCAAAACAGTTATTCTGTTTAGCAGGTTGCAAAGAAACAACATTTTGTTGATAGATTTTTCTAGATCCTGTAAAACTATTGGTTTGGTCACCTGGATAGTTAGTCTGATGCCAGATTTAATGTTCTACAACTTCAAAATGAGATTCTTAAACTGACAGTGATCGCAACGTAAATGTGAAACAACAGCACGACAGTCACTGGTATTTTATCCAAACCGCCTTGTTTGTTCTCGGATGCATTAAACCATCAATCGTGGTATTGAGTGGGTTTTACAAGATCATGAGTAACAAAGCAACTGTTGCTGAAAAAAGAGACATAATTTGTCGAAGCTTTGTATCTTGTACTCATCAGGCCAATAACAAGAATAAAAAACTAAGGGAAGCAACACATTTATACTGTATGACAAGATGGCACTGATTGGTTGGCAAGTGAACTCTGCTTGGTAAAGGTATTGACATGGATAATGCACCAGTTGATGGTGATGAACGGTTAACTGCCAAGCACTGTATTAAATTTAAACCAGGCAGCTTGACTCTAATTAGTCAAGGATTTTCCCTTATTTTGTTTACCTTACACAGGCGCAATGTGTGTACATGTTCTTTATGTCTGTAAAGAACAAGACCCTCTGCGTTAATATATGTAGCTTCCAGTACACACAAATGTACCATGCCGCAAGTCAAATTGACAATCTTAAATTCGTCGTCAGTGTTACTTTTAGCACATTGAGAATTACTTAACAAATGTTGTCCAATCACGGAATCACATCTAATGTTGGAACTATGTTTTGGGGTTTGAAAGCACGGGCCAGTTGAGTATAGTCAGTGCATTGCCTGTTGCGAACAGCGGCTCGAATATGCAGTTTGATAAGATCCGCCAGTCTTTGGGACCTACTGCCTACATACCTAGCACCACATGAACACTTACATTAATATACTACATTACTCATTTGTGTGATAAGCAGCACATCTTTTTGGCTTAATGGCAGCATCCTCTTAGTGGAGAATGGCACTCTTGTTACTGCATAGCAGCAGCATGAAATGGCTAGCTTCAGTTAGTGCTCAAAACTTTGACAAATTTCAGCAAATTACAGGTCCTGTACTCAGAATTGGCCATCGGTCCTTGAGTCCCAGGTACAGCAAAGGCTGCAATGGACAGGACTGGACAGTCCCAGGCCTGAGACCCCCACACTAACATCACCAGGGTCAGTCTGGGGGTCTCAGAGAAAGAAGGTGAGGTGAGACTTGAGAGGGTGGGCAGAGGGTTGGAGGTGGTGGTTAAGAAGCAAGGGGAAGAGAGACCAGGCTGTTGATACACTTTCCAACTTAAGCCTGAGCAGGGTCATTTTCCGGGCATCCCTCTTACTCTCAATTCTTTGCGCAACCTGAAAATTAAAGCTGGGCAGAAAACAACACGAGTAGTCATTAATTGGCCACTTATGGGCCTCACTTGGGGATAAGATAGGCCGGCCGACCTAGGCCTCTGCCATCCAACCATAAAATTGTAGAGAGATCAGGGTGGGCAGGGGCCTGGTCGGAAGACCATCCATGGAATATTATGACCACGCCCCTCTGCTCCCAGCTGCAAATACACTGGCAAGAGAATATAAAACTCAGCCTCACTGACTTCTGCCTATGGGGCTTTTCTGTAGATAGTCTTTTTACAGCTGAAAGCTATTCAGATGCTTCAAGCATACTTATAAGGCAAGCAGAAAGCCCTTATCCTGAATCTTGAGATGTTAACGTTCATTCATTGGATCATTTACTTGCATCAATCAGTGTTAAATTAGTCAGCCAATTGTCCTTAATTTAGCTGCATATAAATGTGTCCTGATAGTCTGTTTCAAGTGACAGACAAAATTCTGTTACTTCATATGCATTGATTTTGGGCCGATAACAATATTAATATATTTACAATAGTGGGAAATGAAAAAATCTTCATGCAATGCCCATTCCAGGACAGGCATTAGGTCTGGGAACAAGCTGACTAGCATGTACCAGGGAAAGTAGCCCTTGTGATTGCCTGCTACTGAAAGATAAGGGGCCAAATCATCCGAGGACCTGCAATCACCCTCGGATTGCCGCCCCGCTCCAATTTGCGTACCTTGCTCGGGTATCCACATTTCTTGCACAGACTTCCAAACCAGGCTTCTGGAAAAATGTAGTCATTCTTCGTAGTGCAGGAACGTCGGAGGAAGCCAAGCCCTGCTGCCTTTTTACAGCCCGAGCTGCTGTTTCTTGTCAGTTTCAATGGACTAAAAGCATTTTGCAAAGTCACGGAGAGAAGGTAAATGTGAAAGTGTTATGTATCAGAGTAAACATTAGCTGGTGCAATATCACGTGCTATGCAATGACGTCTTTGGAACATTTCACGGGATTTTGTGGAGCTCACCATTGTACCCTGTTTGAGCAGTATGTTATAGTAAACCCCTTGCACTATGTTATACGACTCAACTTGTGCCACCTCTGGTTCTTTCTCTTTGTGATTGCAACAAGGAACGTAATAGTAAGGTAAGTGGATTAGGGGATAGGGTGGGAGGTAGGTGAAGGGGTAGTCAGGTCGGGGGAGTGGTCTACTCAGGGGAGGTTAGTCGGACGGGGTCCAGTGGGAAGCTGGGGGAGGTCACTAATATTGTTACCCAGGGAATAGAACTGGTTTTAATCCATCTAACCTTTCCAGGGTGACTATTCTGGTAAGGAGGTCAGAACCATCTGAAGTCTCCAACTTTAACTCAGAGTTTTGGAGCCTTCTTGAACAATTCTGTGTATTCAGTGTGTGGGGACCTCCAAGGGGTCCCACAGTGCAACTGGGGGGGGTAAGACCATCCGAAGCTCTGGGCCAAGATTTTAAAATTTACTGAACTGAATATGGAACCAGGAGGAGAAGTTGTGCTAATTTTGAACTCATCTTTTAGGAATACTCATTTCCTCTTCTCCCCCTCGCCCACTCTTCCCATTACCAACTTTCTCTGTTCCACTCAAACTCTGAGCTCCCACCACCCTCCTTTTCGCAGACATTTATTCCACCCATTCCCCATCCTTTCCTTCTGTTTATTTCCACCACCCCATTTGCCTTAATGCCCCCACCCCCCCACCACCATTACCCTCAACCTTCACTTACCTGAATGCTGCTGGAATGAGGGATATGAGGGTCAGTACTAAAGGTCTTTAAAACTAAATATTAACAGAAAAATGAGTAACAGCACAAGTAATATTGGAATTGGAAATTTAAAGATGTCAGAGCTATTAAACAGCTACTTGGCACCAGCCTTCGCAATAGTGGATAAAGGTAAAATGTCTCTGATGCAGGGAAAATGAAAGGACAGGAGTTATCGAGTCATTGTAGGAAAATAAACGATAATGGAGAAACTATAGTTAATAAAGATTGACAAATCTCCAAGTGCCCCTGCCTGGGTGTCTGGGTGGCAGTGCCAAAGTTCCAGGCTAGCAATGCCAAGGTGCCTAGGGGCCAGAGGGAGTGTTACGTTGGCACCATGCCCAATTCTAAACCACTCAGGGGGTCTCCAATGGTCTGGGAGACGGCCCCTCCCTACCCCCCCACCATAGGTGTCATTAGAACTGGCCATGTTTGTGTGGACCAGTACTAAACAGCGCCCTGACAAGGCCTCCCAGGTTTGGCCAGTGAGCCCCAGGCCTTGGGTGAATCCAGCAAGTGCATATTTAAATGAGTCCAATGGCTCATTTAAATATGCACATCTGGATCTCGCCCAGTGAGTACGAGATCCAGATTGTGACGTTTCGAACATTGCGCATCTCAAGAGATTCAGGGGCCTCGTCCTGACACCAAGTCAGGCACGACGAGGCTGCTGAATCTTGCCCGTGTACTTTGGAAGGATAAACTACTGACACGGGGCTGGATTCTCCCGCCTGTCTCAAGAGCGCATGGGCAAGACGCCGACAATGGAAAAATTGATTGATTGATTGATATTTATTGCCACATGTACTGAAGTACAGTGAAAAGTATTTTTCTGCGGCCAAGGGAACGTACACAGTACGTACATAGTAGACAAAAGAATAATCGACAGAGTACATTGACAAATGGTACATCAATAAATAGTGATTGGTTATAGTGCAGAACAAGGGCTAAACACGAGCGCATTGGGCGTCGTGGATAGTGTTCTTACAGGGAGCAGGTCAGTCCGAGGGTGAGTCGTTGAGGAGTGTAGTAGCTGTGGGGAAGAAGCTGTTCCTATGGATGTGGGAGTCTTCAGACTTCTGTATCTTCTGCCTGATGGAAGGGTCTGGAAGAAGGCAAAGCCTGGGTGGGAGGGGTCTCTGACAATGCTGTCTGCCTTCCTGAAGCAGCGGTAGGTGTAGACAGAATTAATGGGAGATGACGAGCTTGTGTGATGCTTTGGGCTGAGTTCACCACACTCTGCAGTTTCTTGCGATCTTGGGCCGAGAAATTGTCATAGCAGGCTGTGATGCAGCTGGATAGGATGCTCTCTATGGCACATCTGTAGAAGTTTGAGAGAGTCGGTGCAGACATGCACCTTGTTTGGCTTTCTTGACTGTTGCATCAATGTGAGTGGTACCACGCTTCCTGAAGTCAATGATCAGTTACTTGGTCTTTCCAACATTTAGTGAGAGGATGTTTGCGGAACGCCATGCAACAAAGTGATCTATCTTCCTTCTGTAGTCTGATTCATCATTGTTTGAGATACGACCCACCAGTCGTATCATCTGCAAATTTATAGATTGAGTTGGAGTTAAATCTTGTCACACAGTCGTGTGTGTATAGGGAGTACAGTAGTGGGATGAGCACACATCCTTGCGGGGCCCTGGTGTTGAGGATTATTGTGGAGGAAGTGCTGTTGCCCATCCTGACAGATTGCTGTCAGTTGGTGATGAAGTCAAGGAACCAGTTGCACAGGGAGGGGTCAAGTCCAAGGTTGCAGAGTTTGATTATTAGTCTTGTCGGGATGATGGTGTTGAAGGCAGAGCTGTAGTCAATGAAACAACAGTCTGATGTAGGTTTCCTTGTTGGCGAGATGTTTGATTGTTGATTGTAGGCCAGAGAGATAGCATCTGCTGTGGATTGGTTGCCGTGGGAGGCGAACTGCAAAGGATCGAGGCCATCTGGGAGGTTGCCATTGATCTGTCGCATGACTAGCCGCTCAAAGCATTTCATGATAACAGACGTCAGGGCCACCGGTTGATAGTCTTTGAGACACGCTACCTTGTTCTTCTTTGACCATTGACCTTGGGCACGTTTCTCCGGTCGCTGGGTGAATGCGGCCAGAGAATACCACCCTTTGATAGGCAATTGTTTAGAAAGTAGGAGCAGGGAAAATGGACATGTACTCAAATTGGCAGAATATGACTGGTGGTGCTCCTACGAGATCTCTACTAGAGCCAAAGCTTATCGATATATTGATCAACTGTTTGGAATAAAAAACTAAAGAGACATATATCTAAGTTTGCTGAGAACACAACTTTAGGTGACACCATAAATAGAGTGGACGAGAACAGAAAATTACAAAGGGACATTCACAGATTAAATGAGTGTTCAAAACTGTGGCAGGTGGAGCTCAATGTGGAAAAGTCTGAGGGTATCAGACTCTGAGGGTATCAGACTCTGAGGGTATCAGACTCTGAGGGTATCAGACTCTGAGGGTATCAGACTCTGAGGGTATCAGACTCTGAGGGTATCAGACTCTGAGGGTATCAGACTCTGAGGGTAGACTCATGTTGTTTTTTATGGGTTATGAACCCTTAGTTGTTATAGGAATGGTTGGCCACAGAATTCAGTCACAAGGCTACTTTTGAGGAAGTCAGGACAAGTGTATTAAATTCTCAGGTAAATTACAACAATAAACTCAGGCAGTGATTTACAGTTTAATGTGGGCTATACTACCTGTATGAACACTGCGGAGGGACGCACAATAACTTCTCTTCTTACAGCCTTTGGTCTTCTGTCTACTCTTCTCTATTTTTCTCTCTCTCGTCTCTTTTCTTGTTTTATTGTTTCTGTTTTGTTCTGCTGTGCAAACTGAATGAGGAGGGCCGCTTTGCTCCTGGTTCTTATCCGCTTAACCTCTCCCTCGCCCCAATCATCCTTATGAAAATGCCCTGAGTATGTTTTTATGAACCAACCAGAAACAGATCACGTGGCTGCTGAACTGACAAAATGGACTTTGTATTTACCACTGTACCTGAAGGCATCAGGGTCTTAGAGGGACATTGACATTCCAATCTTGTCTTTTCACATGCGCACACACAAACAATTCTCATATAGCCTTCAAGGTCTCTTAACTGATTTTCTGCAGTTAGCTTTTTAACGCTTGACAGTCCTGGAAACAATAACATGATGATCACTGGTGGGGTCATGATCCAGAGGGAAGTTGGAAGAAGTGTCTGAGAGTTGCTGCTCAACCTCTGGAAGGTAAAGGCCAGTCACATAACAACAGCAGCACATTGTCAGCAAGTTTGATAATATTGCTGGAGTTAAATCTGAGAGTAGAGTGCGGTAAGATCAGAGGAAGACAGGTTAGAGTGAGTGGGGCGAGCAGCGAAATTTAGATGGCCGATTTAAAAAAAAAAATATCATTTACGGGATGTGGGCTTCGCTGGCTAGGCCAGGATTTATTTCCCACCCCGAGTTGCCCTTCAAAAGGCGAGCTGCCTTCTTGAATGACTGAAGTCCCTGAGTTAGGTTAGCCCAACATCTGTGGTGGGGAAGTTGCTGGAGTCTATAATCAGGTGTGGAGTAACTGAACACCTCAAAACATTTTTGTTGATCAAGGGGAGCCAGCATGGATTTGTGAAGGGAAGGTCATGCCTGCCTAATCTTATTTAATTTTTTGGAACGGTGAGTAAGATAGCGGGCAGGGAATATCTATGGATGTTATTTATAGGGACTTTCAGAAGTTATTTGCCAAAGTCCCTATCAGTTTATTTTCATTTCTTCTATTGATCTGTTTACCCCTCACTATTGCCCCCCCTTCCCATTGCACTTGGACCAACTATTCCTTTTTGCTCTTTGACACAGTGTTCACATTTGTTCTGTCATTCACACATTCTAATCTCTTTATGTACCACTATCAGCATCCTTTTTAGCCTTAATCACCCCAATTTGCATTCCTTTTGTCTTTCTATCCACAACACCTTTGTCAATCTCCACCTATCATTGCCCCCCTATCCAGACCCCTGGTCCACCCCCCCCCCCCCCCACCCCCACTACAGTATAAATCTGACCCTATTTCCACTTCTCTCCACCTTTGACAAAGAGTCATCTAGACTCAAGACGTTAGGTTATGTTGCAATTGTATAAGGTGTTAGTGCGGCCACACCTGGAGTATTGTGTTCAGTTTTGGTCTCCTTACTTGAGAAAGGACGTACTGGCGCTGGAGGGTGTGCAGAGGAGATTCACTAGGTTAATCCCAGAGCTGAAGGGGTTGGATTATGAGGAGAGGTTGAGTAGACTGGGACTGTACTCGTTGGAATTTAGAAGGATGAGGGGGGATCTTATAGAAACATTTAAAATTATGAAGGGAATAGATAGGATAGATGCGGGCAGGTTGTTTCCACTGGCGGGTGACAGCAGAACTAGGGGACATAGCCTCAAAATAAGGGGAAGTAGATTTAGGACTGAGTTTAGGAGGAACTTCTTCACCCAAAGGGTTGTGAATCTATGGAATTCCTTGCCCAGTGAAGCAGTTGAGGCTCCTTCATTACATGTTTTTAAGGTAAAGATAGATAGTTTTTTGAAGAATAAAGGGATTAAGGGTTATGGTGTTCGGGCCGGAAAGTGGAGCTGAGTCCACAAAAGATCAGCCATGATCTAATTGAATGGCGGAGCAGGCTCGAGGGGCCAGATGGCCTACTCCTGCTCCTAGTTCTTATGTTCTTATGTTCTTCTTATGTTAGCTCCCTTCTCTCTACAGATGCTGTTAGACCTACTGAGATTGTCCAGTATTTTCTGTTTTTGGTTCAGATTCCAACGTCCGCAGTAATTTGCTTTCATCCATGATTGCCCGGTTGTCAAGGATGCAGTAGATCCCCATGAATTTGGGGCATGCATTTCAACAAGTACTATTTAAGTACTATTTAATTAACAAGGAACTCTTTAAGAGTACTCCAGGCAATGGGAATCACTGCTTCAGCACCCAAATTGCCTTCTCCAGCCTGGAAGGATTACAATGCAGACAAATTCATAACCACAATCGTCTACAAAGAGAATGGCAGTGCCACCTTTGCCCTAGTCTGTAGCTTTACAATAATAATAATCTTTATTGTCACAAGTAGGCTTTCATTAACACTGCAATGAGGTTACCATAGAAAGCATCCTATCAGGCTGCATCACAGCCTGGTATCGCAACCGCTCGGCCCAGAACCGCAAGAAACTTCAGAGAGTCGTGAACACAGCCCAGTCCATCGCACAAACCTACCTCCCATCCATTGACTCCATCTACACCTCCAACTGCCTGGGGAAAGCAGGCAGCATAATCAAAGACCCCTCCCACCCGGCTTACTCACTCTTCCAACTTCTTCCATCGGGCAGGAGATACAGAAGTCTGAGAACAAGCACGAACAGACTCAAAAACAACTTCTTCCCCGCTGTTACCAGACTCCTAAATGACTCTCATTAACACTGCACCCCTGTATGCTTCATCCGATGCCGGTGCTTATGTAGTTACATTGTATACCTGTGTTGCCTATTATGTATTTTCTTGTATTCCCTTTTCTTTCCATGTACTTAATGATCTGTTGAGCTGCGCACAGAAAAATACTTTTCACTGTACCTCGGTACACGTGACAATAAACAAATCCGATCCAATCCAAGCCCCTAGTCGCCACATTCCGCCGCCTGTTCGGTACACAGAGAGAGAATTCAGAATGTCCAAATTACCTAACAGCACACCTTTCGGGACTTGTGGGAGGAAACCGGAGCACCCGGAGGAAACCCACACAGACACGGGGAGAACATGCAGACTTCACACAGACAGTGACCTAAGCCGGGAATTGAACCTGGGATCCTGGAGCTGTGAAGCAACTGTGCTAGCCACTGTGTTACCATGCACCTATGCAGAACTAGTAGCAAGATGTGGCAGATTTCTCTGATCACATCCTTTGTAAAGCTCAGACAATGCACACACGGTTCTAGGCTTAGGCAGCGGTAAGCACATATTCCTGAAGACCCTCGGTGAATGTATAAGGAAGGGTGTTAGTTGGAGCGGCGAGGACAAAAATGACAACAAATCAGAGAAACGGTGATGTCACAACCCACTATTCTGCAGAATTCTGACACATGCTCCCAAAGTCTGCATGAACGTCCTCACCGAGATATTGGCCGCATGGGCCACATAGGAAACATGCCCGCATGACATGCTGACCATTTTGGTAGCAAAACAGTAACCATCACATCGAACCTACAGGCACTGCGTAGTTCAGTTTTGCAACCTTCATAACATAAAAAGAAGCAAGGCTTCAATGCAGGCTTATTGAATTCGGCAAAGGCAGTCTATTCAAATGCTGTATGTTATTTGTCAAGGTTAACCCACGCTGTCCTTCACACTTAAGTTCTAACAAAGAAAATATTCAACAAATGCGCCTTAAACCGCATGAAGTGTTTGATCTAACAGCGCAGCACCACTTAACTATGTGGAGATTAAAATTCCTTGGCTGGCTTCTGTCAATACACATCTCCACACATCAATTGATATAACCTTGCCACATTGGCCTCAGTACACTAAGGTGGTGGTCGTGAGTTTATAAAGGAGAACAAAATGAGGGGAAATACGTTGTGACAAATATTAAAAACTTTATATGAATTATTGATATCTTCAATATAAAAGTAAAAACTGGCAAACAAACGTTGCTTGGTTCTTCTTCCAGTTCAATTAATATTTAATTTGGAAATCAGCTTTAAAATTCAATGCTGCTTAGATAGGGTCTGTGGTTGCCAGGTAACAGACTGTGCAATCCCTCTAATAGAGAACTGAGTGTTTTATTTTGTGAGAGTGTAGAATTTTACCCAGGTCTCTCTGGCTTCCCGTGACTCTCACTGGTCATTTTTATTATTGATTTGTCCTGTTATAGAATGATGCTGTTTCTAAAGTTGTAACACTCCATGTTGCAAACTAAATACAGGAAGCATTAGGACTTACCAGTTACCATTATTTAATGGACTTAATAATAAGCAATTTTATCCTCTCCTATCTTTATGTTTCTTACACCAGACGATGCTCGCCAGTAAAGAAGACGTGGGTATTTGTCTGGTTCGCAACCTCTGCCAATATCACTGGAGGATCCCTCAACCGGGATCTTGGATTCATGTTGCATTACATTCATCCCCCACCATCTGACCTGGGCTTCCGAAATCCTACCAACTGTCCTGGCTTGAGACAATTCACGCCACTTTAACCTGGGGTTACTCCTATCTCTGCATCTGTAAAGACTCCATTACCTGCAAATGCTCGCAGTTCAAAGCATTGTCTTGCATCTTTGACTTTATCTGTATATATATATATGTTTCTGGAACATACCTCTTCATTCACCTGAGGAAGGAGCAATGCTCCGAAAGCTAGTGTTTGAAACAAAACTGTTGGACTTTAACCTGGTGTTGTAAGACTTCTTACTATGTTCTTTTGTGGGCAAGAGAGAAAGAATTTGATCTATTTAGCAGATGGGAGATGAGTGAGGCGATAGTAAAAATCCAGCCAAAGTGTTTGAGAAATTCAGCACATATCTCCAGCTAAAGTCAAACTACTGGATCCATTCTTGTGTACTTCAAAGCCTGAGGCAGGAACCAGGAGATCCGGTTGACCATTATTAACAAGATTGAAAAATGCAGCCAGAAAAATCAAAATTCAAAGCATTGGATTGGAAGGTTACTAAATCGGCTCATTTGGGGGTCTGCACACCTTGATATACAAAAAACACTGATTCAACACAGCATTGGTTGGCACTGCTACCTCATAGCACCAGGGACCCAGGTTCCATTCAAGCCTTGGGTGACTGTGTGGAGTTTGTGCATTCTCCCCATGTCTGCATGAATTTCCTCCGGTGCTCCGGTTTCCTCCCACAGTCCAAAGATGTGCAGGGTACGTGGATTGGTCATTCTAAATTGCCCGTAGTGTCCAAAATGTTAGGTGGTGTTATGGGGTTACAGGGATATGGTGGGGAAGTGGGCCTTGGTAGGGTGCTCGTTCAGAGGGTTGGTGTAGACTCGGTGGGCCGAATGGCCTCCTTCTGCACTGTAGCGATTCTATGATTCTAAGTTCACAATACCAGAGGCTGTTGACACTGCCAGAGCACATGAAACCACAAGTAGGCAGCTGAAGATGCTGATAACTCAAACAGTCATAGAAAAGGCTAACAGGAATGATGCAGGGAAACAGCAATAAAATAATGCGCACCAGACAAAGAGAAGGATGCGTAAAAGCTGTGGAAGGCCAAATGCATTTACAGAGAGATGGAAATGTCCCACACAAAGATTCAACTGCAGAGCAGGTGGAAAGACCAGTCACTGGGGAAGGATAGGCATAATAAAGAAAAAAGATGGTAAAGGAGTTGCTGGAGATGGAACAGGGAAAATGAGAAGGACATGAAAGAAAATCATCTATATGCTGGAAGTTGATGACGAGTTTGAGAACACAATGACAAATGAACCACAGAACTGCATGAAGTGCCTGGATGTGTAAGGCGAGTGTCCCTTATGGAGGGACTCTCACTTCGGTTCAAACACAACAGGAATGTGTGACACGATGCAAAAATATGTGGGAAAGCAACTATTTTTATTACACAATCATTAACAAAAAAAAGAAAGAAAGATAACCATTTAAAAGAAAGAAGAAAAGACTTTGTATGTATACAGCATTAAAAGAAAGTTAGAAAGACAGCTTTGTTGTAGCACAAATGGTAATCGCAAATTGGTCTGTTCAAGACAATCTCATAAAAATCCCCTGTCGACTACAGCTCCGCCTTCAACACCACTATCCCAGCCAAGCTCATGGCAAAGCTCCAAACGCTAGGAATTGGCTCCTCACTTTACAACTGGATCCTTGACTTTCTGACCCATAGACCACAATCAGTAAGAATAAACAACAACACCTCCTCCATGATAGTCCTCAATACTGGTGTACAGCAAGGTTGCATACTTAGCTCCCTACTATAATCCCTATGCACTCACGACTGCGTGGCAAAATTTGGTTCCAACTCCATCTATAAGTTTGCTGACGGGACGGCCATAATGGGTCGGATCTCGAACAACGACGAGTCAAAATACAGGAGGGAGCTAGAGAACCTAGTGTAGTGGTGTAACGACAACAATCTCTCTCTCGATGACAGCAAAACTAAAGAGCTGGTTATTGACTTCAGGAAGTGAAGTTCTGTACACACTCCTGTCTGCATCAACGGAGCAGAGGTGGAGATGGTTAACAGCTTTAATTTCCTCTGTGTGCACATCACCAACAATCTGTCCTGGTCCAACAATGTCGACGCTACAATCAAGAAAGCACCTGGCGCTGTGAAGCCATAGTGCTAACCACGATCCTACCATGCCGCTCTTCTGAAGGAGGCATCACTGAAGGAAGGTAGTACATGCATTGAAAATTGTCCTCCAATCAGAAGTAAAATTATCAAATATGTCTGTTCGGATGAGGCAGTTGGAAACTTTGACGCTTTTGAGTATTACATCACTATTGATCAAGGCAGGAAACCCAGTGATTCAATTCAATATAGAATATAACTCAAACTGAAAGGAAAGCTTGAAAGAAAGATCCAAGAGCACAGAGCCTACAAATTGAGTAAATTATATTGCAATGGGAGAGAAGCTAAATCGATGGCTATAAATTTGCCTGAAATACTAAAGATCTTAATCCAGTAATAAAGAGAAATCACTACCCTATTCCAACACTGGAAGAGATCACACCACTGGCATGGGCAAAAATTTCAGCAAGATTAATGCCAGATATATCCACTAGGATGTGAAGTTTGATGAGGAATCTTCACTGATGACAGCATTCAGCACATTCTCTCAATGTCACAAATTTCTCTGTCTACCCTTCACTTAAAAGTGAGCCAGGATGTGTCCCAGCAGAAAACAGATAAGCTATACCAGGGATGCAAATGAGCAGTCAGTGTAGCTGATGATATCCAGATCAATGGTGTAAACTGAACAGATCATGGGTGAGATTTGCTGGCCTCCCCGCGGCATGCTTCTCTGCAGTGGGAGGCAGACCGCCCGCCATTGGCCAGCAGCGGGATCAGCTGTCAATGGGATTTCCCATTGAATCTATCTCCCATGCCAGGAACCCGGTGAGGGGGTACGCTGTTGGCGGAACTGGAAGATCTCTCTGGCATGAACAGCCACTCGTCCATGACTACAGTGTACAGGAAGCCATGCAGGAAACCAGGAAATTTGGGATCTACCTATAAGGAGACAAATGAATTATTAAGGTGAGAAAATGCCAGTTCTTCAGAATAGTGTTTACAGCTGATGAAGTCAAGATAAATCCTGACAAGGTCACAACCATCTCTGCGAAGGAAGCTCCAAGAGACCAGAAACGTTTTTCTTGGCTTGTTTCAGCACATAAATTCCTTCATGAATGAAATGAAATGAAAATCGTTTATTGTCACGAGTAGACTTCAATGAAGTTACTGTGAAAAGCCCCTAGTCGCCACATTCCGGCGCCTGTTCGAGGAGGCTGGTACAGGAATTGAACCGTGCTGCTGGCCTGCCTGGGTCTGCTTTAAAAGCCAGCGATTTAGCCCAGTGTGCTAAACCAGCCCCTCAGCTAAACATAGCTCACACGTCACCCTGCACAAGCCTATGAGAGCTGATTAGAGATGTTGAGCACCAGAGGTCAGAGAGGAGTTTCAAAACAACTCAAAGAAGTAGTATGCAAGCAGATGAGTAGTCAGACTACAACAGAAAGAATCCTGTCACTCTGCAAGTAGATGCTTCGTTATTGTCTGATACACTGAATGTAGTGCAGTAGGGAATGGGGGTCAGTTAGCGCAGTCGCTGGATAGCTGGTTCATGATGCGGAACAATGTCAACAGAGCAGTTCAATTCCCGTACTGGCTGAGGTTATTCATGAATGCCCAACTCGACAACCTCCTGAGGTGTGGTGACCCTCAGGTTAAATAACCACCAGTCAGCTCTCTCTCAACAATCATAGATCATAGAATTTGCAGTGCAGAATGAAGCCATTCCCCCCATCGAGTCTGCACCGGCAGAAAGAGGAGATGACAGTTACTGAAATATTGTGTATCCAGACCAAGGTATTCTGTGGGAGCTGACATATTCACACAATCAAGAGTGGCATCTCCGAGTAGCAGATTATTTCTAAATGTTTCTCTAAATGTGCTGGTTTAGCACAGAGCTAAAGAGTTGGCTTTGAAGGCAGGCCAGCAGCACGGGTTCAATTCCCGTACAAGCCTCCCCGAACAGGCGCCGGAATGTGGCAACTAGGGGCTTTTCACAATAACTTCATTCGAAGCCTACTCGTGACAATAAGCGATTTTCATTTCATTTCATTTCATTTTACCGGAAAATTAAAAGGTTTGAGAACTACATCAATCATCTCAGTACTACAAGTCCTGTTTGCTGAGAAACTGAATGAAGAAGAATATGCGACGATAGCACCCAGTTCACATCTAGAGAGTTTAAAGAGTTGTTGAACAATATGGATTCAGCCTCATCACCTCATCACCACAATAGCCAAAGGAATATGGGTTTATAGAAAAACGCATCCAGACGCTCAAGACAAACCTCTTGAAATGCCAAGAGTCTGGAAAGACCCAAACCCTATTTTATTGTCACTCCAAGCTACAACTCTCAATGCTAACATTAAATTGTTTGCAGAACAACTCAATGGCAGAAAGTACAAACAACTTTGCCAAGCAAGGTGTACCCTCCATAGACCAGGAGGAAGTAGGACAACAACTCCATGTTGCACAAGTAGAAAGAGGTCAGCACGTCAACAAACGTGTCAAATCCTTGTCTGAATTGTTGAGAGGACAATTTTTTCATGAGCAAGATCCAGTCATGAAAACTTTGAGACCCATAAAAACTGTTGGTGAAGCTGAGATTCCAAGGCCATACACCATCGAGACTGAAACCAGCAAGCAAAGCAGAAGGAAAGCAGTCTGTATTTGATCTAGACCCAAGCTGGAAAAGTAGAAAAGTTCATCAATAACATGAGAAAAATCACTAACCAGGAAAACATCAACAGCATCATGAACAAGTGGTGTGATATCAACAAAGTTATTAACAAGCAACACATTATCAACAATATGAACCACATGTCCCACAAAAGAGGGAGCTAAGAACTCCCCAAGTCAACGCAACCAGCTGTGCCGTTGGAAGTCGGTGAGACCAGTTCTCCTCCCAAGGGCCCCCTGAACTGTCATCGCCCACTGTCAGCATGACTAACTCGAAGGCTGTTGAGCCTATGGGAGGGCTACGGAGGTCTGGGAGGACTATGGAGGTCTGTGAGGATTCAAAAGTCCCCGGACCGATTATCTCTTTGATGAACTCTCTCTTCCCTGATGTCTTTTGCCATATATCTAGAACCTGTACATAGCTATTGTGTAAAGTGTAATAAGGGACTTCAAGGAGGAGGAATGTAGTAGTGTGGTCTCATTAAGGGGGTAGGCCTGGTATCCCATTGGCTTGGGGCCAATCGTGTGGGAGTGCCGAACCCCAGCCAATAGCAGATTTGGCTACACAAAGTTATGTTTTTTAAAAAATATTTGTTCATGGGATGTGGGCTTCACTGGCTGGACCAGCATTTATTTCCCATCCCTAATTGCCCTTGAGAAGGTGGTGGTGAGCTGCTGCCTTGAACTGCTGCAGTCCATGTGGTATAGTTACATCCACAGTGCTGTTAGGGTGAGAATTTCAAGATTTCATCCCAGCGACAGTGAAAGAACAGCAATATTGCTAAGTCAGGATGGTGTGTGGCTGGAGAGGAACGTACATGTGATAATTTTTCTTTGCAGTCTCTGGCCTTGTCCTTCCAGCTGGTAGAAGTCCAAGGTTTGGAAGGTGCTGTTGAAGGAGCCTAAATGAGTAGATACGTTGCATCCTGCAGATTATACACACTGCTGCCACTGTGCATAGGTGTAGAGGGAGTGAAAATTTATTGTGGTGGATGGCATGCCAATCAAGCCGGTTACTTTGTCCTGGATGGTATTGAGCTTCTTGAGTGTTGTTGGAGCTGCATTCATCCAGGAAAGTGGAAAGTATTCCATTAAATTCCTGACTTGTGCTTGATAGATGGTGGCCTGGCTTTGGGAAGTCAGGCAGAAAATTAGGTAGTGAGTTGCACAGAATTTCCAGCCTCTTGGAGCACAATATTGATATGGTTGGTCCAGTTTAATAGATCTTTTCATTTTATTATCAGTTGATAGCTCTTTCCATTGAAGACAATGGATGAATCAGGTGCCTTTGTGAATGGGAAAGGTGAACTCCTGGAAAATGCCTTCTCATTGTCCAACATTTCCTTTTGGCAAGACGTGTGATGCACTCCCAAGGAGCTCTAAACCTATTCAAGATTCTGGGATGTTTGAACTTTTTGCAAATATTGCACTTTGACATGAAATATGTAGTAATTCAACAATCCTCTAATCCTTGAAATCTTAATCTTTGGCTTTCTGTTTTACCACAATTTGTAATTCTGAAATGCTCGTAATATAATACATCTCCATGCGTTAGTGGCAACTGTCTCAAATTTGCCTGAATAATGTTATTTGTAGACATCATGACAAGAGGGCTGCGACCCAAGCTACAGAATTTTGATATAGTTAATGAATGTGAATTATATGATAATGCAAGGAAAGCTGTAACCTTCTCGGTCTCTTATGAACTTACTTTGACAGGCAGAGAACTACTCAGTAGGCCATTTAAATAAATTACAATTTTTAAATGCCTAATGATCTGACAGTTATTTCCTATTCATCTTTTACAAACATATACTTAAAATTGTTAAATGACTGGATAAGTTGACAATTTTGACCCTCAGTAATTTGAAGTATCAATCTTCATGCTCTTGCCTCTCACTTGGAGGTTTGTGAGCTTAAACCACACTCCAACATGTAATGATATAACCCAGGCTGACAATTTGGTACAGTTGTGAGTGAAGGCAGCACTGTCACAAGTACTAATCATCCGGATGAGATGGCACACCAGGACCTCCCTACCTGTACAGATGTTTCTAAAGAATCCATGTCCATATTTGAAGAAAAGAAGGTGGTTTAGTTTGGCTAACTTTTATACCTTAGCTGAAACCACACAAAAAACAGATGGAATGTTATTTCTTGTACTCCAGTTGTAGAGACTGTCATAATATAGAAACAAGTATATGATGGTGCACAGACAGACATTGATTGACACACAGGATGACCAATGAACACACAGAACACAGCAGCCAATCACCAGACAGGACACAGCCACTATAAAGCCAGAGGGCACTAGTTTTCCCGCTCTTGTGGGATGCAGCCTCTGAGACAGTCAGAGCCTGTGAGCAACAACTAGAACATCCACCATCTGGTCGTAAGATAGTCTGGTCAGGTTAGCCTCAGGTCTCCGGTCAACTCAGCATAGTGTCAACCCACAGTTAAAGTATGTATGATAGTTAAGAGTTCAATAAAATAGAGTTGCATTTCTTCAAGTATTGGAAGCCTGCCTCTCTCACTGCTACAGTAAACGCAATCCTCGCAGACCCAGCATACCCAACACATCATGGTACCAGTGAGTCATGTTCGAGTTTGACGGACCTACCTTGAGATAATCTGCCTTTGACCAGCGATCAGCCATCCGGTAACATGGAAAGCGTCCTCCCTCCCCCGCCGCTCCGCATCGCCGGCAACCTCGTGCCAATTGGAAGATTTTTAAGCAGAAGTTTCAGCTGTATCTTGAAGCCACCGACCTCGAAGCCGCATTGGATGCCAGAAAGATTGCTCTCTTCCTCTTTACAGCCAGGGACCAGGCTATCCACATCTTTAACTCCCTCACCTTTGCTGAAGATGAGGACAAGACAAAGTTCAAAACAGTCCTGCTGAAGGTCGACAGCCGCTGTGACATCGAAATCAACGAGAACATTGAACGCTATGTGTTCCAGCAGAGGCTTCAGGGTAAGGATGAACCTTTTCAGTCCTCCTTAACCTATGTCCGTATCCTCGCGCAATCCTGCAACTACGGCTCCACTTCCGACTCCATGATCCGCGACCAGATTGCTTTCGGGGTCTAATCCAGTCCCCTTCGCCAGCAGCTCCTTAAAGTTAGCAGCTCACCCTCACCATCACCATCGAGACCTGCATCCTACACGAGCACGCTAACAACAGGTACTCCCATATCAAGGCGGCAGAGATGGCGCGGCAAGGCCCCCACGATGCGGAGCGGGTGCAGGCCGTAAAACAGCTCCAGTCTGGATGAGGGCAGCTATTTCGCGCGCTTTTCCTGGGCTCCTGCAGATGGCGCAACGACCGAGGGGACGGCAAAGCCGAGGACCAAACTGCGCAGGTGCGCAAATTGTTCGACCGCACCGCGCATGTGTGGTGGCGCACAGAGCGCCTGGACGGCGGTGACATGACGTGCAACAACTGTGGCTCCGCCCACTTAAAGCTGCAATGTCCCGCAAAATCTCGATGCTGTCTCCAGTGTGGCAAGCTTGGCCACTATGCTGCCCTGTGCAGATCTCCTCAACTGCCCAACACACAGCGATCCCAGCCGCAGCGCAGGAACGTCCAGTCAGTACAGCAACGCATTGCAGACTCCGACTCTGACATGGTTCCAGATCCCGACACCGAGGGCCTCACATCCCCATTCCGGATGGGCATCATCACCAAGCATACGATGCTTTCTGCAAAAAAGGCTACACCCCTCCCAGTGAAGAGCATTGATCAGGTCGACGAGAGGTGAGCCACCCTTATGGTCAAAAAATCTCGCGTATGCTTCAGGCTGGACACCGGCGCTTCAGCCAACCTCATTTCGCAGTCTGACCTGGATACCATCCACATCAAGCCGAACATTCTTCCATCGGCCTGCCAGCTTCTCGACTACAATGGCAATGCCATTGCTGCCAGTGGCTCATGCTAGCTTGTGGTATCTCATCATTCTTCAAGAGCGACCCTGCGTTTCAAAATTGTAGGGTCCAACAAAGCTTCCTTGCTCGGTGCTCAGCCCTGCAAAATCCTGAATCTTGTGCAGCGGGTTCACTCCATGTTGCCCGCTGAGGCATCAGCCTCGCCAGATGCCAACCTCCAAACCCAATCGAGGGTATGGGCACACTCCCCTACACATACAAGATTCTTCTGAAACCGAATGCCATACCTGTGGTTCGTGCACCGCGTCGGGTGCCGGCACCCCTTAAGCACCGCCTCAAGCAGCAGCTGCAAGACCTCCAGGACCAGGGCGGCATTTCTAAGGTCACAGAATCCACCGACTGGGTTAGCTCCATGGTTTCTTTGACCCCAAAGTTTTGAACCATAACATCATGAGGGAACACTACCCTATCCCAAATCATGAGGAGCTCACCAGCGAAATGGCGCACGCCAAGTTTTTCACGAAGCTAGATGCCTCCAAGGGGCTTTGGCAGATACAGCTGGATGCATCCAGTTGAAAGCTCTGCACATTTAACACCCCGTTTGGTCGGTATTGTTAGAACCGGATGCCCTTTGCCATCATCTCCGCCTTGGAGGTGTTCCACCGATGTGGCGCTAACAATTGCACACAAAAGACTCGATAAGGTACAAGAGAAGCTTTATTACAGTGAGATGCTATTCCTCTGGCTGCAGCTGTAGAATGGTATCTCAGTGAAGCTCATGCATATTTATACTGCTCCCTGGGGGCGGAGCTAGCCGGCAGGGGCTTACCAGCAAACCTGTAATACAGGTACTGTCATACATCCCCTAATGCACGCACGCTCATATATACAGTGGTAGAGATCACCACAACCGAATAATGGAGCAATTGATGGAGGGCATCAAGGGGGTGCGAGTGCACGTCGATGAATCATTGTCTGGTCCATAACGCCGCAGGAGCACATCGATTGCCTCAAGCGAGTGTTCCATAGGATCCACGAGCATGGCCTCCGGCTCAACAGAGCCAAATGCTCGTTCGGTCCTGCAGAAATAAAGTTCCTCGGCGACCATATTTCGCAGTGCGGTGTGCAGCCAGGTGCAGATAAGGTGTCGGCGATCAATGCTATGAAGATGCCGGAGGACAAGAAGGTGGTCCTCCACTTCATAGGGATGGTCAACTTCCTTGAAGTTTATCCCCAACCTTGCATCTCACACCACAGCTTTCCGCAATCTTGTAAAAAAAACCACCGGCTTCCAGTGGCTCATCGCTCATGAGCGAGAGAGGCGTGAGCTCAGGGCGAAACTCACCAAGGCCCCGGTACTGGCGTTTTTCGACACTGCCAAGGAGACGGAGATCTCCACTGATGCGAGCCAGGCTGGCATTGGGATAGTACTCCTCCAGCGCGATGAATCCCCCTCCTGGGCCCCAATCGCATATGCATCTAGAGCCATGACACCTACTGAGCAACGCTATGCTCAAATCGAGAAAGAGTGCCTGGACCTTCTCATGGGGATTGACAAATTCCATGATTACATGTATGGGCTCCCCAAATTTACGGTCGAGATGGACCACAGGCCACTGGTTCACATCATACAGAAGGACCTCAACGATATGATGCCATGCCTACAGCGTATCCTCCTCAAACTCCGATGCCTGATTTCGACCTGGTCGACATCCCAGGCAAGGAGCTCATTGTGGCTGATGCACTCTCTCGCTCCATCACCACGCCGTGCGAGCAGTCGGACTTCGTCTGCCAGATCGATGCCCATGTTGAGTTCTGCGCATCCAACTTTCCGGCCACGGATGAAAGGGTCGTACAGATTGGTCATGAAACGGCTAGGGATCCTTTACTCGAGTGGGTCATGCGCCATCTCACAGATGGCCAGTGCCCACAGTTCTATAATATAAAAGACGATCTGGCAATGGTTGATGGGATACTAATGAAACTGGACAGGATAGTAATACCACAGAGTATGCGAGAGCTCGTCCTCGGCAAACTCCACGAGGGTCACCTGGGGGTGGAAAAGTGTCGCCGGCGAGCCCGAGAGGCAGTATATTGGCCTGGCATCAATCAGGACATTGCCAACACTGCCCTCAATTGCCCAACATGCCAACGGTTCCAGCCGGCTCAGCCGAAAGAGACTTTGCAGCCCCATGAACTGGTGTCATCCCCAAGGACAAAGGTTGGCATTGATCTCTTTCACGCAAAAGGCCGGGACTACGTCCTCCTGGTGGATTATTTTTCTAACGACCCCGAGGTGGTCAGACTGAATGACCTCACATCAGCAACAGTCATTAGGGCGTGCAAAGAGACCTTTGCCCGTCATGGCATTCCACTTATGGTCATGACTGATAATGGCCCTTGCTTCTTCAGTCAGGAGTGGATGGATTTTGCCCGACAGTACAATTTCACGCACATCACTTCAAACCCCCACTACCCCCAGTCAAATGGGAAAACTGAAAAGGGGATACACATTGTTAAGCAACTGTTATGTAAAGCAGCTGATTTGGGTTCAGATTTTAACCTGGTGCTGCTAACCTACAGGGCGACTCCTTTTACTGCTGGCCTGTCCCCAGCACAGCTGCTAAGGAACCGCACACTCCGGATGATGGTGCCAGGAATCCACATCCCGGACCTTGACAATTTTCCGGTCCTGCAGAAGATGCAAAAGTCTCAGGCCCAATGCAAGTTGCCGTATGACGCCCACACCACAGATCTCCCTACTCTGGTCCCTGCTGACCGAGTTTGTGTTCAGCTACCTGACAGTAGCTGGTCTGCCACAGCTGTGATGGTCAAGCAAGTGGCCCCCAGATCATTTCTCGTTCGCATGCATGATGGCTCTTTTCTTTGGCGTAATAGGCGGGCACTGCGGCTGCTTCCACGCTCACCACCTGAACGTGATGTCCCGCCTCGCCTGCTGATTCCTCAGGACACACCATTCCAAGAGGTCACCGATCTGCTACTTCTTTTGCCACCCTCTACATTGGGTGCAGCTCCGCCCATTCCAGTGCAGGCAGCCCCTGACCCTCCCTTGAGGTGGTCAACCAGAATTGGTCGCCCGCCACAGAGACTGAAATTATAGACTGAATGTTGCATTGCCTTGTGCTTCGTTTACATGTCTGTACATATTGTTTCTTCCTAATTTGTTGTATGCACTCTATCTGCACGAGACACCTTCTCATGTAAATACGTTCACATAGTTTGTATATAGTCAGGCTCGTACACACACTCACTATTTATTGACATACACTCATTTTTTAAAAGGAGGGAGATGTCATAATATACAGACAAGTATATGATGGTGCACAGACAGACATTGATTGACACACAGGATGACCAATGAACACACAGAACACAGCAGCCAATCACCAGACAGATCACGGCCACTATAACGCAAGAGGGCACTAGTTTTCCCGCTCTCTTGGGATGCAGCCTCTGAGACAGTCGGAGCCTGTGAGCAACAACCAGAACATCCACCATGTGGTAGTAAGATAGTCTGGTCAGGTTAGCCTTAGGTCTCCGGTCAACTCAGCATAGTGTCAACCCACAGTTAAAGTATGTTTAATAGTTAAGAGTTCAATAAAATAGAGTTGCATTTCTTCAAGTGTTAGAAGCCTGTCTCTCTCACTGCTGCAGTAAACGCAGTCCTCGCAGACCCAGCATACCCAACACATCAGGGACATTGCAGTCCACAAATTGGCTGCCATGTTTACCAATGCAAGGTTGTAGAATCAGTTTTGTTATCTGGCGTATGCCTGATAATGCTGACAGGAGTTCCTGTCTATTTTTGTAGTCAGTCGTTATTATAGAGTCAATAAACTACCAGCATTTAATTAGTATCAAATGAAGGGGGGGAGGGGGGTTCAGACAGGCAGTGATTGACACACAGAATGACCAGTAAGCACACAACACAGTGCAGCCAATCACCAGACAGGACACTACCACTATAAAGCCAGAGGGCACTAGGTTTCCCGCTCTCTCTGGACCCAGACACTGAGACAGTCAGAGTCCATGAGCTAGCAAATGCAAACACTATGCGGTAGCCAGTAAGTCTGGTTAGGCTACTACTAGGTCTCCAGTCCGTTCAGTATAGTGTCGACCCACAGCTGAATATCTTTATCAGTTCTATCATTGAATAAAACAGTGTTGGATCTTCTCCAGTGTTAGACGTCTGTTTTTAGCTTCCCTGCATCAAGTGCAGTTCACATCAAACCAACCTGCCTAACACAACAACATTATTAAGGACTGATATGAATTATAGGAAGAGTACCGAGTAATCATTATTAACCATTGAACATGTATTTTTCGGACATAGCAGTAATAAGTAATCAATAATGAAACAATCCAGGGTGCTGGTTCTGTTGTTCTGTTTCTCACAAACAATCAGCACAGGATGCTGAAGTTGTACATAGCTGTCAGGATGAGGTTCCTGGCATCAATCATGCATCACCATTGGGTGATGTTTAAACATTGCTTGCAATTCTATTGGGTAAAGCTTAACCATTGCTTGCAATTCTATTGGGTGAGTTTAAACATAGCAGCTTCAGGGATTGGATCACAGCTAACTGGGGAGGGCTATTAATTTTTGAGTGTTGTATATGTGCTGAGTTTGTGTCTTTGTTCTGGAGAAGTACCTTGGCAGCTTTCCAGGTATTATCTCTCATGTACCTGAAAGCAAGCTTGTAGAATATTAAACCGTCTACAGATTGTTGATGTGTCTGCTGCTCTTTGTACTGAGTTGAGCCACAGGAAAAAAGCCCACGTGGAAGCCAACTCAATACACAGGCCTTGAAACCGCTCCAACATCAACAATTAGTTCACTGATTAGTGGAAGGAGAGTTGCGGGTGTTTCTCATTAAATTGGTTTGAAGAAATTCACATGGAGGATGTAGAAGGTTAGGCATGAATGGGAGAACTTTTCTTTGACCTGCAGGAATCTTGATGCACTTAGCAGATGATCAGCCTTGCAAATGACCACAGTTGCAACACGTTCATGAACTTTATTCAAGGAGCTTTAGGCAGAAATGTATTATTTTTGTGATTGGCGTAAGCATAACAGTTTATGCTATTGCGTATCACTGACTTTTCTCTGCTTCTCCATTATGTCCCAATTAATAACGCATACGCAAGCTCTTCATTAATTTGTTTACAAAGTATTAAACCAGTTTGTATTTCTGTATCTCGTTAGTAATGGGTTATAAATGGAGTTAACACTGAAGAATAGGATATGTTACTTGTATCATGCTGTGCCACAGATGCAACATACCTGGAGCGCCATCTTTATCCTCTTCTTCCTCCTCTTTCCTCCTCCCTATCCAGGTCCTCCTCATCATGCAGTTCTAGAATTAGTGCTATGTTGTGAAGTGCAACCAGTATGACATGGTTGGCATTGTCAGGGTGCCTAGGTGGCACTGCCAGGGTGCCAGGCAGGCAGTGCCAAGGTGGGCAGATGCCAAGGGAGTATCAGGGTAGTATCCTTCCCTGGCCTCGACCATCTGAGGGACTCTAATGGCCTGTGAGACGCCCAGAGGTGCCATCATGCTTGGTCACCGATTGGGGAAAGCAGTGCTAAGCGGCGCCCAGTTGAGGCCTCGCAGGCCCGGCCATTGACTCTCGGGCGCTTGGGGAATACGGCGGCTGGACATTTAAATGAGCCCAATGGCCCATTTTAATGGCCACCGAGACTGACTAGCGTGCAATTCACACTTCCGTGGGGGGTTGCTAGTCGGTAAGCGAGTCAGGACATGTAAATGAGCCAGCACCCTGCCAGCATGAATTGAGAGCAATTCCCGGTCCAGAGGGGCTGGAGATGATGCTAAAGTGCCTGACAGCTGGAGCTTTTTTAAGCGTTCCATGTACCACACACTCACTGAAGATGGCTCACAGAACACCTGCCCACCCCTGTGCTTGAGAGTCCGAGGTGAACCCACAGCTCCATGCCAGTGTGGAGTGGAGGGTCACCCTCTTCCCCAGGATGGGCTGCACACCCAAGCACGCCCTCGTGAACAGCACCTGCTGGTGGTGGCAAAGGAGGTCAGCACTGCCAGGCTCATCAGGGGGAGAGAGCTGGTGATCCGGACAGGTGAGGGTACTGGTAGGCCTCTGCCCTTAGAGGGGCAGAGAACTAGAGGGGATTCCAAAGGCCACCTCCCAGGTGTCCTATGGTTAGGGTGAACTCTATTGATCCCTTGCTTCCTCTGCAGTGGGGCAGCACTTCTGAGGAGTGCCTACACCTGGTGGGCCTCTGATTGGGCTTGGCCATGCCCATTCACTTTATGAAACAGCTGGGTATGAGGGTGTCCAGAAGGTGGCCTGGGTGGTGTCCCAGATGACCAGAAGCTCTCTGAGCAGTCAAAGGACACAGGCAGCACTCAGCAGTGTAAGTAGTACTAAGGTGTGCATTTAGAACAGATGTTACAGCAATGGCGGTCTGAGCCAGGCCATCCCAATCCATGGACTTGGGAACAAGTTACTGCCCGGGACTGCCTATGTCCCGGGCAGCCACCCCAGCAAGCCCGACAATATTTGAGGCTTTATCAGAGTTTTGTAGCCTCCTGCTCCCTCACTGCAGCCATGGCACCCAGGACCCGCTTGTAAATACTTGGGCTATGAGGGACAGAGCATCACAGTGGGTGGAGCAGGAAGTGTCCAAGCAGCCAATGATACTAAAATCCATGCAAATGGTGGTTATGCATGGGTCCGCTGGCACAGGGCACAAAGTAGGATATCGCCGCCAGCGAAGGACTGGAGCACGGTGTTGGAATCGCTGCCGGGTGCGAAACAGATATTTTCCATTTTGCGCGATTCTGTGTCTGATTGCAATTCCCGCTTCTGATGTCGCGAAGCAGAGAATCCAGCCCATGCTGTCAAATCTTTTTGTCTTGCACCCGTCAGGACAGATACAAGAATGTCATACTTCAAAGGGAACAACAATTTATGCCGCATGAGAAAAGGGGTGCTGATTGGCTGATAAGTTGGCCTCGATTGGTCGAGGCCTAGTAGAATTGTGGAGATAGGTGGTGGTGATGTTTTGTTTGTGCACTTGTGAAAACTACTTCTGTGCTTTTAGATTACATCACCGAAGGGAAGAGACGATATTCGAAGTGATACTTTGGGTACAACTGGAATACAAATAAATGGGTGGCACGTTAGCACAGTGGTTAGCACTGTTGCTTCACAGCTCCAGGGTCCCGGGTTTGATTACCGCTTGGGTCACTGTGTGGAGTTTGTTAAGCTCAGTGGGCTAGATAGCTGGTTTGTGATGCAGAACAAGACCAGCAGCGCAGGTTCAATTCCTGTACTAGCTTACCTGAACAGGCACCGGAATGAGGCAACAAGGGGCTTTTTACTGTCACTTCACACTTGTGACAATAAAATATTATTATTATTCTCCCCGTGTCTGTGTGGGTTTCCTCCATGTGCTCTGGTTTCCTCCCACAAGTCCCGAAAGGTGCTGTTAGATAATTTGGACATTCAAAATTCTCCCTCCGTCTACTCAAACAGGTGCCGGAATGTAGCGACTAGGGGCTTTTCACAGTTACTTCATTGCAGTGTTAATGTAAGCCTACTTGTGACATTCAAGATTATTCTATTATAAATAAGAATAGAACCAGTGAGAGAAACCCCACTCTGCTGGATGACAGGTATAGAAGATGGTATAGTCAACCATTCAAAGACTGCAAACAGATTGAGACGGACAAAGATGGAAAGTTCACTTTTGTCACAGTCAACTCAATTGTCATTTGTGACGTTAAAAAGGCCCATTTCTGTTCTGATAGCAGGGATTCAAACAAGGAATTCTGGGAAAGATGGGCAAAGATTCGAAAGGTGGCAGCCTGTTCAAGGACTTTGGAGAGGAAAAGGAGAATGGAAATGGGATGGTAGTTTTCAGGGACAGTTGGGTCAAGGTTTTTTTTAAGGAGAGGAGTAATGAGAGGGGTAGGAGAGGGGTAACATCAATTCTATACTCCCAGAATGCCTTGATCCACTGCAATTCGCATACCTCCACAACCGGTCTTACAGCAGATTCTATCTCCCTGGCCCTACACTTATTCCTGGAGCATCATTGAATACAGCTTCTCTTTCAAAACCATAATCCCAGCCAAGTTAATATCAAAACTCCAAAACCAAGGGCTTGGCTTCTCCATCTGCAACTGGATCCTTGACTTCCTGACCCAGAGACCACAATCAGTAAGGATAAACAATGATACCTGCTCCATGATAGTCCTCAATACCAGGCCCCGCAAGACTACATACAATACCCCCTATACACACATACCTGTGTGGTAAAATTTGGTCCAACTCCATCTACAAGTTTGCTGATGACATGACCTTGGTGGTCGGATCTCAAACAAAGATGAGTCAGAGTACAGGCGGGAGATAGAGAACCTAGTGGCATGGTGCAATGACAACAATCTCTACCTGAATGTCAACAAAACTAAGGAGCTGGTCATTGACTTCAGGAAGCAAAGTATCATACACATCCCCTTCTGCATCAATGGTGCTGAGGTTGAGATGGTTGACAACTTCAAATTCCTAGGTGTGCACATCACCAACAATCTGTTCTGGTCCATCCATGTCAATGCTACAACCAAAAAAGCACAACAGCAGCTATACTTCCTCAGAAACCAAAGAAATTTGGCATGTCCACATGAACTCCTACCAATTTTTATAGATAAATCCTAGAGAGCATCCTATCTGGCTGCATCACAGCCTGGTATGGCAACTGCTTGGCTCTCGACTGTAAGAAACTACAGAGTGGTGAACACAGCCTCGTCCATCAGGCGAACCCGCCTCCCATCCATTGACTCTGTTTACACGTTCTTCTGCCTTGGGAAAGACCCCTCCCACCCGGGGTGTTCTCTCTTCCAACCTCTTCCATCGGGCAGAAGATATAAAAGTCTGAGAACATGCACTAACAGACTCAAAAACAGCTTCTTCCCACTGTTGCCAGACTCCTGAATGACCCTCTTATGGACTGAACTGATCTCTTCTTGAATCTTCTCCAATGAGTAGTACTACACTCTGTATGCTTCACCCGATGTCTATGTCTATATATTTACATTGTGTGTTTATCGTATGTCCTATCTTTTTAATGTATGGAACGATCTGCCTGGACTGTATGCAGAGCAATACTTTTCACTGTACCTCAGTACATGTGACAATAAATCTAAATCTAAATAATGACAGATTTAAAGGAGTGAAGGGGAATTCCTGAAGAGAGAGAATCATTAACACTATTGATAACTTGGAGGCAGGAGAGTATGTTGGGAAAGGAAGTAATTAGGATTAATCTGTCTCACAATGCTACCAGACATTCGCGTTGCCTATGAAAATCAGCAAAGTCATTCGGAATCCCACAATATGCATACACTCAATTAGCTAGCTGTACTTCCAAGGATTCATCATCTTCAGTGGATGCTGGTTTGTGCCAGGATAGCTGGCAGCTGAAGATTTCAAACTCAGGAAATTCCTCTCCCCTTTTGATTTGAGATGACTGTACACCAAAATTAAAACCATACGCAAGAACAAACTCCGCACTTTCAGAACATTCATGCTTTGAGAGATTTACTACATATTTGGTGGCATTTTTAATTGTGCTGTCAAACTAGCTTTGCTTCAGTGAATTTACAGTACAAATATGTTTCCAACTGTTATTGTTTATGGTGTGATTCTCTGTTGAGACAATACAGCAGCACAAATGGATCAAATTAAAAAATGAAAGAGATTTGCGTACTTTAGACCACGCACATTGCAAGGCATGGGATAAATTAGTAATTCACTACCAATCTGTTCAATATCATCCTGCATAAACGTCTGCTCAATCGTGGGACAGCGTTTCATTTTAGCATTAACAATAGGCTTGCAAATGAATACTGGCACACCTTTCGGCCTAATACATTCACAGATAAATTTAATTGGTTGCTTAGCTATCCTTAACTTCCAGCAAATCAAACTATGTTCTAGATATGGGCGGCATGGTAGCAGAGTGTGTAGCACTGTACTTCACAGCTCCAGGGTCCCAGGTTCGATTCATGCGTGGGTCACTATCTGTGCAGAGTCTGCATGTGTTCTCCCTGTGTCTGTGTAAGTTTCCTCCGGGTGCTCTGGTTTCCTCCCACAAGTCCCGAAAGACATGCTCTTAGGTAATTTTGACATTCTGAATTATCCCTCTGTGTACCCAAACAGGCGTCAGGATGTGGCGACTCGGGGCTTTTCACTGTAACTTCATTGCAGTGTTAATGTAAGCCGACTTGTGACAATAAAGATTATTTTTAAAAAAGATAGCCTAAATTTGGTTTTCATTGATTGATTGATTGATTGCTTTGATTTATTGTCACATGTACCGATTACAGTGAGAAGTATTTTTCTGCGGCCGAGGGAACGTACACAGTACGTATATAGACAAAAGAATAATCAACAGAGAACATTGACAAATGGTACATTGAGAAACAGTGATTGGTTACAGTGCTGAACAATGGGCCAAACAAAGCAAATACATGAGCAAGAGCAGCATAGGGCGTCGTGAATTGTGTTCTTACAAGGGCAGCACAGTGGCGCAGTAGTTAGAACTGCAACCTCACGGCGCCGAGGTCCCAGGTTCGATCCCGGCTCTGGGTTACTGTCCGTGTGGTGTTTGCACATTCTCCCTATGTTTGCATGGGTTTTGGCCCCACAACCCAAAAATGTGCAGTGGCAGCACGGTAGCATGGTGGTTAGCATAAATGCTTCACAGCTCCAGGGTCCCAGGTTCGATTACCGGCTGGGTCACTGTCTGTGTGGAGTCTGCACGTCCTCCCCGTGTGTGCGTGGGTTTCCTCCGGGTGCTCCGGTTTCCTCCCACAGTCCAAAGATGTGCGGGTTAGGTGGATTGGCCATGCTAAATTGCCCTGGATTGGCCATGCTAAATTTCCTGTAGTAAGGTTAAGGGGGGGGGGTTGTTGGGTTACGGGTATAGGGTGGATACGTGGGTTTGAGTAGGGTGATCATTGCTCGGCACAACATCGAGGGCCGAAGGGCCTGTTCTGTGCTGTACTGTTCTATGTTCTAGGTGGATTGGCCAGGCTATATTGCCCCTTAACTGAAAAGAATGAATTGGGCACTTTCAATTTATAAAAAAAAAATAGTGGGCACGATTCTCCGCTCCCCACGCCGGGTGGGAGAATCGCGGGAGGGCAGGGCAACTCATTTCACACCCCCCTGGCGCCCCCTGCGATTCTCGGACCCCCCACTCGGACGAAACGCCGCTTGCGGCGACCGCCGATTCTCCGACCCGGATGGGCCGAGCGGCCTGCCGTTCGCAACCGTTTCACGACGGCGGCAACCACACCTGGTCGCTGCCGTCGTGAACATGGGCGCCAAAGGCCCGTTTGAAGCTTGTGGGGGGCGGAGAGGGGAGTGAGCACCACGGCCGTGCTCAGGAGGGGACTGGCCCGCGATCGGTGCCCACCGATCGTCAGGCTGGCGTCTCAAAGCGACGCACTCTTTCCCCTCCGCCGCCCCGCAAGATCAAGCCGCCACGTCTTGGGTTTGAGCCGTCAGCCATCGTGACATCAGCCGTGCATGTTCGGGTTGGAGCCGGCCAACTTGCGCATGCGCAGCTGACGTCACATAGGCGCCGCCGTTACGTCATTCTCGGTGCGCCGCCTTGACGCAAGCATCAAGGCCCGGCGGCCGAGAATAACGGAGCGCCGGTCCTAGCCCCCCAGGTGGGGGTGAATACGGTGAGAGGAGCGGCTTCCGAGGCCATCGTGAAACTCGGCCGAGTTCACGACGGCCTTCCCGATTTTTCCCGGGAGCGGAGAATTCCTCCCAGTGTTCTTACAAATCAGTCCGAGGGGGAGTCATTGAGGAGTCTTGTAGCTGTGGGGAAGAAGCTGTTCCTATGTCTGGATATGCGGGTCTTCAGACTTCTGCCTGATGGAAGGGTCTGGAAGAGGGCAAAGCCTGGGTGGGGTGGGGGGGGGGGGGGGCGGTGTGGTCTCTGATAATGCTGTCTGCCTTCCTGAGGCAGTGGGAGGTGTAGACAGAATCAATGTGGGGGTGGCAAGCTTGTGTGATGCGTTTACCACACTGTAGTTTGTTGCAATCTTGGACCGAGCAGTTGCCATACCAAGCTATAATGGAGCTGGATAGGATGCTCTCTATCGCACATCTGTAGAAGTTTGTGAGCGTCACTGCAGACATGCCAAATTTCTTTAGCTTCCGTAGGAAGTAGACCAGGGTGGACCAGGACAGACTGTTGGTGATGGTGACCCCCAGGAATTTAAAGCTATCGTCCATCTCCACTTCGGAGCCATTGATGCAGACGTGAGTGTGTCTCGTGCTACGCTTCCCGTATTCGATGATCTGTTCCTTGGTCTTTCCAACATTTAAAGAGAGGTTGTTTTTGGTACATCATGCAAACAAGTGATTTATCTCCCTCCTGTAGTCTGATTCATCATTTTTTGAGATACGGCCTACCACAGTCGTATCATCTGCAAACTTATAGATTGAGTTGGAGTTAAATCTTGCCACACAGTTGTGTGTATAGGGAGTACAGTAGAGGACTGAGCACACATCCTTGCGGGGCTCCGGTGTTGAGCACCATTGTGGAGGAGGTGATGTTGCCTATTCTGATAGATTGCGTCTGTTGGTGAGGAAGTCAAGGATCCAGCTGCACAGAGAGGGGTCAAGTCCAAGATTGCGGAGTTTGATTATTAGTCTTGTCAGGATGATGGTGTTGAAGGCGGAGCTGTAGTCGAAGAACAGTAATCTTTCACAGATGTCCTTTTTGTCGAGGTGTTCGAGTGTTGATTGTAGAGCCAGGGAGATAGCATCTGCTGTGCACCAGTTGCGGTTATGGCTGTACCTTTATCTCAAGTATACAAATAATGGTTTGGTAATACAGAGCCTGAGGGCGAACCTCTCCTGCTGAAGCTGAACTGCATGTGATTTGCATTCCCGCTGGGAGTACAAATCATTGAGTAATTCAATATCCCTCGGCATGCAAATATATGCATGACAGGAATACAGGGATTCTCCAGGGAATCCCGCCAATGGGCCGCCACTTTGAGTTTGCAATCCAATAGCGAAGTCCCGAGGCCTGCCATCAACACCCCCCCCCCCACCACAAATCATCTCCCCACCACCCACAACCCCGCATTACAAAGCAGCCCCCCACCTCTGGATATTCTGGATGTTCCCCCCTTTCCCCCAAGTACGGGTGACCCGACCTCCCCCATACCAGGGACTACCTACACAGGGAGACCCCCACAGGGATCCCCTAACTCAAGGAATCCACACAGGGACCCCCTTAATAGGGAGACACCCACAGGGATCCCCTAGATTAAAGGAACCCCCCCCCCCCCCACAGATTACCCTCCCACAGAACAAAGACCTGTCTGGAAGCTAGAGAGCAGTCCAGACAGAGGCAGTGAGAACAGGTTACAGTTGTAACACCTACCTTGCAGCACCACATGCCCATTCCTGGAATTAGAAAAGCCATAACCTGTGTTTAAACCCCTCAGATCCATTAGCTGCAAGCCATTCATTCATTTCTAGTAGTGGGCTGTGATTGACAGCTTCCACAAAGTGCTGTGAGCCTTGAGTCATTGGTCTCCCTTCATGGATGAGTAACTGGAAGTGCTGAAACCACAATGTTTACAAACATCCAACACATCAAAAGGAGTTAAGTGCATTCAATTTCCAGCTCAGCACTTCAACGTCACTCAAGTGAGAAGGGGTGGGATTGGTATGCATTAAACTCCCGTATTGAACATGGAGGAGTACTGATTCATCAGCTGAGGCATGTGTGGAGAGGTGGGGAACATTGGAGGCAGTATGTGGCAATCAGCAGGAGGTTTCCTTGCCTGTGTTTGACCTGATGTTTGACTTCATGGGGTCTGGAGTTGATATTGAGAGCACCCAGGGCATCTCCCTCCCAACTGTATATCACCGTGCTGCCACCTCTGTTGGGTCTGTCCTGCTGGTTACACAGAATCTAACCATGAATGGTGATGTTGGTGTCTGAAACATTGTCTGTAAAGTATGGTTCCATCAGTGTGACTATGTGAGGCAGTTGCCTGACTGGATACTGTGGACGTTATGGTGCCTAACACTATGCCAGCAATAGTACTGAAGACTTGTGCTCCAGAATTTGCCAAGCCCTAGCCAAGCTGTTCCGGTACAGCTACAACGCTGGCACCTACCCGATAATGTGGGAAATTGCTCAGGTCCACAAGTAGCTGGACAAATCCAATGCAGCCAATTACCACCCTATTAGTCTACTCTCCATCATCAGTAAAGTGATGGAAAGGGCCATCAACAGTACAATCAAGTGGTACTTGCTTAGCAATAACCTGCTCACTGACACTCAGTTTGGGCTCCACCTGGGCCATTCAGCTCCTGACCTGCTCACAAATGTTAGCAAAGTGGAACTTTTAGGGCTGGGTTTGTGGATATAATTTACGGTGGCTAGGCCGATGCTGGTTGTCTGTCATGTTTCATTCCTTTTGGTAGTTTTTATAGCAACTGGATACAACTGAGTGGCTCGCTCAGCCATTTCAGAGGGCACTCAACAGTCAACCACATTGCTGTGGGTCTGAAGACACATGTAGGCCAGATCAGGACTTCTTTCCTGAAAGGACATTAATGGGTATTTACGGCAATTGGCAATGGCTTTATGGTCATTTGATTCCAGATGTTTTTATTGAATTCAAATTTTATAGTCTGTCGTGGTGAGATTGAAATGAGGAACATTCTCTCAGAGGGTCGATAGTCTGTAGAATTCTCTTTCCCAGAGAGGAGTGGAGGCTCAGGGAATGAAAAGGCTTTGTGAGATAGATTTTTGATCGAGAAGGGAGTCAAGGGTTATGTGGAACAGACAGTAAAGTTAAGGCCACAACCAGATCAACCATGACCTTATTGAATGGTGGAGCAGGCTCGCGGCACCTAATAGGTTACTCCTGCCCCTAATTCCTGTGTTCTTGAGTTTTGTTCTTGTGTTCCACCTACCAAAATGCATCACTTTGCACTTCCCTTTGTTAAATTTTATCTGCCATGTGTCTGCCCATTTCACCTTACAATTTGAAGTCTTCCTGAAATCTATTACCATCCTCCTCACTCTGCCCACTTCCAGGTTATTAATATATATCAGTATGAAGAGTGGTCCTAATACCAACCCTTGGTATTGACAATGGTTATTTTGGTGAGCGAGTGAGATAACTGAAGTGGTGCTGTTGGGTAAACTTTGCTGGGGTTTCCATCAGTTAAATTGATGACCAGCCACAGGACTTCACTATTTGGTCGCCCGCTCATTGATTCATTTAGAATGACTCTGGGTGAAAGGTAAGCGTTCGTCTGAGCTATTGCTCCTTTCCCAGTATATAGATCTATCTCAGAGATGAGAGCCAGAGTCATGACAAATAGCTTCTTTCTACTTCCAACAGATCAAATATAATTTTCTCTCAAGATCCTTCAGGTGTTTGGTGTAGCCACTGGAGTTGGCCATTCCCTAAATACAAAATGGAGGAACGCAAAGCATATAGGATAAAATGGACAATGTTTGCAGCACCAGCATGCTGCACCAAGCAGGTGTGGATTCTGTCTGCTAAGAGAGCAGACAGCACCGAAACGAACATTCCGCATACTAATGAGGCAATCTCCGGGATAGTTAGCATATTAATGGAACGATTCCAGAGACAATGGACACAAATGGGGAAGTAACTGCAACATTGTAAAGAATACCAGACACCCAGGCACCAGCGGGGTTCGAAAACAAAGAACCTGAAAGCCCACCCAGTAGCTAAGGAACAGCCTCAGTATTGGGGGGATTCAAACATATCGATTGGGAAGAGACCCAATTGATTCCGAGCAGGTAAGGGGGTCCGCCCAAAAGGGCGCGGATCCCTGGGACCTATAAAAGACAGGTCCCACACATGGTTCATTCTTCTTGTCCAGCCCTCCTCTTTCCTTGACCAGCCCTCCTCTGTGGACCCGCACCTCGACCAGCTTTTGCCAAGAAGACCTTGAACGAGAGAGAGGAGAGGTTTGGGACAGCAGCCGCAGCAAGTAAGTATCTCACAACGATCGCTACCAGAGATAGACACTCCTGACCCCTTTTAACCTATACCAACCTGAAGTCTGCAGACCAGAGCAGAGCAAGAGGCCTTGTTCCCTGACCCGGCAGTTCCTTCGAGATAAGTATTAGTTTATTTAGTGGTAGGAATAGTTTAATCCTTTTAGCATATGCATGGGTAGTTATTATAATTGTATTATAATAAACTCAGTTGTTTGAACTTACTAATTGGTGTATGGTTTTATTGCCTTGAACTTCACCTTGAACTTGTGGCGGTATCTTAACGATACCTGGCGACTCCAGAGCTAAGTAAAGAAACAGAGCCAAATTGAGTGTTAAGCACACTCACCCAGAACGAGCAACATTGGTAGCCAATAACAGTTTCTCATGCTGTTGGTCTTGATTATCAGAAGCAAGACAATCACTTAGAATCATGCAGTACAGAAGAGGCCCTTCGGCCCATCAAGCCTGCACCAACAAAACAAAACATTACATTCCTTTCTTCAGTGACTGTGTTCTTCAGTGAATGTGTTCTTTCTCTCCTCTTCCACCTATATGTTTTCCCTTGAATACCCATTCTGTAGACTGAGCTAATCTCCACTATTGAAGTATACAACCTGGCGTGGTATTTCTTTTGTGTTAGGTCATCACTGGCTAAGTGACTCGAAACAATTTCAGATTTTCATCTACCCCAGTGATTTGCCTGAGCATAATCATTGTGTCGTCAGATAGGAATAGCCATTGCATCATATTGATGGTTTAATTTTTTTTGGTTTCAAATTCTTAGCAATTAACACAATACTAATTAGGTTGTTTCAAAATGGTGTCAAAGATTTTGTGATTTCTTTCAGAAGACATACCATTCAAAACATTTACCAAACCAAAAGCCATTTGCTATATTTTCTTTTGATCCTAGCGAGATTCACTAATATTTCCATTAAAGATCTTGAGGCAGAAACCATTTGCTGGTCTTTTTGTATGAGACATACTCCAATCTTCTTTCAGATGTGTCACACTGTAGAAATATATACTTATTGATGCCAAAGTATGTTTATACAGTTGTCCCTTTAATTTCATCTGGACACCTTCTATGGTGACAGTCTCTTTAGTCAGGACATAATAAGAGTATTTTTGTTGATATCTCTGGAGCAAAGTTATTTGGCGAAATCATCCCAGAAAAGCCAAGTCCAACATCAGGGGAGAAAGTGGTGTTGGATCCACCAAGGGCAAACACGGCTTTTTCCTTCATACCATGCAGCATTTTATCGAAAAATGCAGAGACAGGACACCAGATCACTAGTGGGGTTGCCTCTGATTCACCCACCGCACAGTGACCGCGAGCCTTCTGGAATTGGGGTGCCATATTTAAAATGCATCCCTGCGCAGAGCTAACATTCTCTAAGGGATTGAAACGTGCTGGAAAGTCATGATTTCCAAAGGCAGGTAACATACTTCCCCCACATTCAGTCGCGCCTCACTCTTGAGTGCCTGCTGGATGCAGTGGAGGCCCGTCGTTGAATCCTCTACCCTCTTTCTGTGCTGTAAAATGCTACGACATGACCAATCCGGCATGGGAGTTTGTAGCAACAGTGATGAGTACCAGGACCCAACATAAGAGGATAGCCATGCAGTGCAGGAAGAGAATAAATGATCTCCACTATTCCGCCAGGATTAGTCTCATTTCTCATCACTGTCACACTCACAAATGCGTACCATATCCACAGGGATCTCACTGACTGCCAGCTCAAAGAACATCACCACTCAATCTTTCCCACACACCATCTCCTCTGCAAATCATGTCTACATCCTGTGTTGTTCCTTGTGTCTTAATAAAGCTCGTAGTCTCAAATGTGGAGAAGATGCTTTATTGTGAGTTCGTTCTCTCTTCAGAGCTGTTACCTACGGTTACCTTCAGTGCTCCTAGCTGGCGTGTGTGTGTGTGTCCTGCTCCAAGTTCTGCCCTCTGTGAAGTGTGTCCTCACTTCCTGTCCCCGTCTATTTATATGGCTCTCCCGTGCCCCCTCTAGTGTTTTCTCAGTTGTATTGCATCTAGTTAACTTGTGATCACCACATCCCCCTTTTTCTCTTTACATATTTTCTGTACATCGTTAAAGAAAATTGTACATCCTGTCCCGGTGTATTTATAGCTCTCCCTCTGGTGTTTGCTCAGTTGTTTTGTATCTAGTCAATCTACGATCACCACATCCCCCTTTTTCTCTTTACATATTTGCTGTACATCGTTAACGAAAATTATAGAAAACAGTTACTTATGATATGCGTATCTATACAGGTGATGGTGCTATTGCATACTGTACAAAGCCAATGTAGTTATATGTCCAATCTTAATAAAAACATTTATGAGTCCAAACTTGATGAATTTGTTCAGAGCTTTTTTTTCTTTTTGTTGTTGATGACGTGGTGATATTGATATTGCAAGTCCGCCGTGAATGTTGTTGGTGTTCCTTGTTATTTTAAGTACCCAATGCATCATCCCGAGGTGTTTGCATGGTCACCTCACTGATGTTGACTGGCATGGACTTTTTTTCTGTGCTTGTGGTGTTGATTTATTGTCTCATCCACCTTGGATGCTGGTGTGCTTGCTTGTTCTGGAGCAGACGTGAGTTTGTGCGATTCGTCGTCATCCCATGACATGTTTGTAGTCTTGTCATCGTTTTGCAGTGTGCTGTGGCATTGTCCTTCATGTGCCAAGTAGTACCATTGTGTACAAGTCGTTGTTTCATTGCTGTTGTTTCTGTCGTTCCTGTTTTTGTTGTTTTCGTTGCCGTACTTGTTGCTGTTTTTGTCGTTTCTGTCTTTGGTGTTGGCACTGTCGTTGTTCCTGACTTTGTTGTTTTCGTTGCCGTTCGTGTTGCTGTTTTTGTCGTTTCTGTCTTTGGTGTTGTTGCTATCTTGGTGCCTGACTTTGTTGTTTGTCTTGTCGTGCTTCATGTTGCTTTTGTTCTTTCTGTTGTCGTTCTCGTTTCTGCTGTGCTTCTTGCTATTGTTGTTGGTCTTGTCGCGCTTCATGTTGCTTTTGTTCTTGCTGTTGTTTGTCCCGTTTCTGCTGTGCTTCTTTTGACTTTTGTTTTTCTTGTTATACTCTATTCGTGTCCCGAGTGGATAATTTGAGTCATTGAGCATTTCGTCTCGAGAGTGGTGCGAATGATCTGATGTTGCATCGGTGCAGGTGACATCAATCATTTGTGGAGAATTGGATTCCTCATCTTTGCTTTTTTGGTGCTCCTCTTCCGGAGTCAAATTCTTCTCGATTTCGTTTGACGCGGTGTCTCTGGATTCTTGGCGCTCCTCTTCTGGAGTCAAAACCTCCATGATTACAATTGACGTGGTGTCTGTGGACTTCTGGCGCTCCTCTTCTGGAGTCCAAATCTGCATGATTTCAGTTGACGTGGTGTCTCCGGACTCTTGGTGCTCCGCTTCTGGAGTTGAAATCTTCATGATTTCCGTTGATGTTGTCTCACTGGACTCCAGGTGCTCCTCTTCTGGAGTCAAAATCTGCATGGTTTCTTTTGGCTTGGTCTCTCTGGACTCCAGGTGCTCCTCTTCTGGAGTCAGAATCTGCATGGTTTCTTTCGGCGTTGTCTCTCTGGACTCCAGGTGCTCCTCTTCTGGAGTCAAAATCTGCATGTTTTCTTTCGGCATTGTCTCTCTGGACTGTTGGGTGACCCGACTCTGTGCTTCTGTACAGACAAGCTGAGAACTGTCAGTCTCGCTGTGATCCTGTACGTCGAGTGTGATCACCTTGTCACTGTCTTCGCATGCAGTGGGTAGAGGTGCATTGTCGTCTTCTTGTTCCTGTGAGCTTGGTAGACTTTCATAGTCTGCTTGCGGTTGCTCAGATACAGCGGGTTTACCTGCATGGTCTTGTTCATGCATGGTGTTCGCCAGGGAGTGTTTGCTTGCATCCCTTTTGGAGTCTTTCATCACTCGCACTGTGGAGCCTGTCATCGCTCGCTCTGTGGAGTCTTCCTGTGCTCTCTGTGTGGGGTCGTCTTCATCTAGGGTATTGCTGTCATCCAATGTATCGACGAGCTGCCATGGCATCATGGTGTTGGATTCATCTACCATGAGTAGAGTCGTGTTGAGCTTTGCAACGGTGTCGCTGATGCTGTGATCAGCATGTCCAAATAACTCCTCCATGTCTGAGTAGTATTCTTTGATACCCATTTCATCTTCGTTGGCTTCTTCTACCACGAGTTGATTCGTGTTGAACTTTGCGACCGTGTCGCTGATGCTGTGATAAGCATATCCGACTGACTTAGCTGTGTCTGAGTAGTATTCTTCGAAAACCAAATCATCCTGGTTGGATTCTTCTACCACGAGTTGATTCGTGTTGAACTTTGCGACCGTGTCGCTGATGCTGTGATAAGCATATCCGACTGACTCAGCCATGTCTGAGAGGTAATCTTCGAAAAACAAATCATCTTTTGTTGTTTCGGAATTCTTTTTGTTCTCTTCACTTTGGGTGGTGCAGACTGCTTTTTTCAGGGTGTTGTGCAAGTTGTTTTTAACTGTTGGTTTAAGTTCAGGCGTTTTTCTGTGTTCTGAGGCAAGAAAATTTGTGTTTACCACTTTAAGTGTCTTATTTTCAATTTTCAGGCATTTCCCTTTTAAGTGGGCGTTTTTCGGGATGCTCAGACGTCATGACGTCACGCGTAGGAATGAATTGCGCATGCGCAAATCGGCTTTCCTTCCCTGTGCGGTTCTGTGTCCATTGCGCATGCGCGGCTTGCGCATGCGCATGACGATCTGCGACCAAGACTTTTGTTGACTGCGCATGCGCGGTTTGCACATGCGCATAACGATGGGCACCGCGATATTTTTTAAACTGCGCATGCGCGGCTTCCGGTTCCGGCGCATGCGCAGACGGAATTTGTAGTTCTTTGCTTACCGGAGACTGCAAAATGTGCTCCGACGCCATTTTTTCGCGTTTTTCGCGGATTTCAGGGATTTTTCTTTCCCACCAGGACTGGACCTCCAAAAGTCGTAAGTAATCTTCTCTTCCCGATCTGGACAGGGTTTCAGCGTTTTGGCTTTGTGAGAAATTCTTGTTATTTCTTCTTTTTGATCTGTACTTTTCATTCGCGATTTCTTGTTCTTTTCGTGATTTTTTAAGTTTTGCATCACTCAGTCTCTGTGCAGTTTGGACTCTGAGCATGCCTTGCTGTTCACATTTCTCACAGTACTCTTCAAATTTGTTTAGTAACGTTTGTAAGCTGTTTCTGTCTTCACCTTTTAAGTATTTAAATCCATTGTACACTTTCCTATTTACAGGCCCTGCGGTGAGAATTGCTATTTTAATGTTGTCTGAGGCTTCTTGTACATCATTAGCTATGAGATAAATATCAAACATTTGTTTAAACGTTTTCCAGACATTTCTTACAGTGCCAGTCTGGTCCAGCTGATCTGGGTATCCATACCACATCCTCGAATTAGCGATGTCTTCCCAAGTCAAATGTCCAGTAGGAGATTTCCATGCCATTTTGAGCTTTCTGTATCTGCCACTGAGTTGTCCTGTAGTAAGCGTCTGAAGCCACTCCTGGGTACCATGTGTTGTTCCTTGTGTCTTAATAAAGCTCGTAGTCTCAAATGTGGAGAAGATGCTTTATTGTGAGTTTGTTCTCTCTTCAGAGCTGTTACCTACGGTTACCTTCAGTGCTCCTAGCTGGCGTGTGTGTGTGTGTCCTGCTCCAAGTTCTGCCCTCTGTGAAGTGTGTCCTCACTTCCTGTCCCCGTCTATTTATATGGCTCTTCCGTGCTCCCTCTAGTGTTTGCTCAGTTGTATTGCATCTAGTTAACTTGTGATCACCACACATCCTGCCCATAGCAATATTCCCCACCCACATATCCTTCTCATCTGGCACGGCAGGCATCCTTATATTCTCTCGACCTATCATCATGCAGGACAAACTGGCTCACAACAGGAGGGAGAGGTCCCGAACCAGGAGTGGATGCCTGAGCTGAATATCCTGACCGACTTTGAGAATAGAACCATTCAACTTGTCAGCAAGGATGTGAACCGTTCCTGTGAGGTTCATGGTGCTCAACCAAGTGAGAATACTGCACTCTAACATCCATCAGCCAACCATACCAAGTGATGTCTCCTGTTCCACAGTCCTTTGCCATGCACTAATGATCTCTCCTTTCCTACACAGGTACTCTTTCTTCCTGGCTCACCTGATCTGACAAAGTTATATGTCTTGGCGGAGGTGGCATTCCATGAGCCCCTGGATGCATTTGTGGGTGGAAGATTGAGAGATCCTGCACAGGTCACTAGTGAAGCTCTGTGGTAAAAAATGATTGCAGTGTGGTCACTTTCAATGTCACTGGCAGTGGATGCCCTCCGGTTGACTGAAACGCAAAATCCTGCAGAAGATGGTATATGTGAGTAACCAGTTCCCTGGGCAATCACAGACTTCAGGGAAACTGGGTCTCACTCAGCAGTAGGTAGGAAAAGCGCTGTCTATACCCTCTGGGTCTAGAGAAAAGCCTATGAATAATGGTTTTCTATGGATCTCCTTCTTAGTGCAAAAGAGACCCCGCCGCCCTTTGATCTTAAGGGTTGTGCTCCTCCCTTTGCTGAGCCAGGTGCCTCCATCGCATTCTTCTCCTTCTTATTTCCTGCCAATAAGGCATGAGGCAGATTAGAAAATCACCAGGCTCAATGTTCCTTATGGTCTGTTCGCTTCAGTATGAAATAGAGGGGTGAGAGGGTCAGTATATGATTCTTGAGGACCTCTCTTGATTAAGGCTTTGGCTGTGACTCAAGGTCCCTTTACTAATATCAGAGAATCCAAGCCACCACTTGGATGGCTAATGTTTGGTTCACTTGCTGTTTGACTAAAACCCGACTCTCTTCTGGCCTACATCACATGACCGACTGGCGACAGCTTAATTTGCAGACCAATGTTGAGCACTTAGCTTGGACCATGAGGGTTACTGCCCAAAGCCTGAATAACTACAATGGAAAGGGTTCTGACTGCCCCTCTCAGTGACTGCTCATTCCCACCTCTCACAAGGGGATTGCTTAACATACCCAGTCTCCCAGTTGTTCTGCAGCATAATAAAACTCTGCTTAATCTGCAGTCTGCGTCTGAGGGGTTAAAAGTTCAGGAGCAATCAGCGATACTATCAGGAAATTATGTTCCTTGTGTAGGCACAATTTCTTCAGGAGTCAGATTCCAAGCATGTCAATGGAGCTGATGCTGACTGGTCTCAGCTGTGGAAGAATGCTCAAACTTGAAATGCTTTTCCAAATGCATGGCTGATTTCTTCACTTCCACCCCAGTCATGTGCTTGTGTACTTCCTTCAGTCTGTGCTGCCTTGCCCATTTCCCCTTTGGCCCTCTTCCCCCTGCACTGGAACCCTTGCCCTGAGTCTCCCTTCACTGCACCTTTACCCATCCCAGTCTCACCCGCAGTGCACCCCTTGCCCCGGCACTGCACTGAAAGCCAGCCGGGAAGAAGTTGTTTTGGACACTTGCCTGTGATCTGCCCCTGAATCCACGGTGCCACTTTGTTGAATTCCTGTGGGGGATTCTTGCAAGCACTTCACTGTGTTGGGGTGGATTCTTCGGCTCCGGAAATTCCAATTGCAATCAGCCGGAGAATTAGACATCCACTGAAAATTGAGGTAGGCGCTGGGTGCTGAACCCACCGCCCTGCTTCGGGGCCCCGCTCGTGGCAACAATGCCTCCACTGGCGTCAGCATGGAAAACCAGTATTTAATTACCGGGTTTGGTCCAGTATTCTCCGGGCCTCCGAGATACTCCACCCCCGCCGCCAAGCGAAAGTGATGCAGGTGGGGTTCACAAGAGGTACTTAAAAAACAGGGGGCAGGATACTCCGCCGGCAGGATGCTCTGTTTTGCCGGCGCCCGGAGGTTTACTGACGGTGTGGGGCTGCCCGACAATGGGAAACCCCATTGATCGGCTGGCGTAATAGAAAATCCCGTCTGCAGGTCGGGGTAGAAATGGGGCAAGGCGGGGCGGAGAATCCAGCCCCAGGACTGGGCGCCGTGGTTGTTGAGGGGGAGAGAGGAGGTAAGAAAAGTTTGCAAAATTGCAATAGTGTGGTGACAGTTGTGCCAGTGGCTGAGGGGTATCTGCCAGGATCTGGGGGTGCAGCGGGGATCGACTTGGAGATGGGCTGTGGATTTGGGGTGTACTGCCATTGCTGCAGTCCGCAAGGCAGCCATTGTGTACAGATTACAGGCCCCTGGCTGCACATTCTGCTGACTGCCCACTGTGTCCTGTAAATATTCAGAGCACCACCGGTCATTTGGGGCCTCACCCAGGCCACCCTCCGGGAACCCTCAGACCCCAGCTGACCCATCAGTGGGATGTGCGTGATCATGCGCCACCGGGTGCCGGCACTCCTCAGTGCACCCATCAGATGTGCAGCGAAGAGCAGAGCCCATCAAGGGCAAAGGACACATGCACTGTGGCCTTTGGCACCCTCCCTGACACACTGCCCCTTCAGGGCAGAGGTCTCACCAGTGACACTATCAGCTAACCCAATCCACAAGACCACGGGCTGTCACCAAGCCCTACCTGTCCACCGCGCACCTGCTCCCATCTATCCTGCCCCCGGACTGGGTGCCAGAGCCAATGTGCCACACCCAGGACCCACACTGCTGCTATGATCCCAACAGGTGCCCACGCCCCTGTGGTGGTATGCCTGTGAATAATACTGCATACACTTAGCAATGCAACCTCCCAAAAGCAGGTGGAGTACGAGGTGAGGCATGTGACATCCAGCTACCGACAGTTGGTTGTAAGGTGTACACAAGGACAGTCGCACTCTGGTTGTTCCAGAGAAACCCAGTCTGTAAAATTCTGCATGTTATCCTTCATCAAGTTAAATAAAAAGCATCATTCTCAGTAAGTCATTAGCAGTTCTGTATGAATCATTGCAAGGACAAGACAACAGAACACAACATCCCCAACCTTCCAGCCCCATCCACGGGCCCTGCCAGCATGCCACCAAGCATGGAGCTGGTCGATGGCGCACAATGACCATGGGGCAGAGGATGATGACACCCGTTCCGCGATGAACTCTGGTGCTAAGCAACATCTGACAACGTCTTACACCTATCCCGGTGTCATATTCCACTGTCTGTCAGGGTGATCTCTGAGTGCATGCTAGCCATTGCATCATATGGGCCCACCCACATCCTGAGCTGGGGTCCGGGCCCGGGCCCAGGGCGGCGGGGGGGGGGGGGGGGGGGGGGGGGGGTGGCAAGCAGTGATCAGTCATGCTCCGGTTGGCCTTACCACATGGCTCCCTGCATTTCAGGCCCAGGCCTCTGCCACCTCCGAGGGAGGCCACTGGGGTACCTCCGGCTATCCTGGGAGCCCTGACCCCTGCTGTCCTTCAACACCCATACCCCACATCATCAGCTTCCCACTCCCCCAATGCCCACACCCAGGCCTACATTTAACCGGGCTGCATGGTAGTACAGTGGTTAGCACTATTGCTTCATAGATCCAGGGTCCCAGGTTCGATTTTCGGCTTGGGTCGCTGTCTGTGTGGAGTCTGCATGTTCTCCATGTGTGTGCGTGGGTTTCCTCCCACAGTTCAAAGATGTTCAGGTTAGGTGGATGGCCATTCTAAATTGCCCCTTAGTGTCCAAAGAGGTGAGGTGGGGTTACGGGGATAGGGTGGAGGTGTGGGCTTAAGTAGGGTGCTCTTTCCAAGGGCCAGTGCAGACTCGATGGGCCGAATGGCCTCCTTTTGCACTGTAAATTTTATGATTCTGTCATTCAACCGGCACAGCCTCTGCACCCAGCCCAGCCCATCCCTCACACACTGCGGACACAAAGCTGAGGCAGGTCGAACGACATTGAAAGTGTGTTTGTTGGTGAAAGTGCGAAGTACAATAACTGTGTCCTATCCCTAAACGCTATCCTATGTTCTGCGCCCATGCCAAATTAACTGGTGTCTAACCTTACATATCCTAACCCTCTTTCCAAGTGGTTCCTCTACGATGTACATAAGAAGTGGAGGCGGCCTGCTGCTTAACCATCCCTATGACCTGTGTCCCCTTTGGTGGACATCTTTTTTAGTGACTGGGTCTGGATGGGCCTGGCAATCTTCCGGGTGTCACAGGTGGTGTTGGGCCACCCTATTCGGCCCATTGCCCATCAGCTGCGCCAGGAACAGGTTTGTGGGATTCAGAGGTGCTGAGATGTGACGGCATCTCCCCTGCAGGTGTCACCGGCATGAGCCCCATTACCTCTTCTACCCTCAGGATAACCGATTGCCCCTGGGTTGCTCCTTGCGATGGGGATGCAGCGGGAGAGCTTCAAGGGACTCTGCCTTCACCTATCCCTGGCAGTCCTGGAAGCCTGCTCTCGTCTTGACCAGGGTCTCAAAGCTCACGGCCATAGAGCACAGGGACTGTGTCATGTCCTCTGGGTCTGTGCCACATCATTCAGGGACCATGCACAACCACCTGGGACCATGCCAGATCCCTCTGGGACTGTCTTAGGTCAACCAGTGCCAGGCCAATGCTTTTGGCGCCCGCAGCCATGACCCATTGCGACTGGGTCACGCTCTGGAGTAACAATGTCCATGTGACCCTAGTACATGGCTGCCTGTAACATGGTTGCCCTGTTCTGTACCCCAGGCCTTGGACATCCTGAGCCAAGGCCGCACACTTCGCACCAAAGACCTCGACCAGGGACGCCACCTAGCTATGTTGGCCTGGGTATATTCATGGTCGGCTCCGCCTCCTGCTCCGGCAGGCAGTTAGACTCCTCCAACTGCACCTGCAGGCACTGGACAGCCCTTTCCAGAAGTGCTAAACCTGTCTGGACAGCAGTTCATCCCTGGGGTCAACCGCCATCTGACCATCCGCCCCCTCGGGGTTTCCTACCTGCACCTAATGCATGTGCGTGGTGTGCACCGCTGAACATGCCTGTCACGGTCGAGTGCAGAAAATCCTGCCCATGGTTAATTAATATTCCAAGAAATTTTGTCAATTGTCAAATGTGCAATGCCCTAAATCAGGGGTGTCAAACTCAAATACACCGTGGGCCAAAATTAAAAATCGGGACAAGTCGAGGGCCGGACTGGTTCAATGTTTTTTTGCAAAACTTATTGAAATGAACTTATTGAACCTGGAACTAATAAAGCTTAGGTTATTGCCTATAAAAACAACATTAAATATTAAATAAATAAAAAAATTAGTTGCATTTATTTCTTATTGCTTTATCTGGAGCTTTTCCAGAGTAATTTCTAATGAAAACATTTTTCCACAGGCCAACACTTTGTGATTCACACTATACCTGAATAAACTCGGCATCAGCCATATCATACGCCATAGGCGCTTCAATTGCTGGGGCCAGCTTTAATAGTAATTAGATATTATTAGGGCAGCACGGTGGCCTAGTGGTTAGCACAACCGCCTCACGGCGCTGAGGTCCCAGGTTCGATCCCGGCTCTGGGTCACTGTCCGTGTGGAGTTTGCACGTTCTCCCCGTGTCTGCGTGGGTTTCGCCCCCACAACCCAAAAATGTGCAGAGTAGGTGGATTGGCCACGCTAAATTGCCCCTTAATTGGAAAAAATAATTGGCTAATCTAAATTTTAAAAAAAAAATTAAAATTAAAAAAAAAGTAATTAGATATTATCTCGCGGGCTAAAGATAATTCCACCGCGGGCCGGATTTGGCCCGCGGGCCTTGAGTTTGACATATATGCCCTAAATATTTATTACTTCCTCTAACCTCATTTATTAACTCTGTTCCGCTTGATAATTTTCTCGAATATTGGTTTCCAGTATCAAATCATAGTTCCATACCATAGCCTTTCTGTCACAACATCTGCTCATGGGTCTTCTCCAAAATTGCTTAAGAGCTGGATATTTTATAAATAATATATGTTACAATATCTGTTGTTGTTGAGCAGACTGAATTCTTAATTTAATACAAAATGCCAAAACACGTGTATCCGCAACCATGAGTAGTTTCGCTCTTGCGAGTTCAGGCAGAACATCATCTATAACACAAAGGAGATAAGGATTGTTTGTGGGTTGTGGATAGACATATAGGCATACTTTATCTTTCCCTTTCACTGCCATCATCATTGAAGCGACCCAATCAGTCCTGGCACTAATGTGGTTGTTTATTTCAGCTAATATGCCGTTGATTTGCCCACGTTTATAAATGTTTTCTGCGTCAGTTTTGGATCTTGAGAATGTTTATTTGGTATCTCAATAACTATGTTTTCTGCTTGGATTATTTTTATTAAGTTCATTGTTCTAGGTGCAGTAAGGAAATTTACTACATTTGACTTTATTGATTGATCCGCATCTTTCCAACACAACCAGTATAACTAAAAATAACAACCTTTATGACAATCTTTCTTAAATGAAAGACCATCATGTTTCTTTACTGTGTCTGTTCTCATGATTAACGTTACAGTTCCAAAAAAAGGTTTGTTGTTTCATTAGCTCGGATGATCACAAATCCTTTTCAAACTTTTCTAATTGCTCATTAGATTACCTGCCATCTGTTTCGCTGGAAATAGTACCTGTTGAATAATAGATTTGCAGAACAGTATAGTGATTAAATCTTTAGTGTTTTAATGATTTTCTTTTTAAATAATTTCTTGGCTGATGTAGACATCCAAAGCAGATACCATCACATACAAGTAGTCCAACATTTGGATTTGATCATTACAGAGTAATGTCAGAATACTTGGTTATGACACTGTAAACATCTAGTTCATACAGTTTCTCATTTTTCTTTCTATTCTCCTTTCATATATTCAGGTGGTTTCAGGTGACTTTGAATTCTGATGCCATATCATGTTTGTTCTTGGGAAATCAGCCATAAATTACCAAAGACTTCCCCCAGAATTTAGAAACATGTGTAGCCCAAGTTTTCACAGGTGCAATCCCAGCACTTCTGCGGCGATCGTACTCATTAGTGACCTCGTCAGAGTCGGCAGGTGGAATTTAATAGTCCCCATCGCATCGGCAAAGCTGGCAGACGGGGCCATTTACAGGAGGACACATGCCATGTTCTGGCGGAAATACATCCCGTGATTAAGTCGGCAAGGGATGCCTTGAATGTGACAAACTCACCTGCTCATGTTGGGAATATACAACAATGTGGAATCTCTATGGGTAGACATGAGAAATACCAAGGGGCAAAAAACATTAGTGGGGTTGTATATAGATCCCCAAGCTGTAATAGTGATGTTGGGCATAGTATTAAACAGGAAATGAGAGCCGCATATGACAAAGGAACATCTGTAATTCTGGGTGATTTTAATCTGCATGTAGATCGGGTAAATGAAATTAATAACAATACCATAGAGGAGGAATTCTGGAGTGTATACGGGATGGTTTTCTGGATGAATACATTGAGGGACCAATCAGAGAACAGGCCATCAGAGACTGGGTATTGTGCGATGAGAGAGGAATAATTGGCAATCTAGTTGTGTGAGACCCCTTGGGGATGAGTGACCACAATATGATAGAATTGTTCATCAAGATAAAGAGTGATGTAGTTAATTCTGAGCATAGGGTCTTGAATCTAAATAAAGGAAACTATGATGATATGAGGCCTGAGTTGGCTATGTGGATTGAGGAATGTTACCTGAAGGGTTGACAGTGGATAGATATTGGTAAACATTCAAAGACACAAGGTGGACTACAACAATTGTTCATTCCTGTCTGGCGCAAAAATAAAAGGCAAAGGTGGCCAATCCATGGCTTACAAGGGAAATTAGAGATAGTACTAGATCAAAGGAAAAGGCATACAAATTGGCCAAGGTAAACAACAGGGGCTGGATTCTCCGTTCCCCGATGCCGAAATAAAATTGGGCGACAGGGTGGAGAATCTGTTTTCACGCATGAAATCGGGAGCGGCACCAGTGATTCAATTCTCCACCCCCCGAAAATTAGCGTATTCATGGAGTACGCCACGCCGAGTATCCACAGCCTCAGGCCATTGCTTGAGGCTCGCTACGTGATGCTTCATTGTCGACCGGCCGAATTCTCGACGGAGTGGCTTACGTGTGCTCAAACCATCCAAAATCCTCGTGTGGCGGCTGCGGACTCAGTCCGGGGCTGCCACAGTCAGGAGAGGGACGATTGATGGGCAGGCGGGGCTTCATTTGAGGCTGGGCAATATGTGCCGGGCACGCGAGCGGCCGATGCGGGGCACTATTTTGTCGGTCCAGATCTGCGGGATGAGTCTGCCATGGAGCACGGCGCAGCCGCTGGAAGCCACCACCATGCGCATGCGATGCCTCTGACGCAGAAGTGCTGGGGGCCTTATCGGCAGCTGGAGCTGCGAGCTCTACGACGGCTCCCTGCTAGCAGCCCCCAGCAAAACGGGGAACCTGTGACCTTTTGACGCCAGTTTTCCGTCAATATGACTTACCTATCTTTGTGCCATCACCAAACTTGGTTATGTGGTTCATCAGTGTGTTATTTAAGTCAATGATGAACATAATGAGAAAGTTGAATATAGAACATAGAGCATACAGTGCAAAAGGAGGCCATTCGGCCTATCGAGTCTGCACCGACCCACTTAAGCCCTCACTTCCACCCTATCCCCGTAACCCAATAACCCCTCCTAACTTTCTTTGGACACTAAGGGCAATTTAGCATGGCCAATCCACCTAACCTGCACATCTTTGGACTGTGGGAGGAAACCGGAGCACCCGGAGGAAATCCAGGCAGACATGGGGAGAACGTGCAGACTCCGCACAGACAGTGACCCAAGCCGGGAGTCGAACCTAGGACCCTGATGCTGTGAAGGCACAGTGCTAACCCCTGTGCAACCGTGCCGCCCATGAAGTCCCAGCAAATGTCCTTTGAACCACTTCCTTCCAACCTGTGTATATGTTATTGCTACTTTCTGTCTCCTACCACCTGATGAATCCACTAACCAGGCCAATAATTTGCTGTCAATTTTATGATCTTTCATTTCAGCTAACAGGTTGTCCCTGATGGGTTAAATTGCTTTGCTAAAAGAAAACATTTACTCCTTGAATCATGGTACAAATCTGCTACTCTTGTCTGTTTTACCTTTGCTGAGCTTCTGTTCTGTTATTGGAGTGGTATAATATCCCTCTGATTGTCCTGCTGGTTGTTACATTGGGCAGCTTTGATCCATCGTTACCCGAGTATTCAAATGAACTTGTCCCTGCAATTTGTAATATTGTCTGCCTCTCTGGTTACGTGTGGACAGGATGCTACTCCACTTAACATCACATGAAGAACAGGACCAAACGTGAGTCTTCTGTCAATTATTTGAAGCTGGCTTCATCAGCAATTCAGTTCAATGCTCATTACTGAAAAATATTGTTATACCTATAAATCTATCGTGCACATTCACAAACATTTTGCTCACCAGGATAAATTGTACCCTTTGGTCTATTTGGGAAAAAAAAGTAGCTATTTGTTTGCACAATGATTAATTCTTGTTTAAAAAGTCTAATTAGCCTTTGTGACTGTCTGCATGAATGTATAATTGCTGAAGGATAGCATTATTCTGTTATAATCATGTTCTCTCGTATTTGGCAGAGACAGATCATGTCAGCAAACCTCAAAGCAAACTCAGAAAGCACCCATTTAATTTCCACTACAGAATCTAAAGATTAAAGTACATTGAAATTGTAGTCACTAGTTAAGAGTGATGACTGAAGGATTAACCAAATAACTGAAAGGAACTGTAATTTAAAAAAAATGATGTTTGGAAGTGAAATGCTAATCAAGTTAGATTAATTGGACCGCACGCGCTCAAATCCCTAAATCAGTATGAAGCTCAAGTTGTCGCCAAACCACATGTCGAGGCTAAGCAATTCTGGTTTTAAAATGCTTTCATGAGCAACTAGTTCCTTATTACAAATTTATCATGAGTCATTGTAATAACAACATAAGATAATACTTTGCATGCTGCTGTGTTGTAACATAGAACCCCATGAACTGAGACATGTAAATTGATATATAACTTCATTTGCGATTACAATTAACCTTATATTTAAAATCTTAAAATAAAATAACCTCTATTTGTTGCTTCCTTCCAAATGATGTCCTCATATTTATTTATTTCTATTCTTGACCACTCATTTTTAACTAATAAAAATTGGGTTTGGGCATCAATTAAAAAAGATTATTGGACTCCACTGAGTAGTTTTCCCCTATCGCTCTTATTGTTGCTTGTTGCATAACCAAGTACAGCCCAGCTCTTGCACTGCACCAAATCATATTACAAAATTAATTGGATAAGAAAGACACAACAATTAATCTCAGGTATATAGTAGTTAAATTATGCTTAATACTTATATTATGTGGTATAGCTGTCAGAGGGAGCTACAGTAATAAATAATCCAAACACTTTTCAGTGTATTTTCACACACGCACTGATTTTCCCTTTGGATAATAGTAGCGGCAGGATTCTCAAGCTGATTCCGTGGATAACAAGATAGAGGATCAGCCATGATTATGTTGAATAGCGGAGCAAGTTTGAAGGGCCGAATAGCCTATTCCTGCTCCAATTTGCTATGTAAGTCCTGGTATTGGTCTTGAACCCAGAGCTTCTGGCCCAGAGGCTGTGCCACAAGACCTCCTATGCAGACATTAATCATATAAACATACACTTTCTCAGTCACAGTAGTATATATTATGCAGTTGAATGCAGTATTTTATTATCAAACAACTCCAAAATTTGCCTACCAAGTATTTAGTAGTTAACCCTACATTTTGCAATGAAGTTGAGAACAAGAGAAACAATGGACCCAATGAAATAAGGTCAACTCTTAGATTTGCACATGTGGCTACTCCATGACATTTTTGGCATAAATTCAGTGTGTAATCAGAATAAGTAATTTTGATTGTCAGTTAGGTTTCCACCGCAAAATTAGATTTTTTTAGTATTTATGCTTTTGGCTTTGATTGCAACCCGTCTTCTTGAGTTCCATTTGCCTTATTTTACATAGCATAATGAGAGTTGCTGTTGTTGCAGCTTTCAGAATCCTTCTTCTACACCCTTACAGTATTCAGGGTAAGTTAGTCTCAGAATGATAAAGTACAGCTGCTGGCAGTATTAACAGAGGAGTTTGTTAGTTGAGGGGTTTGAAGAATCCAGAAAATTCCTAATATGCTCCTCACTGCCTTTCATTGTGTTATTGACCCATTCATGACCCATTAACACCTACCAATTGTTAAGGCTTCTCAGATATTCATTTGCAATGGGCATATCTCGTGTTTCAATTTAATGAAGTGAAACAGCGTGGAGTTGAGGTTTACTGCCCTTACCAGAATTAACCTTCAGGCTTAGAATATACAGGCAGTATGGATCCTATATGGAAACTGGTGACGCCATATGCATGGGATGCATGCACAAAAAAGCCCATAGGAGACCTCTGCCACCTAATGGATGAGGGTCTCTGCCCATGGTTATTTGTCTGGACTGTAGTATCTGTGCTTATGAAGGGAACATACACATGCAACTTTTATGTCACAAGGACAATTTTGCGCCTGCGTTTGCCGTCAGCGAGGATGGAGGCTCTAAACCGTACAGAATCGGGAGACGAGATTCTCCACAGTGAGATTTTGCTATCCAATTTTCCCCGCCCCTTGCCAGTGGCATAATAAGGTTCACACCCACAAAGGTCGAGAACCTTATTTAAATGCTTTTGTAAACATTTTAATATAATTACCGAGCGTGCCCCTCCCTCACTGAATATCCAAATCTCGCCAATATGGCACCACAACAGCTATTTAAAAATGTTAATCAGTTAAGGGGATACCCTGGGGGATGCAAAGGTACGTATAACCCCCGGGGAAGAGGGAAACATCTGGGTAGTGGCCCCTGGCACTGTCCTTGGATCTACACGACCAGATTGATGTGGCAACCTGACTGTGCCAATCTGACAGTGCCAACCTGACTAACGGGAAGTGCCAGGGGCAGACTTTCTGGGAAACTCCATTGGAGATCGGGTAAACTTTATGTTCGTTGGGGGGGGGAACGGGAAGAGCCCCGATGTTGATGCTTGTTGGGAGGGGTACTCCTAGTCCGTGGGGTGGGGGGGGGGGTTCATAGAATCCTAGAATCCCTACAGTGCACAATGAGACCATTGAGTCTGCACCAACCCTCTGAGAGAGCACCCTACCCAGGCCCACTTCCCATACTATCCCCATAACCTAATCTGCCCATCTTGGACATGAAGGGGAAATTTAGCATGGCCAATCCACCTAACCTGCACATCTTTGGACTGTGATAAGCAACCTGAGAATGGGGAAGAAACCCATGCAGACATGGGGGAGAACATGTAAACCCTACACTGACAGTCAATTTAGGGTCCCTGGCACTTTGAGGCAGCAGTGTTAACCACTGTGCCATCGAGACCAGGGCGCATTTTTAATGAGCACCCCATCTCTGTGGAGCCAGCCTCGCTGGCTCTATTAGGCCCCACCCTGCCACAGTGATGACATAAAACACACCCACTTATTTAATTTTAGGGAGGCTCAAGGTCTGGACAAAAATCCCGGCTGTGCAGCTGGAGAGCTACACACCAGTTTATAGTCGGTGCCTGACATTCTGAAAAAATATGGGAAAATTCCGCTCTAGGTTTCGGTTGTGGTTCAGTTGTTACACTCATGCCTCTATGATGATTAGGAGATTAAGCTTCACTCCAGACACTTGAGCACAACGTTTGGATGACACTTAAGTGCAATACTGACATCATGCTGATTGACAGAAGTACCAGGTGGAATTTTCTGGGTTTTTATTCAAAGCGTTGCCTCAGGCGGGACAACTGATGTGCAGCCTGATTTCCCACCAGATTTAAAAACATTTTGAAAAAGATTGCTGAAGCCGCATCCCATGACGTTAAGAACTCGCCCTGCCAGAAAGCATGGCTTTCAAGAAATGGGATCCCCCCCCGATGGACATAGGACCCACATCCCTCCCTCCAGGGAACCACTGCCCTCCACGGGCATAGCATCTTGCCCCAGGGAGCTCCTTCCCATTACACAATCCCCACTCCATGGAACCCCCCCGAACCACTCGAATGGAAGCTTCCCCAGGCACTGTCCCCTGGCATTGTCCCCAGCCACTGCCCCCTGGAATGGTCATGCCAGGGGCAGTTCCATTAGGCAGTGCCAGGGGGCACTGCCTGGGTGCTGCCTGGGCATGCACTTCTCCCCCAAGGGGAATTTAATTACCTGAGTGTCCCTGGTGAGGACCATCCACCAGGTTCCCATTTTATAAAACATGTTGTCAACCTCACCAACGTGACCTCACATTGCCTGTGTGTGTGTGTGTGTGTGTGTGTGTGTGGGGGGGGGGGGTCCTAACATGGGGGGATAAAATAGTGGGGATGCCCATTAATGATGTTAAATTGTATTTAACTGAGATTCCTGTCATTGGATCATTGGCGGTGGCAGGGACAATCCAGCGAGGAAAATTAACTTGCTGGTGTGAAAGCCATTTTGGGAGTCCCACTGGATTGTTTGCCCCCACCACCATTCCTGCCTGCCAAAAACCGGGGGGGGGGAGGGGGGGGGGGGGTGGGGCTGGAAATTCCCAGCCTCCATCTTTCAGAAGAATTGTTAAACTGAGGCTTTGTCTTCCCACCTAGGTAGATATAAAAGATCCTCTGATGTTATTTCAAAGAGTAGGGGAGTTTTTCCGGTGTCCAGGCCAATGTTTATCTCTCAACCAATATCACTAAAGCAAGCTATCTAGTCATTGTTTCCAATTATAATTCCAAGATGTATTCAAAGTTAGGGGAGGATCATATGCAAAACTGGGAATTACTTTCAGCATGTCAGTCTCCGAGATTTCACCACAGCAATCTAATTATAATGCTACTTCTAAATGTGGCATTGAGTGAATGGCAGTGGGTATGCTGCAAAGCTGCATGACGTGATCACAGCTAGAGTTGGAATTTGGAGAAATTAGGAGTTTGAACAAAGAGAGGGAGAATTTTCATCATGGATTTAGAAGCGTCATGACTGTGCATTCATTTAAAGATGCAATTCGTCATCCGCTTCACATTCTCTTCCGCAGTACATCCACGTGCCTTGCAAGCTGTAGGGATTTCAGATATATATTGTGTTAGATGTAGATGGTGCAGTAATGGATAGAAGCCTGGATTAGTGTGTGTATGTGACTGCTACAGTAATGTTTGAAAAAACTCCTGATTTAAAAGACAGGGAGATACTCTGGCTACAGAAGGGATAATTAAAGCATTGGATAAATATGATATAATTCATTTCAACCATGTATATTGTTTAGAAAATAGGGTGATGGAATTTTGTTTATAGAAAGAAGGTTCGCTGGGGAGTAAATAATTAGAGACATTGGGCGGGATTCTCCTTTGCCCGACACCAAATTCGAGCTCGGCGATCGGGCGGAGAATGGGCCCGACGCCCAAATCAGGGCCGGCACCGGATTAACGTGGTCAGCCATGTTCCGCCCCCTCCGAAATGGCGTCAGCACATCACGCACCATTGCAACGGCGTTAGCATGTAATCGGCCGGCCCTCACACAATGCTCCACCCCCGATGGTACAGGTTCCTGACGGCTCGGGACACATTTGGTTTCAGCCGTGCAGGAAACGGGTGTGGCGGCTGCGGACTGTGTCCAGCACCGCCACACTCGGCCGGGATCCGTGCCGCTGGCCAGGAGGGCTGCTGCAAAGACTGGGGGGCCCGGTGGGGGTTGGCCAGGGGCTGGGCTGTGGGGTCATGGATGGCGGGTCGGATCCGCACATGGCCGGCACCATATTGTACGACACGACCGCTGCAGGTCGTCAGCCATGTGCATGCGCGGCCTGAGACCCGGCCATTATCCGGTTGTTTTCAGCACGGGAGGTGGGAGTTTCACCCGGCGCTGGTGCTAACCCCTCACCTGTCCCAGAGTTGGTGAGGATGTCACGCCAATCATTTTGTCGTAAAAGACCACACATGCTTTGCTGCCGCTGGCACTTAGCAGCTGAAACGGAAACTCCAGCCCATTGTATTTAGCTTTAGTGATGGTCATAACTGAGTTAGTGGGAGAGAGATCATCTAGTTAATGGCAGGAGCCGGGGCTGAAGCAGTCAGGTGTTGCATTTTCAGTTCAGAACTTTCTGTGAACAGAATAACAGCTTTTTGCTAAATGCTGGGAAGTTAAACAGTAGTTTAACATAGGCAAGAACCTGCAGGCTGTTCCTGAAGGATCTCTCTCTCTCAAAGCAGTTTATCCAAGATATTTTTATACAGCAAATATTCCTAGGTTTGCTAACTGTATTTAAAAGTGGGTTCTGGCCTGGAGATGGGTTTTCTTGATTGGAGATTTTTTAAAAAGTAGTGTGTCATTTTATTGTTAAGCATTGTTAACTGGTAAGTGTGAGATATTTCTTGAATGATGTTAAGGTAGTTAATCTTGTGTTCGTAACAAGTTTGTTTTATTAGACCATATCCCTATTTGTGCCTGGAGTCACATCTGGGGTGAAGTATCCTTTCCTAACAGTCTTACAAATTCTATAAAATATTGGGTTTCTGTCCAGTGTCATAGCAACTGTTGGGGTCAGGTCCAGGATTACAATAAAGCACATTCTTTATTATTTTTCTAGGTACTATTCCACATCCCCATCTATCCACGGACCACTACCACTCACCCTTATCCTTATGATGCCGCGCCTGGTTGTCATCTCACCAAATGCACTGTATCCATTCATTACACTTTTTCATCTTGTTGCAAGAGGAGAGAATGCAAAACACGAAGGAGAGGGAGACAAATAGTTGTCCTTGATACAGTCCCAAGTTGACAGTTGAAGGGAAGGGAGTTGATGGTGTTTTGGATATCTTGACATCTCTGACCATCGGTGGTGGAAAGGTATCTACACAATTGATGACAGAATTAATTATTAGCAATTCACGTACATTTTATCATGCGGACAGTATTTTAGCAGGAATCCAAATGTGATCATCTCCCTAATACTGAGTAGCAACATTATTCCTTACCAGTATTAATGAACATCTATCTCTCTGCCAGGGCATTAACACATACAAACAGCAGTCAGTAGATCTCACAAATGATGAATTCCAAGAGGAGATACTTCCTCCTGAGGGTGTATGATCACAGAATTCATGCTTATGATGCACTTGTGTAGATTTGTGCACTTCGGAGCATCCAGTTCTACAGTTAGTCAGGATTTCATCTGATGACTCACAGTCAAGGGCAAACAGTAGTGACAGGGAGAGCTATGAGAATTCCACATTGGAGCGTGTAGCTTTCTCCAAGCTCAACTCAGATGGACATAGATAAAAGCAAATTACTGCGGATGCTGGAATCTGAAACAAAAACAGAAAATACTGGTCAACCTCAGCAGGTCTGACGGCATCTGTGGAGAGAAAAGGGAGCTAACGTTTCGAGTCTGGATGACTCTTCGTCAAAGATATAGATGCATTGATGAAAAGGATTTCCAGGCACTCTGCTTCAACATGAAGGAGTACTAATTCATCAGCTGAGGGAGGGCAGTCGGTGATAATTAGTTGGATGCTTCTTGCCCATATTTGACTTGATGCTATGAAACCTCATGGGTCGATTACTGTGCATTCATCTTGGGATTCCTTGGCTTCTTCCTCGAGAATAGAGCTTCTTGGAAGCAACAAATAAAGTTTGTTCAATGTACCTTTCTTTACATCATTACTTATTTACAAGGTTATAGAACATCAGGACACAGCTGTAAATCTAAGGTGCTCCTCACGCATCAGGGTAAATTCTCCGCTGATGGGATTCTATGTTCCGCCACCAGGTCTCTCCCGCCTGCTGTTTTCTCTGCGACATGGGGTGGCCACAATGGAAATCCCATTGGTCGCCGGCGGGAAGGTAGAATATCACTGCCTGCGACAGTGCACCGCCAAGGAACACGTTGCTGGGAACGGGGAGAATTCACCCTGTGAAGCTAGCGGAAGGGATGCTGTGGGGATCCGAGGAGGTGAGTAACCACCTTCGCTCCCAGGCAATGAGCCCAGGAGCAGAGGGGCTGCTGGCCTGATTTTTGGGAGGAGCTTTTAGGGAGAGGGTCTTGGTCGAGGTGGTGTGCCATCAGTGGTGGGGTGTGGAGCCAGGGGTGTAGAAGGTGCCCACCCATTGCATGGGGGGAGGTGGGAGATGACTGTCTCAGTGCCCTCGGGTCTGCCATGTCACCCCCTGGATCATGTGTACCCATTCTGGGGCCAACCCCAATCCCTGCCTGTCTGTCCCAGCGACCACCCATAACTCCCACTGACCTGTGGAGCCCACGGCTTTTGCTAATTTGGAATTGACAATCGTAGTTAAGTGAGCATTTCACAGCTCCCAAGACATTCCCGTGGGTGGGCAGGCCATGTAGCATGTCAGAGTTATTGGGCGGGATTCTCCATCTCGCCAGCCGGCCAATGGGGTTTCCCATGCAGGCAGCCCCATACCATCAAGAAATCCCCAGGCTGCCGGCGGAACAGAGAATCCCGATAGCGGAGAACCCAGGCCCTTGCCTAATATCCCAATCAGACTGTGATGCCTGGACACTGTGCCTGAACATTGCGGGAGGCAACACCATGGATGCAGCGGCCAACATCCAAACATCCAGGAGCTGGGCCTCAGCACTGGGGCATATCGGCGACAAGAGGGTGGGTATGTGCACCAGGCAGGGGACCAGTGCTCAGTCGGGGTATGCTATGTACAGGTTTCTGGGGTACAGGGCATGGGGCCTGGTGAGCAGGGCCCCTCGCAGCGGAAAGGGGTGCGTGGGCAGGTCATGTCGAATGGCAGGGAGTGTGGTGGGGAGAGCAATGGGGAATGGAGGAATCGAGGGTCCCGGGATGGAAGACACCGCTGGTTGTCAATCTCACATCCTCTCCAAACCCTCACAGATATTACATGGAATGGATGATATCTTGCACGCCGCAGAAGCTGCCCTTGTGGTGCTGGCATGCCAGGCGGCCAGACACCACAGAAGGCGACGGCAGCAGCAGCGACAGAGGCTCAAGGTGGTGGCCCATGTTCAGGGCCCCGCTGCACAACCTGAGGACATGGCTACTCATCAAGCCAGGGAGGGACCATGATGAGGAGGCTGCTGAAAGCCGAAGGTGTACAGATGTCTCTGGTCTTTCAAATAGATGATGGACAGTGCATGCTACAAGAGGTGCTACCTCAACGAGGGTATGGTATGGCACCTGTGCCATGTCCTCGTGGACCTCGCACCATGTAGAGGAGGATACCTGCTCCCGGTGGCCATCAAGGTCACTGAAGCCCTGAACGTCTAGGCCTCAGGATCATTCCAGGGCTCGAGTGGGGACTTGTGTCGCATCTCACAAGATACAGCCCACAAGTGGGGATCATGGATGTCCTGTTTGCCTGGGCAGTGAACTATATAAACTATATAAACTTTGACACAGACAAGGCCCGACAGGATTCTCCATCATCCAGGACCAGGGGTTGGTGGGTGACATGCATGCCGCCTTGTGCTTTCCCGGCCGTCTGGGAGTACCCTGTAATAACAGGAAGGGGTTCCACTCCTTGAATGAACAGCTCATGTTCGACGGCCACATGAAGGTCATGCACGAGTGTGCATGCTTCCCAGGGAGTCTGCACGACAGCTACATCCTGGGGCAGTCAGATAACCCCGACCTCTTCGAGGATCCGCTCCAGGCTGGTCGTTTGGCTCTTGAGGGGAAAGGGATACCCGCTGAGGACCTGGCGAATGACGGGCGTATGGAGGCCGGAGACCGATGCGGAGACCCGATACGACGAGGCCCGTGTGGCCACCCGAGCTGTCATTGAGCGGTGCATCGGACTGCTCAAAATGTGGGAGGGTGATAATAACCCACAGAAAGCTGAGTGCTGGTGCTCCTCAATCTATGCCATATTCTGACCCCTGCCTGTCCGCTGAGAGCTCGCTCACACCCATCACCTGCGCGTGGTGTGCCTGGGTGGTGAGGGGAGAGCGGGGGTAAGAGAAATCCAGGACCTCCATACCCAGAGAGCTAGGGCAGAGGATTGGTGCTCGGCGCACATTGCGGAAGAAAGTGCTAGAGGCATCATATTTCTTGAATTTTTAATGCTGTAAATATGTGTCCCCCAACTTCTCCAATCCCCCGATTGTGCTGTCGTCAGGGGGGGTGGAACTTGGGGAAGCTGGTGGCTGCCGTCACCACTTCGTCGGGTGGCCCCAGGTTGGCACCCAGCATTCCCTCCTTCTGGTTAGTACCCATAGGGTCCTGGGGTTCACCTGGGGATGGAGGGGCAGCTGGATTGATCCTCAGTTCCCCCTATGTCATCTGGGTCTGCCAACCCTTGCGGCTCCCCAATGTCTGCAACATGGTGTTGACACCCTCTGCGATGCTCCTCAGTGATTGGGACATGTTCTCGGCTATACCCACCTGAGACTGGGACACCTCCCCCAGCAACCGGGATGTGCTCTGGAGGGCCTTGGTAATAACCATCTGAGCCTGGTAGATGCTCTTCATGGCCTCAGGAAGGTCCACCTGGAACTGGGACGCATCGCCCAGTGACTGGGACATGCTGTTGAGGCACTAATGTCATGCTCACCAGATTGTGCCCCCGAAGTCTGTCCACTGCTGTCACCCACTAAGGTATGTATCTCTGCGCTGGTGGAGGTGGGGATGGCCGACACCGTTGGATGAGGAAAATGGACATGTGGTCAGTGGGAGGGATGGGTAATTTGTATGGCATTTACAATTCACGTGTGACAGGTCATCTGGGTGGAGGCTGGTGGAACCGCACTGTGCGGTACACCAACCTCTCAATCGGTGGCAGATCTGTCCTTGGCTGCCCCTGCGACCTCTAGGGCCCGTTCCCCGTATGCAGTGAGGACTCTGATATTTGGCACCCCATTACCCATCTGTCCCTCTCCCATCTGTTGTGGGCCATCTTCTCCTGCGGGCACACAGAGGGGGCATTGTGAGCTGCACGCAATGTTTATCAAGGGGCGGGGGGGTTTAGTGGGGCGGGAGTTTTGGGTAATATGGGGGGCGATGGGGAGTATGGAGGGGTGATGGGGACTATGGGGGTATGGGAATTTAGGGGGGGATGTGGTGTATTGGGGGGGGGGGGCGATGTGGCAGCACTCACTAATTGTTCAGCTTGCCAGATGTTCTCTTCAACTGGATAAACCCCAGGTATATCACATCCTTCTGTTCATAGAATCATAGAATTTACAGTGCAGAAGAAGGCCATTTGGCCCATCGAGTCTGCACCGTCCCTTGGAAAGAGCACCCTATATAAGCCCACACCTCCACCCTGTCCCAGTAACCCTATCTCACCTTTTTGGACACTAAGGGCAATTTAGCATGTCCAATCCACCTAACCTGCTTATCTTTGGACTGTGGGAGGAAACCGGAGCGCCCGAAGGAAACTCACGCAGACACGGGGAGATGTGCAGACTCCGCACAGACAGCGACCTAAGCCGGGAATCGAGCCTGGGACCCTGGAGCTGTGATGCAACTGTGCTAACCACTGTATTACTATGCTGTCCCCACTGTGATAAAGTGTATTGTGATGATTTACCCTTGCTCATTCCAATCTGTTCTGTTTAAAACTCAGTTTCATTTAAAATTGCATATTTAAGAGCAACATCTGCAGTAAAGCACGAGTTCATTAATAAATCATGGTAACATTCATCACTTGCATTTGTGATTCTTTTTGAAAATATTTAGAGTTGCATATTTCTGAGGGATAAAGAGATATTAATGATGACAAATTGAAAACTAAACGGTTACACTTGAGTACTGGAAGAAATCATTTTCATTACTTAACACAATGGAAATATTTTTATGACAAATTTTGAACTCATTGAATTTTACACATAATAAATTTAGTTTAAGTGCTTTTAGGAATTTTGAAGCCCATACAGGGATTTTTTTGAATTTTATGGGCAGTATTATCCGCCAGCTGACGTGGAAATCGGGAAAAGCGATTTAGCGGAGAATCGTTTTTGACGCCAAAATCATGACAGACACCGGGTTCACGCCCAATCACAATTCTCCGGTGCCTTGACAGCGGCATCAATGCGTTCCACTCCGTATGTACAGTAAATGCCGTTGCAAAACATGGGTGGGATTCTCCAGTTGCTGACGCCGGAATCGCGTTCGGCGATTGGCCGGCGAATTCCCGTTTCCGACCAAATCGGGGGCAGTGCCGCTTTCGTGATGCTTTGCCCCCTCCAAAGCAGCACCCTCGGAGAGTACGCTGCGCGCCGTAACGACGGCCTCAGGACGTTGCCTGAGGCCCACCCCCCGATGCACCGCCCCGACCAGCCGAGTTCCCGACGCCGTCAGCCGCTTGTGGCACCATCTGTCGGGAACTCGGCATGGCAGTGACGGACTCTGTCCAGCCCCGCCAACGTCGGGGGACGGCCATTCTGTGAGCAGGAGGGACTTTGTCAGGGGCTGGGAGCACTGTTGGGGGGTGGTCCAGGACTCGCAAGCAGGCCAAAGTGGGGAGGGGGGCACTATTTTGCCTGCCGGGTCCCCGAGCCACATGGCGCGGCCGCAGCAGGCCACCGCCTTCTGCGTGCACGGCCACGGACCCGACAATTCTCCGCGCTATATCGGCAGTAGTGTCATTGCTAATGTCATAATATACACACAGGGCCGGCTCAAGGCACCGGCAACTCGGGCAGTCGCCCGGGGCGCCATGTGCTAGGGGGCGCCAGACTCGGGTCCCGCGCATGCGCAGTTGGGCCGGTGCCAACCAGCGCATGCGCGGTGGCCGCCCTCCCCCGCTGTGGCCGCCCTCCCCCGCTGTGGCCGCCCTCCCCCGCTGTGGCCGCCCTCCCCCGCTGTGGCCGCCCTCCCCCGCTGTGGCCGCCCTCCCCCGCTGTGGCCGCCCTCCCCCGCTGTGGCCGCCCTCCCCCGCTGTGGCCGCCCTCCCCCGCTGTGGCCGCCCTCCCCCGCTGTGGCCGCCCTCCCCCGCTGTGGCCGCCCTCCCCCAGGGGAATGGGACAGTTCAGCGCCAACGTTTCAGCGCTGCCGTTTCAGCGCCTGGACGTTTCAGCGTCAAAAATTTCAGCGCTGCCGTTTCAGCGCCAAAAATTTCAGCTGGCCAGCGCTCATTCATTCACAGGTCACTTTACAAGTGCAACGAGATTAACAGGGGAGCCAAAAAGCTGCAGTGCAAAGGTGGTGACACAGGTATACTTAGTTATAACACTTAGTTATTTGGCCTTTTTTTGGAGTTTTATTACTGTGTGCTAAGTGGTGTGCAGAACCCAGATACAGAAGCCTCACCCCCAAGGTCTGCTTAAATGTCATGTCTCAAGCTTTTAAAATTTGCTTATCTTTAAACATGGGGATAAAAATCCCATGCTCTTTAAACATAGGGGAGAAAAAGCTGAAACTGTCAGTGAGAGTTTTGAAAAACCCTCCGTTGAACTACATGTCATCTGGTGTAGGTTAGAAAACAATTTACCATCTGCACATGCGGTTTCAATAATCAATAATCAATTATCACTCCCCCCCCGGTCCGCTCCCCCCCCCCCCCGGTCCGCTCCCCCCCCCCCCCCCCGGTCCGCTCCCCCCCCCCCCCGGTCCGCTCCCCCCCCCCCCGGTCCGCTCCCCCCACCCCCCCCCCCCCCCCCCCCCCCCCCCCACCCCCGGTCCGCTCCCCCCCCCCCCCCCCCCGGTCCTCTCCCCCCCCCCCCCCCCCCCCCGGTCCGCTCCCCCCCCTCCCCCCCCCCCCCGGTCCGCTCCCCCCCCCCCCCCCCCTGCGGGTCCCCCCCCCCTGCGGGTCCCCCCCCCCCCTGCGGGTCCCCCCCCCCTGCGGGTCCCCCCCCCCCTGCGGGTCCCCCCCCCGCAGGTCTCCCCCCCACCCCCCCCCCCCCCCGCGGGTCCGCCCCCGCCCAGGCCCCGCCCCCCCCCCCCCAGGGCGCCGAAGTTCAGCTTGCCCGGGGCGCCAGCAACCCTAGGGCCGGCGCTGTATACACACAAGTATATGATGGTGCACAGACAGGCAGTGATTGACACACAGGATGACCAATGAACACACAGAACACAGCAGCCAATCACCAGACAGGACACAGCCACTATAAAGCCAGAGGGCACTAGTTTTCCCGTTCTCTGGGGATCCAGCCTCTGAGACAGTCAGAGCCCGTGAGCAACAACTAGAACTTACACCATGTGGTAGTAAGATAGTCTGGTCAGGTTAGCCTCAGGTTTCCAGTCAAGTCAGCATAGTGTCAACCCACAGTTAAAGTATGTACGATAGTTAAAAGTTAAATAAAATCGAGTTGCATTTCTTCAAGTGTTGGAAGCCTGTCTCTCTCACTGCTACGCAGTCCTCGCAGAGACGGTGCGGAGAATAGCGTGGCTCGTAAAATTTTACGGCCACGCTGTTCCGACGCCCTCCCGCTATTCTCCCCCCCCCCCCCCCCCCCACGCCCGACTCCCGATACGAATCGCTGCCGCCGTTTTTTTTACGGCCGGCAGCGATTCTCAGCTGATGGATGGGCCGAGTTCCCAGCCCTTTACGGCTGTTTTTACGAACGGCAAACACACCTGGTCTGGCCGTTCGCAAAAACGGCCGTAAACTGTCGATTTTTAAAACCATGGCACCAATTGGCACGGCAGTACCACGGCCGTGCCAAGGGTGCCATGGGCCCGCGATCGGTGGGCACCGATCGCGGGCAGCGGGCCCGATGCCCGCGCACTCTTTGTCCTTCCGCCGCCCCGCAGTATCCATTCGCGGGGCGGCTGAGGGGCATCCCGGCCCGCGCATGCGCGGGTTTCGCGCAAATGCGCGATGACGTCATCCGCGCATGCGCGGGTTGGAGTCTTCCAATCCGCGCATGCGCGGCTGACGTCATATGACGCGTCAGCCGGCGCTAACTCTGGCAAGCGGGCTTAATGAAATTCGTTAAGCCCGCGATGCCGGAGTTTACGGCGTCGGGATGCTAGCCCCGACCGGCGACCAGAATCGGTTCCCGTTCGGGAAGGGGGGGGCTGGCGTCAAACCCGCCCGGATTTGACGCCAGCCTTACGATTTCTCCCCATATGGGAGAATCGCGCCCCTAGTATCTTAGAATGAGCTTAAATTGCAAAAGTGTTTCTTTCTGTTAGCCCCCAGCCAAACAGAGTATCAGTGGCCGTTTTACGCCACATTTTTTGTTGTAAAAGGCCACCGTTCACACGCCGGCGTGGGGCTATATCTTCAAAATCGGAGAACACAGCCCCATTAGTGGGCCTTGCCCAGTATTCTCCAGGGCCTCCATCATTCTCCGCCTCCAGCGTGGTTCACTTGTGCTTTTAAAAGTTGAGAACCAGGCGCGGTGACTGATGAGGGAGAATAGGTCGGACACGGAGAGGAGCAGCATTCGGCTGCCAGTCCAGACATTTGCTGGGCTGGTGTGGGGGAGCTTCTGCCAGGGATGGGGTGGGGCGGGAAGTGATGCCAGAGTGATCCCCCCCATGGGATTGGGGTGGTGTCCAGGCACGGACTGCAATTGTCACGGCCTGCAAGGCAGCCATCTTACTGCGCACCCCACTGAATACTCACCTTGGTCCCTGGTTCTGCAGAATGCCTCCGGCCAAATGGGTGCTCGCCACCCCACCACCCCCATGCCTCAGCCTCCACCTTCCATCCTACCACTCCCACGTCCCACCACCCCCGCACCCCAGCCTCCACCCCAACACACCCACACCCTCCACCATATCACCCACCCCCCCCAAACCGGCTCTCACATGTCAGTGGTTGACTCCACAGCCTGCCCAAGGACAACACCCACAGTAGCCCTTACAGGGGGGCCACGGAGTGTACAACTGACATGGGACAGACACCAGTGCCAGAGGCCTGCACAATGCCGAGCACCAAAGAGGCCTGTGCTGCGGGGATCGGGCATTACATTTGTGGGGCAGTGCCAACCGGGGCCACCATGTAGCCAGGTGGACCTGGTTGGGTATGGGGGATACACACCATGTTGACATGTCAGCCTTTAACCCTATGGAGACAATAAATATTGGAATGCAGCCAGCAATAGAGGCCTGCCTCCTAGTCGCCACAGGCCTAGGGGATGCACTGTGGCTGTACGAGCAGGAGCTGCTCGAGGTGGAGGGAGCAGCAGCGGAGCCTGACCCATAGGAACAGGAGGAAGCAGCTTAGGATGGGGCTGCCCAATAGCCAAGGAGGAGGAGCAGGTGCAAACGAGACACCACATGAGGCCTCGCGTGTACCGGCATCGCCTGTCATTCGAGGGTTTGCTGATTGGGTATGCCGTTGAAGACTCCGGCTCAGCAGTAGGACAGTGCAGCACAGCTGCAAGGTCATGGCACACCTGGTACAGTGGAGGAATGTGGGGGAACACCCACTCCCGGTGGCTGTCATGGTGACAGTTGCCTTGAGTTTTCCAGGCACCGGGTGGGGCCCTGTCCGAGATCTCACAGAGCTCTGTGCACAGGTGCAGCCACGCCATCATGGAAGCCCTATATGCCCAGTCGGCACAATATATCCATTTCAATGTGGACCGAGCCTCCCAGGAATTCCAGGTAGTGGGGTTTGCCAACATCGCCGAGATGCCCCATGTCACCTGGCAAGCACCTGCAGATGACAGGTTAATCTTCACCAACTGAAAGGGGTTCCATTCGATGAACGTGCAGATGGTATGTGACCATCAGATGCACATATGCACGTCTCCGCCCGATATCTGGGCAGTGTGCACTATTCCTTCACCCTGGTGATGCGCTATCAATTGCACAGAAAGACTCGAAACGGTACAAGAGAGGCTTTATTACCGTGAGATGTTTATCCTTCGACTGCAGCTGGTAGAATGGCAGCTCAGGAGAACTCATGAATATTTATAGTGCTCCCTGTGAGCAGAGCTAGCCGACAGGGGCTACCGACAAACCTGTAATACAGGTACTGCTGTACATCCCCTAATACAGGCACACACATATTTACACAGTGGTGGATCACCACACCTGGAACACTGGCCAGTGCTTCAGCATTCGGAAAATGAGGTTCAGGTGCCTGGGCCGCTCTGGAACAGCCCTCCAGCATTGCTGGGAGTGTGGTGGCAGCCTTCCACAACATTGCTCAGCAGAGGGGCGACGTGCTGGAGGAGGAGGATGAATGCCTGTTCTTGTCCGACAAGGCGAATGCGGGGGGAGGCCGAGGCTGGGCGGGACATAAGTCCAGACAGGCACATGAGGTGTGCTCCAGGGTCAACGTGCACAGGACGCTCTGACCGGCTCAAGGTTCACCGACTGGGAGGGGGGTGGCGGCTGGCCACGGGCACGGACACCGCATCCCACCCCCACACCACCTCACCACATCCAGCTAACCCCCCCTCCCTCCTCCGCCTTTTACCCTCTCCGCGAAACTTACCTGCTGCATTATGGGGTGTGGGCTCTGGGTTGGCGGTAACAGTGGTCTGGCCCATGAGATGGAGGATGATGACAATGCACTCTGGGATGTGTTCTCATGCTCCGCATCGTTTGACAACATGTGACTCCTGCCCATAGTCGCACTTTCCACCCTCCACCTGGGTGATCCCTGCATGTGAGCTGGCCATTTCATCACACGGTCCCATTGAATCCTTGGGTGGATGGGTGTGGGACACTGGAGCAGTGAGTACTGACTGAACTGCGGTCCCTCAGCCAAGCCCATTCTCCCCGTGCAGCTGGCCCAGACCAGCCCACCGCTCTCAACCATCTGATAGAACACAGAAGCAGGTTGTACCGTTGGGCATAGGTGTTTCATGTGAATATATAAATACAGATTTGTGCCCTAGCCCCTATCGCTAAACTGTGCCCTGCATCCCCACCAACTTAACTGATGTCTATTTTTCTGCTACATGGGCGATAATACTATGCCTAGGTCAGGGGTGGGCAAACTTTTCCGTGCAAGGGCCACATTCAGAAATTCACAATTTTAAAGGGCCGCATAGTATATTAATTAATAGTCCCGGTTGTAACCAATTAGCGTGCGGCATATACCTCAGCGCTTCCCCCGGCGGCATCCTGCCTTTAGCCCTCTTTTTCTCTACTTTTCAAAAATGGCGCTTCACCCGGTTATGATTCTGGGTGCCTCATATAGAACATAGAACAGTACAGCAAAGAACAGGCCCTTCGGCCCTCGATGTTATGCCGAGCAATGATCACCCTACTCAAGTCAACGTATCCACCCTATACTAGTAACCCAACAGCTTCCCCCCAATTAACCTTATAAAAAAAAAATTAAAAGAAAAAAAAATAAAAAATTTTTAAAAACAATTTTTTTTTTAATGACTTGATCTTGGTGGGCCGCATAAAGACCTTTGGCGGGTGGCATGCGGTCCGCGGGCCTTAGTTTGCCCACCCCTGGCCTAGGTGGAACCCCAGATGGTAGATCAGGACTGCAGGCGGCCTGCTGTGATTTCCGCCCTGTGGCCTGGGCCCACTTTAGCGGCCAGCCTCTGGGGCGACTGTGCCTGCAAGGGTCTGGCTGCTGCTTGGTGTCCCAGGTGGCATGATGCCACCCTGTTCTGCCCGCTACCCACCAGATGTGCAAGGAACAGGAAGGGGGAGTCCTCGATGCTGTGGTGTTATGGCACCTCCTCCGAGGAAGTCACCGACAAGGGCCCCATCACCTCCTCCTTCCTTGGGGTGCCCCATGGCCTCTGAACTACTCCATGGGATGGGGTGTGAGCGGTGCTAACCCCTGAGTCTGGAGGCCCGTTGCCGTCTCGACCAGGTTCTGCACACTTGTGGCCATGCATCACAGGGAATGGACCACCTCCGTCTGGGACTGCGCCATATAACGTGCGGCTGTGCCACTTCCTTCTGGGTTTGTGCCACCTCAGACAGTGACTGCAGCCTCGCCCTGTGGGACTGCACTGCCTCACTCTGTGTCTGTGCCATGTTGGCCAGCACCTGGGCAATGCCGCCGACACTCTCAACCATGGCCCACTGTGACTGAGCCACACTCAGTAGTGCCTCTGCCATGTCCAGGTGGCTCTGGCACATGGCTGCCTGCCTTGGGCCTCGACCACCACCTGTGCTGAGTGCCCCAGGCCTTGGACATACTGATCCATGGCCAAAACCATCATCCCCAAGGCCTCCTCCGTCGAAGCCACCCGTACGGTCTTCACCTGGGTGGCAGGCATGTTCCAGTTGCACCTGCAGGTTCTGGATGCTCACCGGCAACCCCTCATGTGGTCCCTGGCTCTGCAATTACATCTCCGTAATCGATAGACCGTCGATCTGGACAGCAGCTAGTCCCTGGGGTTAGCCTGTCTTCCAAACGTCTGCCCCACCATGAATTCTTCCCTCCACCTGCTATACCGGAACATGTGAATGGTGCGCACCAGCCAGTACCCCAGGAGCCTCTTCACTAACATGCCCAACCAAGGTGAGTATCTCTGGGATGGTGGAGAGTGTTGGAGATAGCTGTGACGAAGAATCTGTGTCATCCGCAGACTCGAGTGCCATGTGGCCTGGCATTCGGTTCCATGGCCCCGGTCAGTGTCGGTATTGTCCTCGTCGCTGGTCGGCACCTGGTTTTCTGGCAGTGGTGGGGTCGGGGGAGGAGTCAACAGGTAGACCTGTCCCATCACCAGCAGCTCTTGCAAGACACAAGACAAGATGCATGATTAGACCCCAGGCTTGGGCAGCAGTGTAGGTGGTGGGGCTGTGTTGGGGTCAGGGGTGGTATTGGGAGGGGGAAGTAGGTGTGGTGATGATGCCAGAGCGGTGGTGTGGGTGTGGTATGGATGTGAGCGTGGGTGTGATGGTGGTGTGGGTGTGAGGGTGGTGGTGGATGTGAGGGTGGTGTGAGGGACATGTGGGTGTGGTGGTGTGGAGGTGAGGGTGGTGTGGAGGTGAGGGTGGTGTGGAGGTGAGGGTGGTGTGGAGTTGAGGGTGGTGGTGGATGTGTGTTGGTGTGGAGGTGAGGGTGGTGGTGGAGGTGAGGGTGGTGTGGAGGTGAGGGTGGTGGTGGAGGTGAGGGTGGTGTGGAGGTGAGGGTGGTGGTGGAGGTGAGGGTGGTGGTGGAGGTGAGGGTGGTGTGGAGGTGAGGGTGGTGGTGGAGGTGAGGGTGGTGTGGAGGTGAAGGTGGTGGTGGAGGTGAGGGTGGTGTGGAGGTTAGGGTGGTGTGGAGGTGAGGGTGGTGGTGGAGGTGAGGGTGGTGGTGGAGGTGAGGGTGGTGTGGAGGTGAGGGTGGTGGTGGAGGTGAGGGTGGTGTGGAGTTGAGGGTGGTGGTGGATGTGTGGTGGTGTGGAGGTGAGGGTAGTGTGGAGTTGAGGGTGGTGGTGGAGGTGAGGGTGGTGGTGGATGTGTGGTGGTGTGGAGGTGAGGGTGGTGGTGTGGAGGTGAGGGTAGTGTGGAGTTGAGGGTGGTGGTGGATGTGTGGTGGTGTGGAGGTAAGGGTGGTGTGGAGGTGAGGGTGGTGGTGGATGTGTGGTGGTGTGGAGGTGAGGGTGGTGTGGAGGTGAAGGTGGTGGTGGAGGTGAGGGTGGTGGTGGATGTGTGGTGGTGTGGGGGTGAGGGTGGTGTGGAGGTGAGGGTGGTGTGGAGTTGAGGGTGGTGGTGGATGTGTGGTGGAGGTGGATGTGTGGTGGTGTGGAGGTGAGGGTGGTGTGGAGGTGAGGGTGGTGTGGAGGTGAGGGTGGTGCGGAGTTGAGGGTGGTGGTGGATGTGTGGTGGTGGAGGTGAGGGTGGTGTCGAGTTGAGGGTGGTGGTGTGGAGGTGAGGGTGGTGGTGGATGTGTGGTGGTGTGGAGGTGAGGGTAGTGTGGAGTTGAGGGTGGTGGTGGATGTGTGGTGGTGTGGAGGTGAGGGTGGTGTGGAGGTGAGGGTGGTGTGGAGTTGAGGGTGGTGGTGGATGTGTGGTGGTGTGGAGGTGAGGGTGGTGTGGAGGCTAGAGTGGTGGTGGATGTGTGGTGGTGGTGGAGGTGAGGGTGGTGTGGAGGTGAGGGTGGTGTGGAGGTGAGGGTGGTGTGGAGTTGAGGGTGGTGGTGGATGTGTGGTGGTGTGGAGGTGAGGGTGGTGTGGAGGTGAGGGTGGTGTGGAGTTGAGGGTGGTGGTGGATGCGTGGTGGTGGTGGAGGTGAGGGTGGTGTGGAGGTGAGGGTGGTGTGGAGTTGAGGGTGATGGTGGATGTGTGGTGGTGGTGGAGTTGAGGGTGGTGGTGGATGTGTGGTGGTGTGGAGGTGAGGGTGGTGTGGAGGTGAGGGTGGTGTGGAGTTGAGGGTGGTGGTGGAGGTGAGGGTGGTGGTGGAGGTGAGGGTGGTGTGGAGGTGAGGGTGGTGGTGGAGGTGAGGGTGGTGGTGGTGGAGGTGAGGGTGGTGGTGGAGGTGAGGGTGGTGGTGGAGGTGAGGGTGGTGTGGAGTTGAGGGTGGTGGTGGATGTGTGGTGGTGTGGAGGTGAGGGTGGTGGTGGAGGTGAGGGTGGTGTGGAGGTGAGGGTGGTGGTGGAGGTGAGGGTGGTGGTGGAGGTGAGGGTGGTGTGGAGGTGAGGGTGGTGTTGGAGGTGAGGGTGGTGTGGAGGTGAGGGTGGTGTGGAGTTGAGGGTGGTGGTGGATGCGTGGTGGTGGTGGAGGTGAGGGTGGTGTGGAGGTGAGGGTGGTGTGGAGGTGAGGGTGGTGTGGAGTTGAGGGTGGTGGTGGATGTGTGGTGGTGTGGAGGTGAGGGTGGTGTGGAGGTGAGGGTGGTGTGGAGTTGAGGGTGGTGGTGGATGCGTGGTGGTGGTGGAGGTGAGGGTGGTGTGGAGGTGAGGGTGGTGTGGAGGTGAGGGTGGTGTGGAGGTGAGGGTGGTGTGGAGGTGAGGGTGGTGTGGAGGTGAGGGTGGTGTGGAGTTGAGGGTGATGGTGGATGTGTGGTGGTGGTGGAGTTGAGGGTGGTGGTGGATGTGTGGTGGTGGTGGAGGTGAGGGTGGTGGTGGATGCGTGGTGGTGGTGGAGGTGAGGGTGGTGTGGAGGTGAGGGTGGTGTGGAGGTGAGGGTGGTGTGGAGTTGAGGGTGATGGTGGATGTGTGGTGGTGGTGGAGTTGAGGGTGGTGGTGGATGCGTGGTGGTGGTGGAGGTGAGGGTGGTGGTGGAGGTGAGGGTGGTGTGGAGGTGAGGGTGGTGTGGAGGTGAGGGTGGTGTGGAGGTGAGGGTGGTGTGGAGGTGAGGGTGGTGTGGAGTTGAGCGTGGTGGTGGAGGTGAGGGTGGTGGTGGAGGTGAGGGTGGTGTGGAGGTGAGGGTGGTGGTGGAGGTGAGGGTGGTGGTGGTGGAGGTGAGGGTGGTGGTGGAGGTGAGGGTGGTGGTGGAGGTGAGGGTGGTGTGGAGTTGAGGGTGGTGGTGGAGGTGAGGGTGGTGGTGGATGTGTGGTGGTGTGGAGGTGAGGGTGGTGGTGGAGGTGAGGGTGGTGTGGAGGTGAGGGTGGTGGTGGAGGTGAGGGTGGTGGTGGAGGTGAGGGTGGTGTGGAGGTGAGGGTGGTGTTGGAGGTGAGGGTGGTGTGGAGGTGAGGGTGGTGTGGAGTTGAGGGTGGTGGTGGATGCGTGGTGGTGGTGGAGGTGAGGGTGGTGTGGATGTGTGGTGGTGTGGAGGTGAGGGTGGTGGTGGATGTGTGGTGGTGTGGAGGTGAGGGTGGTGTGGAGGTGAGGGTGGTGTGGAGGTGAGGGTGGTGTGGAGTTGAGGGTGGTGTGGAGTTGAGGGTGGTGGTGGATGCGTGGTGGTGGTGGAGGTGAGGGTGGTGTGGAGGTGAGGGTGGTGTGGAGGTGAGGGTGGTGTGGAGTTGAGGGTGGTGGTGGAGGTGAGGGTGGTGGTGGAGGTGAGGGTGGTGTGGAGGTGAGGGTGGTGGTGGAGGTGAGGGTGGTGGTGGTGGAGGTGAGGGTGGTGTGGAGGTGAGGGTGGTGGTGGAGGTGAGGGTGGTGTCGAGGTGAGGGTGGTGTCGAGGTGAGGGTGGTGGTGGAGGTGAGGGTGGTGTGGAGGTGAGGGTGGTGTGGAGTTGAGGGTGGTGTGGAGTTGAGGGTGGTGTGGAGTTGAGGGTGGTGGTGGAGGTGAGGGTGGTGTGGAGGTGAGGGTGGTGTGGAGGTGAGGGTGGTGTGGAGGTGAGGGTGGTGGTGGAGGTGAGGGTGGTGGTGGATGTGTGGTGGTGTGGAGGTGAGGGTGGTGGTGGATGTGTGGTGGTGTGGAGGTGAGGGTGGTGTGGAGGTGAGGGTGGTGGTGGAGGTGAGGGTGGTGGTGGAGGTGAGGGTGGTGGTGGAGGTGAGGGTGGTGGAGGTGAGGGTGGTGGTGTGGAGGTGAGGGTGGTGTGGAGGTGAGGGTGGTGTGGAGGTGAGGGTGGTGTGGAGGTGAGGGTGGTGGTGGAGGTGAGGGTGGTGTGGAGGTGAGGGTGGTGGTGGATGTGTGGTGGTGTGGAGGTGAGGGTGGTGTGGAGGTGAGGGTGGTGGTGGAGGTGAGGGTGGTGGAGGTGAGGGTGGTGGTGGTGGAGGTGAGGGTGGTGGTGGATGTGTGGTGGTGTGGAGGTGAGGGTGGTGTGGAGGTGAGGGTGGTGGTGGATGTGTGGTGGTGGTGGAGGTGAGGGTGGTGGTGGTGGAGGTGAGGGTGGTGGTGGAGGTGAGGGTGGTGTGGAGGTGAGGGTGGTGGAGGTGAGGGTGGTGGTGGTGGAGGTGAGGGTGGTGGTGGAGGTGAGGGTGGTGGTGGAGGTGAGGGTGGTGTGGAGGTGAGGGTGGTGGTGGAGGTGAGGGTGGTGTGGAGGTGAGGGTGGTGGTGGAGGTGAGGGTGGTGTGGAGGTGAGGGTGGTGTGGAGTTGAGGGTGGTGGTGGATGTGTGGTGGAGGTGAGGGTGGTGTGGAGGTGAGGGTGGTGTGGAGGTGAGGGTGGTGTGGAGTTGAGGGTGATGGTGGATGTGTGGTGGTGTGGAGTTGAGGGTGATGGTGGATGTGTGGTGGTGTGGAGGTGAGGGTGGTGTGGAGGTGAGGGTGGTGTGGAGGTGAGGGTGGTGTGGAGGTGAGGGTGGTGGTGGAGGTGAAGGTGGTGGTGGATGTGTGGTGGTGTGGAGGTGAGGGTGGTGTGGAGGCTAGGGTGGTGTGGAGGTGAGGGTGGTGGTGGATGTGTGGTGGTGGTGGAGGTGAGGGTGGTGTGGAGGTGAGGGTGGTGTGGAGGTGAGGGTGGTGGTGGAGGTGAGGGTGGTGGTGGATGTGTGGTGGTGTGGAGGTGAGGGTGGTGGTGGATGTGTGGTGGTGTGGAGGTGAGGGTGGTGTGGAGGTGAGGGTGGTGTGGAGGTGAGGGTGGTGGTGGATGTGTGGTGGTGGTGGAGGTGAGGGTGGTGTGGAGGTGAGGGTGGTGTGGAGGTGAGGGTGGTGTGGAGTTGAGGGTGGTGGTGGTGGAGGTGAGGGTGGTGTGGAGTTGAGGGTGGTGGTGGTGGAGGTGAGGGTGGTGGTGGATGTGTGGTGGTGGTGGATGTGTGTTGGTGTGGAGGTGAGGGTGGTGTGGAGGTGAGGGTGGTGGTGGAGGTGAGGGTGGTGTGGAGTTGAGGGTGGTGGTGGATGTGTGGTGGTGTGGAGGTGAGGGTGGTGTGGAGGTGAGGGTGGTGTGGAGGTGAGGGTGGTGGTGGAGGTGAGGGTGGTGTGGAGTTGAGGGTGGTGGTGGATGTGTGGTGGTGTGGAGGTGAGGGTGGTGTGGAGGTGAAGGTGGTGGATGTGTGGTGGTGGTGGATGTGTGTTGGTGTGGGGGTGAGGGTGGTGTGGAGGTGAGGGTGGTGTGGAGTTGAGGGTGGTGGTGGAGGTGAGGGTGGTGTGGAGTTGAGGGTGGTGGTGGATGTGTGGTGGTGTGGAGGTGAGGGTGGTGTGGAGGTGAGGGTGGTGTGGAGGTGAGGGTGGTGGTGGAGGTGAGGGTGGTGTGGAGTTGAGGGTGGTGGTGGATGTGTGGTGGTGTGGAGGTGAGGGTGGTGTGGAGGTGAAGGTGGTGGATGTGTGGTGGTGGTGGAGGTGAGGGTGGTGGTGGAGGTGAGGGTGGTGTGGAGGTGAGGGTGGTGTGGAGGTGAGGGTGGTGTGGAGTTGAGGGTGGTGGTGGATGTGTGGTGGTGGTGGAGGTGAGGGTGGTGTGGAGGTGAGGGTGGTGTGGAGGTGAGGGTGGTGTGGAGGTGAGGGTGGTGTGGAGTTGAGGGTGGTGGTGGATGTGTGGTGGTGTGGAGGTGAGGGTGGTGTGGAGGTGAGGGTGGTGTGGAGGTGAGGGTGGTGTGGAGTTGAGGGTGGTGGTGGATGTGTGGTGGTGTGGAGGTGAGGGTGGTGTGGGGGTGAGGGTGGTGTGGAGGTGAGGGTGGTGTGGAGGTGAGGGTGGTGGTGGATGTGTGTTGGTGTGGAGGTGAGGGTGGTGTGGAGGTGAGGGTGGTGTGGAGGTGAGGGTGGTGGTGGAGGTGAAGGTGGTGGTGGAGGTGAGGGTGGTGTGGAGGTGAGGGTGGTGTGGAGGTGAGGGTGGTGTGGAGGTGAGGGTGGTGTGGAGGTGAGGGTGGTGGTGGAGGTGAGGGTGGTGGTGGTGGAGGTGAGGGTGGTGTGGAGGTTAGGGTGGTGTGGAGGTGAGGGTGGTGGTGGATGTGTGGTGGTGGTGGAGGTGAGGGTGGTGTGGAGGTGAGGGTGGTGTGGAGGTGAGGGTGGTGGTGGAGGTGAGGGTGGTGTGGAGGTGAGGGTGGTGGTGGAGGTGAGGGTGGTGTGGAGGTGAGGGTGGTGGTGGAGGTGAGGGTGGTGTGGAGGTGAGGGTGGTGGTGGAGGTGAGGGTGGTGGTGGAGTTGAGGGTGGTGGTGGATGCGTGGTGGTGTGGAGGTGAGGGTGGTGGATGTGTGGTGGTGTGGAGGTGAGGGTGGTGTGGAGGTGAGGGTGGTGTGGAGGTGAGGGTGGTGTTGGGGCACGGGTAATATCCATGTCATGGGGAAATGCAACTCAGCACTTCCTCGCCCGGTGCTGACCCTTTTCAGGGCTTTCTGCTCTGCCACAGTGAGAAGCCGCAGGTCCGGCAGTCCCCCTCCTGTCTTCTTCTGCTCCTGGTTGTTCTGTCAGCCTTCTTCTGGGGGGTGGGGGGGGGGGGGGGGGGGAGAAAACACAGAAAATGCACAGCGTCAAACACTCTTATGCATGCAGCCCTGGGGGGTGGGTGATTTCAGTGGCCAGGGCATCCGGCTTGCTGACGCTAATATCGTATTCGCCGATCGGGCAGAGAATTCCTTTTGATGCCGAAATCTGGGGTGGCCCCTATTTTTGGATGCTTTGCCCCCTTCAAAACGGCATCATTGGTGAGTACACCACATGCTATTGGGATGGCCTCAGGACGTCACCTGACGGTCCTCCACCGATGCTCCGCCCCCCAATAGGTTAACCTCACAACGGCGTGGGATATGTGCGCTCTGACTTTTCGTCAACTTAGTGTAGTGGCTGCGGACTGTGTCCCCCACTGTCACAGTCGGGGGGGGGGGGGGGGAAGACATTCCGCTGGCCGAGGGGGGGGGCTTCGGCGGGGGCTAGGGGGTGGTCCACGGGTGGCGAGGGGGTGGCACTATCTGGCAGGCCGTATCCGCACGCAGCCGGCGCCATGTTTTATGGCGCGAGTGCTGCAGGTCGTCGCCATGCGCATGCGTGGCCCGGCCCCAGCAATTCTCCGGCTGTTTCTGTCGGGAACTCCGGGGGTTTTATGTGGCGTAACTGCTAACTGCCCCCCACCCCCCCCCCCCCCCCCCCCCCCCCACCCCACCGGGCAGTGCATCAGTGGGGGGGTGCCGCCGACTTTTTCAGCTTAAATCTAGACACTTCCTCCGGACATAGGTTTGAATTTGGAGAATCTAGCCCTTAGTCTTAGGAATGGAGAATTCTGCCGTATATGTCTGTTTGCGTGTGCTTTTTTACCCCTACCATCTACTTCAGAGATTTTAAAGGTTCAGTCAATGAACAATGAAAATACCTTAGGACTGAAAACAAACATGGTTAAATTGACTGTCACAAAAACTGACAATCCGTAATACTCAATACTTAACTGGAAATGGAAGCAGTTACGACCAGCCTTACTTATGCCACTACCGCAACCACATGTATTTATATCACCTTATGACAAAATATACAACAATTCCTTTGAAAATAAACAAGTGCTTGGGCTTGTGTTGCAGAGCACAGAGACACACCTTCCCCATTGGACTCCCAGAGATCAGATGCATATCTGAAGCCAAAGAGAAAATGCTGGAAAATCTCAGCAGGTCTGGCAGCATCTGTAGGGAGAGAAAAGAGCTAACGTTTCGAGTCCAGATGACCCTTCGTCAACTCTGTTCTATTAATATCTATTAATGCAAACTGGTGCTTAAACTGCTGGAGATCGGCAATCGAAACAATGCATAGCCACAATTAGATTATAAACAGGTTGCATACACGCTGTGACACCCCGAGCATTAGAATTGGTTTCTTCACCTTCAGCTTCCCTTCATTCCTCACTCTTGTCATTCAGGAATTTTTAAAGGATTTGCTGCACTGTGATCAACCTGTCCACAATTAGATATAACCTTCCCTACATTGTATATCATAGGATCTGTGGAAATCTAGTCTATAATATCTTGGAAGGAAAGAAACAATGCAAAGATCAAAATGTTGCAGATGCTGGAAATCTGAAATAAAAGCAAGACAGGTAGTGTGTGTGGAGAGAGGACTGAAAAATTAAAGGTTCAGATTGATGACCTTTCATCTATAGTGTTCACCCTATCTTCCTCTCTATATAGATATCCACCTGACCTGCTGAGTGTTTCCAACAGTTTCTGTGTTTGTAAAAATGTCACGTTTGATTATGCAGTTTCGGTTACAGATTTGTCCTTTGAGTATCACGTCATTGCATATCTGTGTGTCAAACCATCTATCAGAAGCAACGGGAGCATTTAAATTCAAAATCACACAAATACTTGGGTTATTACACTATTTTCCATATTCTGCAGGCACAATTTTTCAATGTTTCTTTTGTAGGATCGCAACATGTTGTGTTTTTTAATTATTTGTCATAAATAACTAAAGGTAGAAATCAACCAGTGCAGCTATGTAAACTTCAAATCAAAGCAAGCATTCTTGATGTATAAAAGTCTGTTTTCCATTTATAAAAATGACATGGAAATTTTCTCATATAAATGCAACTTATTGAAAAGATGTTGCAAAGGGTGTTTTCTTTATT